>NC_081414.1:152757033-153109533 GCF_030272615.1 Cryptomeria japonica
GCTATATTAGATGCCCTAAAATAAATGGTTGAAGAATAACAAGATGGTTTTTCAAGTGGCTGAAAAATACCCTAGGGAAAGGAGAAGAAAAAATGCCCAACAATTGGCTCTAGAGAAAATTAGAGTGAATAACCATAATAATTTAAAGATTAGAAAGGATAAATCTTCTATGGGGAACAACTTATCGTCACCTATGGATGACGATGTGCAAGAGATTCCCCCAAAAATGAGATTCTTGAATGTAACCTCTACCCTTGATAAACCCATTAAATAAAGGCTCAAAGGGAGAGATGGTGTTTGTAGTGAGTTGGGTAAGGGAGGGAGTCCTTAGTGAGACTATGAGTTTAGAGGCTTCTCATAAGAATTCGGCAGACATGGATGTCTCCTATGATCTTGCCTTAACATGTGTCATGGACATTGCAGAAGATTCTCCCTCTCATACATAATTCACTCCTAAAATGGTCGTTTCCCTTCCCCCTAAGAAGTTTGTAGAAATCGAGGACAACTGTGTGATTGAGGTCATTGTTGCTGACCCTAAATGTTGTGATGCTAGTGTAGTAAAACCCTAGCCCTTGAGGAAGAAAAAATACACTATTTCAATAGCTTGAAGGCACTCAAACCTTGTCTTGAGAGTGGTGAGGCCCCCAATCAGTGTGTCCTCAAGAAGGTCACTGATCTAGAGGAGGAATCTCAGAATGATGATTACAATGGGGAAGAAGGCGAACGGATGACGGATAGTGAGAACCCTAAGGCTTTACCCAGAAGAAGAAGAGGTAGACCATTGGGTTCAAAGAACAAGGGCTCAACTAATATAAGGAACAATGAAGAAAATAAAGAGCTCCCTAGGTGTTTTAATAGGTTTAAGGCCTTTAAAGAGTAAATAAATTGCATATTGTCATGATGAAGTGCATCTCATGGAATATTAGAGGTCTGGAGTCACCAAACAGGAAGTAGATAGTTAGGAAGTTTGTTAATCAACACAAGGATGCGGATTTTGTCATGATACAAGAACTCAAAGAAGTTAAATTTGCCTTGGAAGTCAATTTAGAGTTTATCCAAGAAGACTCTATTAAGATTTGTTCAGATCATGATAAAGGTAGAGGGGGAGTTGGGCTTCTCATCAACCTCAGATGGAAAGATCACATAGTGAACCAAGGGTGCTCACCATGTAACAGAGCGGTATGGGCCTCACTAAACATTAAGGAAAACCATCATCGACATATGCTCAATCTATGCTGCCAATGATTACAGGGAAATGACCACTTTGTGGGATTGGATTGCCTCCCCCCCTGATATACCATGGATAATTGGGGGAGATTTCAAAATGATTGAAGGTCATGAAGATAAAGTGGTGGTTCTCTTATGGAGTGGAAAGGTTGGAAGAAACTACATTGGGAGAGAATAAAGAGTCGTAGAAAACTTTTTGACCCCCTACTAAGTAATAAGAAGGATGCCAAAGGAATTTGGTTCACATGGTGCAATTACTAGAGAGGAAAAAATAGAATTTACTGTAGACTGGACAGGTTCTATGCTGATAGAGAGCAATTATCCTTTGAACCAAATAAGAAGGGTAATATTGTGACCATATGGTCAACCTCACTCTCAGACCATCATCTAGTTATCTCCCATATTGGTCGACCTCACTCTCAGACCATCATCCAGTTATCTCCCATATTAGACTCAGAGACTCGTCAGAGAGGAAAGGAAAAGGAGGAGATAAATTCTTCCTCAATACCAATCTACTCAAGGATTTGGATATGTTGATAGCATTAAAAATTGTTAGATTGTTCAACAAAGGTAATAGAGGTTTGAACTCTAACGTAAGTATCGATGGAACCAAAATGTTAAAAGCTGGTGGGATCTTCTGTAGACTATAGGGCAGAAGAAAGATAAAGACTATAAGTGGAAGGAGGAAACACTTTCTGATGTACTGCACCAATGTGAGGCAGAATTCCAAGATAGCCCAAGCATCATAGAACTTTCAGACAATGTAGCCTAGGCAAGGGATACTCTAAGGAAGCACCAACAAGATAAGATTAGAGGGGAAATGATCAGGGCTCGAAGTCAGTGGATGCAATTTGGTGACAAAGGATCTAAATTTTTCTTTAATATGCTAAAGCAATAACAATCTAGAGAAAAAATTTATAGGATATGGATGGACAATAAAGAGGTAGTGGAATTGGATGATATTAAGGAGGCTTTTTGCCAGTTTTACAGAGACCTCTTCTCCTCGAAAGATTCCCTTAATTATTGGGAAGCTAGAGAGAAGTGCATAGCTATTATTCCCACTAATATTGCAGTAGAGGATGATCAAGTGTTGAGGGGCTCTATCTCGATGGATGAGCTAAAAACTTCTATTAGTAACCTAGGCAATGACAAAACCCTGGCCCTAGATGGTCTACCTGTCAAATTTTATAAAGCTAATGAGGAGTGGATTTTTCAAGATCTCGATGAACTATACTTAGAGGCCTTTGAGATTGGTTCCCTAGGTGAACTTATCAATAAAGAGACTATTAAGTTGTTACCCAAAGAAGGGGACAAGTCACTTATTAAAATTGGATACCAATTACGCTCCTCAATGTATCCTATAAAATACTAAATAGAACTCTTGCTCTTAGGTAAGAGAATTTACTCCCCAAATTCATTTGTCCCACACAAACAGGGTTCATTAAGGTAAGATTCATCCTAGAAAATCTAATCACCAACTGGGAGGCAATGGACTAAGCAAATGTATCAGGTCAAAATGCAGCCATGTTCCTTTTAGACTTCGAGAAGGCATATGATAGGGTGGAATGGGATTTTATTTTGATGATGCTAGAAGCCTTTGGATTTCCAATCGAATTCAACAAATGGGTGAAGATTCTCCTTGAAGATGCATCGACTCAGGTAGAAATTAATGGTTTTCTCTCTCAGAATATCAAGCTCAGCAGGTCTATTAGACAAGGTTGCCCTATGGCCCCTCATCTCTTTGTTATTGCTTTAGATGCCCTATATTATATCTTAAGAGATTTCACCATAACCCCTAAAGTAGAAGGTATTAACTTCCTAATGGTTCTGAACTAATTAATTCACAATTTGTTGATGACACTGCACTTTTTATTAAACTCACCAAACAAAATATGGAGGCATTGGAGTGAAAAATTAAGCTCTTAGGAGAGATTTTAGAGGCCAAAATATCTCAGGTTAAATCCACCCTACTTGGTTGGAAAGAAGAGCCTCCAGAGTGGTTGTAGTAGTTTGGGGTCCAATGGGGGGGCCTAATAGGATTGTTAGATACTTGGTAATACCCTTTGCCATCTCCCCATTTCTCAAGGAGATGTGGTTATGGGTTAGAGGCAAAATAGACAAGAATCTCAATAAATGGAATAATAGGTATCTTTCGCTCACTGGAAGAGTGCAAGTGTGTCAAAAAATCTTATCCTCTTACAACATTTATTACTCCTCAGTGTGGATGTTCTCCAACTATAAAATCTTGGAAAAACAAAAACCCATTAGGAATTTCCTATGGTCAGATGGGAAAGGAAATAAAAAGATTCACTCTATAAAGTGGGAGTAGTGCCATATAGAGAAGAGTTTGGGAGGACTTGGGTTAAAAGACTTGAGAATTCAAGGGGTTGCACTTGCTACAAAATGGATCTTCTAGGCATTTGACGATAATGAACCATAGAAAATTCTAGTAAGAAACAACATCCTGAGAGTTGTTCCTAAAAAGGCTAAATCTTGGAAATCTCTACCCTTTTGTGACCTAGTGGGTGGAGGTTTTGTAGTCTCAGTGCAAGGCTCAAGTGTCTTTAAATCTATTTGAAAATCCTAGTAAACTATTAGACCTTTCATCAGAAATAATAGGGCCAGTAACAATGACCTAATCCATGGGGAAAGATCCATTTGGTGGAACCTTCTCCACTCTTCTAGACCTCTTGCTCTTACGCAAGGGTGCTCTGCTAAAGCTTGGGCTGGCAAAGGCATTCATTTCTTTAAAGACATTATTGAGGATGACATGATTCTTAGCTCGGAATCCCTTAGAGATACATTTGATTTGCAGAATTCCCAAAAGCAAACATATAACATGATGGAAAATGCATGCGCGAAACTTCAATTGTCCAAGAAATGCAAGAGTAGTAATGAAAATTGTACTAATTTTATGTGGAATAACAATATCCCTATGTCTAATATCAAATCTATTAATGTTTATAATACTCTAACTTATGATGAACCCATTATATTATATACTAACAAGCTATGGTTTGCAGAACTTTTAGTGAAATAGTGGCAGAAGGTATTTTCACGACTATGGAGTGGTCCTATTACGGTCAAGGAAAAATGCTTTAAATGGCTAATGATAATCAACAGGTTGCCATTCATAAAAGATCATAGTAATTGTGATAATTGTAATATGTGTAGGGTACCTAAGTCTGTGAGGCACATTTTCTTTGATTGTAGTATTGCTAGAGAAATTTGGTTGTTATTTGGTATTTCTATTCCTAACCAGATTACTGTAGTATATGTTCTCACTGGGTTTTCTAAGGGTCTGAAAAAGGATACTAAATTATTTTGGCATATTCTTTCCAGTGAAATTTTATTGTTTAAATAGAAAATTAGAAATGAAGAGAAATTCCAAGGTATAGCTAGGGCCCTTACTGAGTCGTTTCGTGGACTCACCCTTCAACGCATTTTTTTGCAGGTTTCTATGACGATGAATATTGAGAAGCACAAATTACTTAGATTTATTAAGGATGGAAACACAAAGATGTACTTACATGAGATGGAGAATGGATACAAGTGGAGGCAGGCAACAGGAAAAAAACAAGATGTTGATAAAATCAAAGACCCTGTTAAAGATCACATTTAAATGCTCACACAATTACTTGAAGGAAAACAAGCCATATGGATGGAAGGCCCCCTGGGGTGGACAACTAGATGGAGGCTTCTCAAGAGCATGCGCAGACATGATCTGGCCTCAGCACTACATTACCTCGCTCATGAGCATTGTGTAATTTTGTATTTAGTCCTATGTACTCCTTTGATTCTGTGATCCATGTATACATAAAACTGTGTATTTTTGTATTTAGTCTTAAGTAGTCTTCTAGATCTGTGATCTAGTTATACATTTGGTTGTAGGTAGTTGGTTGTTGGAGATGTCAGTTTCTTTTGTAATAGTTTTCCCATTATATACAATATAAAAACTGTTGGCATTATGTGAACTGGTATGAGGACATAATGACATTGTATGTTGTCATTGATGTCAATATGCTTTAGAGTTGAGAACCAGCATATGTGAGATCCCGTATAACACTATGAGCAGGCATTTGTGCCAAAGTGAAGCAATGTGTTTGTTCAAGGTGAATCGGCATATGGTTATGGGAACTGGCACATGGAAGCACTGTATGACTACTGGTTGAAGTGCTTCAAGCCTATGTGGCTCAACTGGTGACTTTGTATGATGAGTTAGCATGGTAATGAGGAACAGATCATGTTGCCACATAGGCCTTGTGCGCATGAAGGATCTTGCATGAAGGAGATTGTTCCTATCTACCTTGAGAATGTGCGAAATCTATAAATGGTGATAACATATGATGGGTTATCAGTCTCTATGAAATAGGTGGAAATGGATGATGGAGATTGGATCAAGACTGTTGCATTTAATGCAGTGTGCTCAACGGTCAGGATTGAACCATTTGAATTCCTTAACGCAATAGGTTTTAGGGTTTAGGGTTTATGCTATTGACCTATCTATTTTCCTATAAGGTCGATGTTGTGATTCTTTTTAAGGTTGTTGGCAAAAGTTGTGTGTGTGTATCCAAGAGAAGGGATATGTGATCCTTGCTAGACCAAAAGGAGCAAAGTGATACCTGCAGAGTGTAAGTGTAGAAGGTGAAGAGGAGCTTAAGCGGATCTACATTGGCATTGAGTGCTATTACCAGATCATTGTAATACCTGTTGATCTCTAACCACCTCAATAGTTGGAAAATCCCTTAACAGGGTAGCTTTAACTGGCTTGCTGTAAATCCTTTAATAGGGTGACTCAAAACAATTGAGTTCTTGAAATCCTCTAACAAGCTAACCTTTAACGGGGTTTAACCCTTAACCAGGTATTCTTGCCATCCCTTAACTGGGTGATCCCTAAAAGGATCGATTCCTAACAAAACCTATTGTATCAATCTTTAATCGGACAAGGCTCCTAACATAGCGGACTTCTAAATAGTTCAAAAACAAGCTTTTGGGTATTCATCCCCACCGTGGTTTTTCCCAATTGGGTTTCCACGCAAAAAATATGGGGGTTATGTGTGATGTCTTCCTCATGTGATGCTTTGTTGTTTTCTGTCAAGAAGTAAATCATGTTGATGTAGTTGCTCATATGTATATCTTTGATGGTAGATTACTTGTTCATGTATTAGGATGAAATGGAAATGAAGTGTTAGAGTATATGAGAAGATAGGTATCAACCAGTTTATGCTTGTCTTAGCTATTCTGGGTTTTTGCTGGTTGTACTCTATTTTAGGACCTGTGTTACTGTTTGTCTGTCAATGCATAGTGTTTGCTAACAAACTAGTTTAAGAGTGTATTTTTGTCTGTACTGAGTCAGCCCCCACTCTTAGTACCTGTTTGGTACTATTCTTTCATCATTGAGTTATCAATTGGTATCAGAGCATCCTCCAAGTCCTATGTGTTATAAGCTTAACCACTTGAGGTAAAGATCTCAGTCTAATGATGAAGAGGGAAGGTCCAAAGTTTAACAGAGAAAATTTCAGTAAATGCAAAGACAGAATGAAGATATACATCATAAGCATCAGAGCTCAACATTGGAGCTATGTTGAGAATGCCTATGTTGCCCCTACAGGTACTCTCACCAATGACCAAAAGAGAGAGATGTTGGAGAATGGGCCAGTCATGGAAGCCCTAGTTAGTAGTTTATCTGACATTGAGTTTATTGATGTCCAAGATAAGGAAAATCCCAAAGAGGTATGGGATACTCTTGAAAATATCTATGGCGGTGATGAGCATGTAAAACAAGCTAAGGAAGAAAGCCTTAGAGGGAAGTTTGAAGATATGTGGATGGTTGAAGGTGAGACCATTCAATAGTATGGAATAAGAATCAAAACCGTTGTTGGAGATATCAAGAGTGTAGGTGGTAAAATAGAAGATTCCACTGTGGTAAGCAAAGTGCTGAGATCCCTATTGTTGGTCTATGCAATAAGGGTTTCTTCTATTCAGGAGCTAAGATCAATAGACAAGACTAAGGTATCCCTAGACTCCATCATTGCAAAGTTGACAGCCTATGATCTAAATAGTTTTGATGGCAGTGTTCAAAATACTGAATCAACTTTTAAAGCTTCTGTTGTACCATCCAGAAAAGGAAAAGAAGCTAGCACTAGTGGTGAACCAAGACAGAGTAGAGAAATGGATGATGAGGAGATTCTGATGGCATTTGAAGCTCTCCTTGCTAGGAAACTTCCTAAAGGAACCGGCAAATATAGAGGTAAGCTAACTTTGAAATTCTTTTCTTGCAACTGGATAGGACATATTGTTGTAAACTGTCCTAATGGCGACAACAAGGACAAACTGGAAAGGTTCAAGAAATTCAAAGGAGGAAACTGGAGAAACTATTTTATGGTAGTCGATGAAGGTGTCATAGATGAGGAGTCAGAGGATGAAGAAAATGAAGATATTATGTTTGTTGTTGTCAATGAAGATGTGTCAGACAAGAAGGCTCTTGTCTCCTAGTTTTATAATTCCAATGAGTGGATCATTCACAGTGGTTGTTCTCACCATATGACTAGTGACCAGAGCAAGTTTCTATCCTTGGAAGAGTATGATGGTGGTGTGGTTCACTTTACCAATGATGCACCATGCATGGCCAAAGGTAGAGGGTCCATCTCTCTGAATGGAAAGAGCAGTGCTAACAATGTGTATTGGGTTGATGGTCTTAGACACAACCTTCTGAGTGTTGCCCAGCTGAATGAGAGTGGCCTCACTCTGGAATTCAAGAATGGAGTTTGCAGAATCAAAGGAAAGAATGGTGAATTGGTGGCCACTGGCATGCAAACCAAAGGTAACCTATTTCAGCTAAATGCAAATATAAGTACATGTCTTATGGCTAAATTTGATGATAGCTAGATATGGCATAGGAGACTCTGCCATGTAAACTTTGATAACATTGTGAAGGCTAGTAAGATCAAGGTAGTTAGAGGGTTGTTGGTGCTAAGCAAACCGAATAATACCTTGTGCAGAGAGTGTCAATTAGGGATAATATATTCCTCAACCTTTCAAGGTAAATCTTTCACTTCTGACAACTTTTTTGATCTTGTGCATACTGATTTGTGTGGTCCTATGAAAACTAGAAGTGTGCAAGGTGATAGGTACTTCATGATTCTCACTGATGACTACTCAAGAATGATGTGGGTCACATTCTTGAAAGACAAGTTTGAAGCCTTTGTAAGGTTCAAAGATTTTAGAGCATTAGTGGAGAAGGAAAGTGGTAAAAGGATCAAGTGCCTGAGAATTGATCAAGAAGGGGAATTCACTTCCGATGAATTCAACAAGTACAGTGAAGAACATGGCATCAAGATGCAACTATCTACCCCCCAGACTCCATAGTAGAATGGCCTAGTAGAGAGGAATAACTAGACTGTGGTTGAAGCAGCTAGAACCATGTTGACTCAAGGAAAGGTAGCTCATACCTTTTGCAGAGAAGCGGTGAGCACTGCAGTCTACACAATGAACCGAGTACTCATCAAGAAAGGTAAGGATAAAACTCCTTATGAGTATTGGACTGGTAAGACACCTACGGTTAACTACTTTAGACTATTTGGTAGCAAATGTTACATCAAGAGGAGTGAACACCAGAGAAAATTTGATGCAAAATGTGATGAGAGAATATTCCTAGGATATTCCACCAAGAGAAAAGCTCTCAAGTGTTTCAACAATAGGACTTAGAGAATTATGGAAAGCATCAATGTAAGAGTTGATGAAACCTCTGAGAAAACTGAGGAAATTGACAGTGAGCAATCGGTAAATGAACCAATTGTAACATTCTAGGAACTGGTTGCCAGTCAACCAAGTACCAGTAACAGTGTTCCTACACCGGTAGATGTAGATGCTGATACTGATGGAGATGAGGATGAAGAAGAAAAACAAGAGGAATCCATTAAGACCATTCCTCAGTATGTCAAGTTGAATCATGATCCTAAGCAGATCATAGGAGATAAGGATGCAGAAATCCTTACAAGAATAGAGAAAAATCATGTATGATCTCTAAATTTGAGCCTAAATCACTCAAAGAGGCTCATAAAGATGAAGACTGGATCAAGGCAATGGAAGAAGAACTTGACCAGATAGAGAAAAATGGTACATGGTCTTTGGTACCTAGACTGGAGTATAAAAATGGCATTAGTACCAAATGGGTTTTCAGAAATAAGCTGAATGAGGATGGCATAGTGATTAGAAACAAAGCCAAATTGGTGTGCAAAGGATATGCTCAAGAAGAAGGAGAAGACTATGGAGAAACCTTTGTTCCTGTAGCTAGATTGGAAGGAGTCTGTATGCTTCTTGTATATGCAACTTTTAAAGGTTTAAAAGTATATCAAATGGATGTAAAATCTACATTCCTAAATGGTGTACTTGAAGAGGAGGTGCATATTGAGCAACCAAATGGGTTTTCCCTATCTGAAGACAGTGACATGCTATGTAGGCTACATAAAGCCTTATATAGTCTAAAGCAGGCACCTAGAGCATGGTATGAGCGTCTGCATTCCCATCTTGTGAAGATTGGATTTGAGAGAACAAGTGAAGATAGCAATATCTACTTGAAGTCTGAAGGAGATCAGATCCTGATCTGTGAGGTATTTGTTGATGACATTATCATTGGTGGAGATAACAAGATGAGTCATGAGTTTGTTGATGAGATGAAGAAAGAGTTTGAAATGTCACTCATAGGGGAGATTAAATTCTTCATTGGACTACAGATCCAACAGATGAAAGAAGGAATCTTTATCACTTAGTCCAAGTATGTCAAAGAGGTGTTGAAGACCTTTGGCATGTAAGATAGAAAATTGGTTGGTACTTCGATTGTGACCAGTTGTAAACTATCCAAAGAAGATGACTCAACATTGGTCAATGAGAAGGAATACCGATCAATGATTGGTAAGTTGCATTATGTAGTGCATAGCAGACTAGATATTACACATGCAGTTGGCATTATTGCAAGATTCCAAAAAAGCTTGAGAGAATCCCACTTGGTTGCAGTCAAGCAGATTCTTAGGTATCTAAAGGGAACTATTGACTATGGATTATGGTATCCATATATCAAGGATTTCAACTTGAAAGTATATGCTGATTGGGCAGGCAATATAGATGATCGAAAAAGTATAACCGGTGGTGCATTCTTTCTAAGTGGTAGAATAGTCTCATGGATGAGTAAGAAGCAGAGTTGTATCTCTCAGTCTACAACAGAAGTAGAGTATGTTGCAGCTTTCATGAACTGCACTCAGACAATTTGGATGAAGCATGTATTAAATGGCTTCAAAGTTCCTGTATCTGAATCGGTAAGTGTATTTTGTGACAATAATAGCGTAATTAATGTCTCCAACAATCTGATTTTACATTCTAGAACCAAGTACTTTGAGCTTAAGTATCATTTCTTGAGGGAAAAGGTTCAGAACAAAGAGATTGCACTGGAACTTGTTTCCAGTCAGGAGCAATTAGTAGACATATTCACCAAGCCTCTCCCAAAGGCTACATTTATGTACTTAAGAGGTGAATTAGGGGTGTTACCCCTTTAGGAGGTGAACTAAAGTTATATGCTCCACATCAGTCAGGTATTGCATAGTCAAATTTTTCTTCAGGATTGATGTGTTGAAGGATGCTACTCCTCAGGGGGAGCAACATAATCGAGCAGGGAAGCTTGTACCTCCACTTTGGCATTGTTGTCAAAGGGGGAGAAGATGTGAAGCAGATGAGAAGTAGAGAAGATATCTGTAGAAATTGGGGGAGAAGATGTGAAGTGGAGAGACATCTTTGTATATTGCCATCAATGCCAAAGGGGGAGATTGTTGGCATTATGTGAACCGGTATGAGGACATAACGACATTGTATGTTTTCATTGATGTCAATATGCTTTAGAGGTGAGAACCAACATATGTGAGAACTAGTATAACACTGTGAACCGACATTTGTGCTAAAGTGAAGTGGTGTGTTTGTTCAAAGTGAACCGACATATGGTTATGGGAACTGGCACATGGAAGCATTGTATGACTACCAATTGAAGTGCTTCAAGCCTGTGTAGCTCAACCAGTGACTTTGTGTGATGAGTTAGCATGGTAAAAAAGAGCAGATCATGTTGCCACATAAGCCTTGTGTGCATGAAGGATCTTGCATGAAGGAGATTGTTCCTATCTACCTCGGGAATGTGCAAAGTCTATAAACAGTGATAACGTATGATGGGTTATCAGCCACTATGAAATTGGTGGAAAATGGATGATGGAGATTGGATCAAGACTGTTGCATTTAATGCAGTGTGCTCAATGGTCAGGATTGAACCGTTTGAATTCCTTAACATAATAGGTTTAAGGGTTTAGGGTTTATGCTACTAACCTATCTATTTTCCTATAAGGTCAATGTTGTGATTCTTTCTGAGGTTGTTGGCAAAAGTTGTGTGTGTGTATGTATCCAAGAGAAGGGATACATGATTCTTGCTAGACCAAAAGGAGAGAAGTGATACCTATCGAGTATAAGTGCAGAAGGTGAAGAGGAGCTTAAGCGGATCTACATTGGCATTGAGTGTTGTTACCAGATCATTGTAATACCTATTGATCTCTAACCACATCAATAGTTGGAAAATCCCTTAACAAGGTAGCTTTAACCGACTTTCTATAAATCCTTTAACAGGGTGACTCAAAACAATTGAGTTCTTAAAATCCTCTAACAAGGTAACCTTTAATAGTGTTTAACCCTTAACTAGGTGATCCCTAACAGGATTGGTTCCTAACAAAACCTATTGTATCAGTCTTTAACCGAACAAGGCTCCTAATAGAGCGGACTTCTGAAGAGTTCAAAAACAAGCTTGTGGGTATTCATCCCCACTGTGGTTTTTCCCAGTTGGGTTTCCACATGAAAAATATGTGTGTTATGTGTAATGTCTTCCTCATGTGATGCTTTGTTGTTTTTTGTCAAGCAGTAAATCATGTTGATCTAGTTGCTCATATGTATATCTTTGATGGTAGATTACTTGTTCATGTATTAGGGTGAAATGGAAATGAAGTGTTAGAGTATATGAGAAGATAGGTATCAACCGGTTTATGCTTGTCTTAGCTATTCTGGGTTTTTGTCGGTTGTACTCTATTTTAGGACTGGTGTTACTGTTTGTCTGTCAATGCACAGTGTCTGTTGACAAACCGGTTTAAGAGTGTATTTTTGTTTGTGTATAGTATTAAGGTTAGGGTATAATTTATTTTAGGATATATTTTTTCTTTACATTTAGGGTTAGGGTATATAAAATACCATATATTTCTTGAGAAGGCTTATGTTTACTTTCTAAATTCACAATTAATTTAATATATAATTGATATTTTTTTTTTAATATTATATTGATAATATTATCGAGTTTGTTTTATGATCGCTATTTATGATAGTATTAATTGATTTCATAGTAATTTAACAAATGTGAGGTTTCAATTATTTAGAGGTTCACAGATAGAGTTAAGTTGGATTTATTGTTAAGGTAAGGTCCTATAGATTTATATTAACTTAATATTAACTTAATCTCAAACTTTTGTTAGTTTAAGTACAATAGTTATATTAAATGATAGTGTTAAAAAATTCCCCTTCATTATTAATTTGACTTTAGGGTATAAAATTGGTTTAAAATAGCCTCAACAAGGATATCTCTTGATGTATTTTATACATATTAAATTAAAATTGAAGATATATATGGTAATGGCAATCGGGCCATATTACATGGAAAACATAAAATAAATACAGTATATAATTATATAGTATTTTTTTATGAACTGAATTATATCATAATATTATAATATTATAATATTTTTATGTGGATATATATATATATATATATATATGAAATTCAATATATCCATTTAGACTACTTTTAATAGAATATGTGTTGCAAGATTAAAGCATATACTAAAATGTAAGATTATAATATAAAATTTATTTAATGATAATATAAAATTTTAGTTAGTGGTCTGTATTATGGTTATTGAGGGTTAATTTTTTATTATGGTCTCTTGGATTGGTTAAAGAGACCAGAATACTGAGAGGGGGGGTGAATAAGTATTCCCACATATTCTTAAATTTCACCAAACTTAAACCTTTTTCTGATATATCAAAGTCATTAATTAAGCATTTGCTACATGAAATAGAAAATTCAAAATAAACATGAAAAACACAGCCACAAAAGGAACACCAGATTTTATACATGGAAAACCCAAATGAGAAAAACCATGAAGAGTGTTAACTCTCAAGAGAATATAACTAGTTATATGGTGTTTTACTAGATACTGACCCATTATCACAAAACTCAAGCATAACAACTCCAAACTCTAAAAATACACATTCTAAGCATACCATAGATACTCAATCATGAAACGTGAAAGGATACAACTGCCACAACCAAAATAGCTGATACCAAAACATGTAACTAATATCAGAAACAATGTAAGCACAACTTAGAATTCTAGGTACAAGTATCTTATGGAAATTACTCCATTAGATCAACTACATCTTATTGCAACACTTCCCATTGCAATATTAGAATGTGTATCACCTTCTCATAGAAAAAAAAAACACATACCAATTGCATACAACATCCGAACCAAATAAAATAATAGGTTTGACTTCAATATGCTACATATAACATATGCACCAAATCAGATACGTGGTTTGATATCAATGACAATAATATTCACACAAATCTAACAATCTCCCCTTTTGTCATTGATGGCAAAACATATCTGCATATTAATCAACTCCCCCTAACTCATACATCTTCAAAAACCTCAATCCTTTGTCCCCCTTTGACATCAAGGACAAAGGATGCCTTTGATGAAAAAGAAATGACAAAAATAGAGTATATACACAAGTACAAAAATGTCAAAATCTGAATACCAAACCAGATAGAACTGCAGCTACTCTTCTTCGATAAGATAAGCCTATATTCCTCCTTTAGTTCCAAAAGTTTGGAGAGATTGTTGGATGTATGCTGCACATGTGCACTTGAGAGATATTTCAGAAATGTGTTGTCAATGATGTCAACATATTTCTTTCTCTATGACAATGCTACAATAAAGTTTAGAGCATTGAAATTTTTAGCATATTGATGATCAAAGTTTTTGGATTAAAGGGTTTGTATATGATTGTGTATAGATGATTTAGTATAATTTTTAGAGGTCTATATGAAGATTTGAGTAAGTTATGGATATCTGTGTTGTGGCTAGTTTTTTTGTTGTTCAATGATGACAATGTTCAATATTTTAATTTGCATTGCTCTGCATTGTAATATTTTGTTCTGCAAATTTGGAGGAATGTTTGGGACATTGATGTGTATCTTTAATTCAAGTGGTTTCTGATTTGGAGCTTCGAAAGTTATTTTTCAAGGTTAATAGTCATTCTAGTTAGTGTTATTGAAGTTCAGTATAATGATGATGTGATTCTAGTAATTAATGTTTGTGTGGATGTTGTGGTGGTAATTCATAATGCTTCTGGATGTTTTTGGATCATGTTCCTTTTGCATTGGTGGTCTAGATTGATCATTGCGTGCGTAATTGATGATTTCCTCTAGTGTGTTAGTGTTCTTCATACTTGTGGCCGACAGGATGCTTGTAGTGTGTTGCGGATGTTCAATGCATAATTCTTGGAGGTGTTTTGCATTCACGACATCTGATATGGGTTTGTGCTATGTCTTAGCCAACATTTCTTGGTTCGCATTTGATTTTTTAGCATGTGTGGTTATATTTTAGGTGAAGTGTGTTGAGCCGATCTTGTGAAAAGTTGATTTCATGTATAAATAAATCTAATATCTTTGTAATTGAGTGGGTGTATGGATGAGAATCAAAATGTAACGTGCAGTGAATGTATGCATCTTTTAGAGGCAGAGAAGAAGTGTGAGAAGAAGTAAGTTGTTATGTGCTTAACCAAAAATGTAACCAAGCATTAAAGAGATGCTATTCTTCAGTTCATGATCTTCCAAATGCAATTCAAATCTATTTGTAAGACAATGAGTCTTCCTTGGGTTGTAGCCCTTGTTATTTTTTGATTAGTGAGATCTAGGAAATCTGCCTGAATGCATGTGCATTCCCTATTGTAATAATTTATATACTTCTGATAGATTATCATCATACTATGGGTAGGTTCCCATCACAGTTTTTCCCTTGAATAGGTTTTCCATGTCAAAAATCTTGGCGTTATGTGTGTTCTTGATGTGTTGTTGATTTATTATTTCATGCTTTATTATCAGATCTGAGAATAGGTATAAAATATGTAAGTTTTGAGACAACTGATTCACCCCCCATCTCATTTGTTTGTCAGTTATCAAAGTTATTTCATCAATTGGTATTAGAGAAGGTTCCTCTAAATAAGCTTAACCAATTTAGGTGATCCAAGATGGAAACTTACAAGAAGGATAGTCCAAGATTTGATGGAACTAATTACTCTCTTTGGAAGAGCTGCATGGAGTGTCACCTGAGATGCATAGATGAATCTTACTAGACTATTATAAAGAACAAGTATACTATTCTTGCTAAAGGACCTACAACTCTAAATGATATAAAGGAATTTGAATGTAATATTAGAGCTAAGGAAGCATTGTTGAGTACCTTGACTGATTCTAAGATGACAAATGTTATGGAATTCTAGACTGGTCATGAGATTTGGAAACCTTATATGAAGGAGACAACTATGTGAAGATTGCTAAGTTATAGAGCTTAAAGGGAAAGTATGATATGTTGAGAATTGGAAAAGATGAGAATATCACTTCTTTTATATAGAAGGTGAATGAACTAGAGTGCAATATCAAATGTGTGGGTGAAAAGTTAGAAGAATTAGAGATTGTTGCTAAAGTGCTCAGATCCTTACTGCATCCTACAGACATAAAGTTTCTACTATTGAGGAGATCTACATCATGACTGATGTGACCAGATACATGTTGATTGGTAAGCTATTAGCCTTTGAGTTAAGTGAATTTGGTGATTCCCTTTCTAAGATAGAATCTGCATTCAAAGCCACTATTTTTGAAAAGGATAAGCAAAGATATGATCTGGGAGAAAGTTCCTCAAGGAGGATTTCAAGATATTAGAAAGAGATGAAGGAAATGGAGGAAGAAGAGAAAGAACTTGAGGAGCTTGAAGCACTGATTGTTAAGTGATTACCTAAAGGAAATGGTAAGTATGAAGGAAAGTTGCCTCTTAAATGTTTTTCATGTAATAAGATAGGACATTTTGCCTCAAGGTGTTCAGAAAGGGTTCCTAGAAAACCTTACAAGCCTAAATTTTAGAAGAGATTTTATTATATTGTTGATGAATGTGTGTCAGATGATGAATCTAATAAAGGAAATACAAGTGATAATGAATGAGTGTTTATTGCTATCAAGGAAGATGATCCAATACCTATTGAATCTGCTAGTTGCATGAATGTGGAAGGAGATTTAGCTACAAAAGTTGAAGAGAAAGATGAATGGGTGATAGATAATGGATTCTCTCATCATATGACAGGTGATAAGAGTAATTTTATGAGCTTGGAAAAGTATGAAGGAGGAATTGTGAAGTTTGGAGATGAAAAAGCTGGTATAATTTGTGGGAGAGGTTCTATTTCTCTTTATGGTAAGAATAATATTGATGATGTCTTGTATGTAGAAGTCCTAAAGCATAATATTTGAGTGTTGGATAGATTGTTGACAAGGGATATGATCTTCAGTTCAAGAATAAAAAGTATAGAATCTTGGGTAGCTCCGAAATAGAGATTGCATCAAGTACAAAGACTAAAGGTAATATCTTTCATTTAAATAGCTCCAGTAAAAGATCTTTAATTTCTCAAGTTGATGAAAGTTGGCTGTGGCATAGAAGGATGTGTCATGTAAATTTTTATAATATTGTTAAGATAAGTTCTACTCAGACTGTGAGAGATCTTCATAAGTTTATGAAACCTGCTAACCCTATGTACAAGGAATGTCAGTTAGGGAAACAAACCAAGATATATTATTTGAGTATGAAGCATTTTTCAAATGGATTATTGGATCTTGTGCATATTGATTTGTGTAGACATTCTAGAGTTAGAAGCTTGCAACGAGATAGATATTTCATGTTGTTGATTGATGACTATTCTAAGATGATGTGGGTTACTTTCTTAAGGGAAATGTCTAAAGCTCTAGAGAAGTTCATAATTTTCAAAGCTATGATTAAGACTGGGATAGGTTTGAAGCTAAACTATTCGAGATATGATAGAGGTGGAGAATTCATTTCTGGTGATTTTAATACATATTGTAAAGAGAATGTTGGTATTATGGATGTGTTGCATTGGTTTTGTCATTGATGTCAACACTTATCAACACTTGTGAACACTTATCACCATTGAAGATGTTTGGTTATGTTCATTGACATGTTCAGTGACTTATGCATAGTCATTGGTATCTGGTTCACCGATAGGTTATATTATTCACCGACACTGAGGACATGATCTTTTATCATCTGGAGATTACTTGGTTATGTCAAAAATATTGTTTGGACACTTGGTTTTGGTGATCTGGTTATTAGTCTAATCGAGTTTTCATATTTGTTGTTATCAGCAAATAGGTCTAGGTTATGGACAGGAAAGCGTTATCTATTCTAGATCAGCACGACATGTTATGGAGATGTCTTTTTGATTGGCTATTATTGTAAATGCATTGAGATGACATGATGCATCACATATTGAATCATTTGTAATTGATTTAATTGTAATATTCTTAGTGAACTTACCTACACATTTGGTCTTAGGTTTTGGTATATATGTAAGATCTCATTTGTGAGATTAATAGAAGGTGTGGTAGAGGATTGTAACAAGGTATATGCGAATATAAGCAGAGCTATACATGCAGACATCATTTGAAGATTCAAGGAAGGTATGAAGAAGATAATTAGAGCTTAACCGGTACTGAATCTAGCATATGAAGATGCTATTTTGAGCAATACATTATCATTGGATTTAACCATCCAATTGTAGTCAGTGTGACTCCCATTTTGTGATTGAGTAGTGAGCTCTAGGTTGTTGGCCTTTCTGCATGTGCAGACCCCATTTGTACACACATACTATCTACAATAGTATCATCTAATTGTGGGTAAGGTTTCCCACTGTGGTTTTTCCCCTTATAGGGTTTCCACATACAAATATTTGTGTTATGTGTTGTGGATGTTATTTGCCTTTCTATTTCATGCATTAAACTTTACTAGTACTATTATTAACTATTAAACTGTCAATCAAGATTAAGTTTGGTTAAGTTATATTTGGGTTGAAATGAATAGATAACTGATTCACCCCCCCTCTTAGTTGCCTTTGGGTTCTAAGAATTGTTATCAAAGCTAATTCCTCTTTTTGCAGAAGTTTAACAGCTTGAGGAGATTCTATGGAAACTAACTATTTTAGGAAGGACACTCTGAAGCTTCATGGAACTAACTATGGTATATGGAAGATCAGAATGGAGACACGTCTGAATTGCATTGGAAAAAACATATGGGATGTTACAAAGAATGGCTATGTTGGTCCTACATAGAGTCAACCTAATGCACCTACCTTGGCTAAAGATCAGGAGAATGATTGCAAAGCCAGAGAAGCACTTTTGAGCGCATTATCAGATCAACAAATCATGGGATTATTAGATCAATCTACTCCTAAAGCTATTTGGGATAAATTGGAGACATTGAATGAAGGTGATATCACTGTCAAAATTGCAAAACTAGAATGCTTCTGGGTCAGACAAGAAAATCTGAAAATGGAAGAAGATGAAAGGATTTCTACTTTTATTGAAAGACTTAATGAAATTATTTTGGGTATACAATATTGTGGAGGATCCTTAAGTGAAGATGAAATTGTTTCTAAAGTTTTAAGAGCATTGCCACTAGCATACAAAATGAAAGTAACTGCTATTAATGAATTGAGAACAATGCCTAATACATTAGTATCTAGAGATACCTTGGTTGGAAAACTTTCAGCTTTTGAACTTGAGGAATTTTGTCATGTTGCTACAATTAAGATAGATTTAGCTTTCAATGCATCATCATTTGTAGCATCATCATCATCATCTAAAAAATCTAATTGGAAAGCACTCTATGCTAGAGAACTTGAAGAAATCAGAAGAGAGAATGAAGAACTTGAAGAGCTTGAAGCACTATTTACAAGGAAAGTGCCTAAAGGTCCAGTTGGATGTAAGTATGAAGGTAAAGCACCATTTAAATGTTTTAACTACAATAAAATTGGTCATGTGGCATCTAGGTGTCTTGATAGACATGCAAGATTGAAAGAATAAGCTAAAAGAACATACAAGCCTAACCCTGAATATCAGATATACAGATTTAAGAAGAATAGAGACAAATCATGTTACTATGCTGATGAAGGAGTTATTGATGATTCTGATGAGGAACCAATAGAAAATGGATGGGATTTTGTTGCAATAACAGAAGATCAATTGGCACCTATTGTTCAACTGATAGAGCAGGCCCTGGAAGCTAAAATTGAAGAAAAGGATGAATGGATCATTGATTTGGGATGTTCACATCATATGACTAGTGATAAAAGTAAATTCTTAACCTTTCAGGAATATAATGGAGGTCTAGTAAGCTTTGGGGATGATAAAGCTTGTTTGATCAGAGGAAAAGGCACTATATCTTTTCATGGTAAGAACAATACTGTTAATGTTTATTATGTTGAAGGTTTGAAGTATAATCTTTTGAGTGTTGGTCAATTAGTTGAAAAGGGATTTCAATTACAATTCAAGAATGGTAAATGCAAAATCATGAATATAAATGGTTTGGAAATTGCAACTGGTAATCAGACTAGAGGAAATATCTTTCATTTGAATAACAATGAGAAGACATGCTTGATTGCACATATTGATGAAAGTTGGTTATGGAATAAAAGACTTTGTCATGTAAATTTTGATTGGATTGTGAAAATCAGTACTACTAAGGCAGTAAGGCATTTACCTAAGATTATAAAACCTCACAATCCAGTATGTAAGGAATGTCAATTTGGAAAGCAAGTTAGAACAAATTTTAAGAGTATTCCAGAGAAATCTAATAATGTTCTTGACTTAATTCATACTGATTTATGTGGTCCAGCAAGAACTTGAAGTTTACAAGGAGATATTTTATGCTAATCATTGATGATTATTCTAGAATGTGTTGGGTTACTTTTCTTAGGGAGAAATCAAAAGCTTTTGGGAAATTCAATCTATTCAAGGTAATGGTAGAGAATGAAACTAGTAAGAAAATCAAATGTTTGAGATCAGATCAAGGAGGTGAATTCACATCTAAGGAATTTTATACATTCTATGAAGTGAATGGAATCAAAAGACAATTATCAGCACCTCGGACACCCCACCAGAATGGAGTTGTGGAAAGGAAGAACAAAACTATTTTGGATGCAGCTAGAAGCATGATATTAGAAGAAAACCTACCTCATGTGTATTGGAGAGAAATAGTGAATACAATTGTTTACACATTCAACAAAATTCGCATTAAAGGTGAAACCGGTAAGACCCCTCATGAACTATGGTTTGGTAATACTCCTACTCTTAAATATTTTAGAATATTTGGAAGCAAATGTTATATTAGGAGAGATGATTATATTGGCAAATTTGATCCTAGAAGTGATGAAGGAATATTTCTTGGTTATTCATCTAAGAGCAAATCATATAGATGTTTTAATAAGATATTAAAGAAAATCATTGAGAGTGCAAATGTGAAGATTGATGAGCAGTTTAGAGGTAATTCAAGGTCCATGGACTTTAAACCGGCAGTTGAAATAATCACAAATGAACCTACAATGAGTACACTAGTATAGAATGTTGATATAGTCACACCAACATCATCTGAGAATTCCATAGTGACTGAAGAACAACAAGAAGTGAATACACCCAGGTATGTAAGATTGAATCACTCTGAAAGTCAGATAATTGGGAATAAATATCAAGGTTTTATGACTAGAGGAAGACTGGAAAATGAAGAGGTATGCTTAATTTCTCAAATTGAACTAGAAACTATTAATGAGGCATGTGAAGACAAACATTGGATTAAAGTTATGGAAGATGAATTAGAAAAAATTGAAAAGAACAACACATGGACATGGGTTCCCTAGCCTAAAAACAAAAATGTAATTGGAACTAAATGGGTATTCAGAAATAAACTTAATGAAGATGGTAAGGTAATCAGAAATAAAGCAAAATTAGTGTGTAAGGGATATTCACAAAAAGAAGAAATTGACTTCAATGAAACCTTTGCACCGGTAGCTAGAATTGAGGTAGTTAGACTATTCTTAGCTTTTGCAGCACACAAGAACTATAAAGTATATAAAATGGATGTTAAATGTGCATTTCTAAATGGTGATCTTGAAGAGGAAGTTTTTATTGAACAACCTGATGGATTTTCTTTGACATATGACAAGGAAATGGTTTGGAGGTTAAGGAAAGCTTTATATGGATCAAAGCAAGCTCCTAGAGCTTAGTATGCTAGATTGGACAAATAAAATTTGAAGCTTGGTTACACTAAAGTTAATGCTCACAACAACCTATATTACAAAGTGACTAATGATGAAATCTTGGTTATTGAAGTTTTTGTTGATGATATCATTTTTGGAGGAGAAGAAGGATTGTGTAAAGACTTTTCTAATAAGATGAAGGAATAATTTGAAATGTCTATGATTTGGGAGATAAAATTCTTTTTAGGATTGCATATCTCACATACTGATAAAGGTATATTCATAAATCAATCAAAGTACTTGAAAGAACTACTAAAGAAATTTGGTATGGAAAACTCTAAACCGGTAAGTACTCCTATGACTACGACCGATAAACTATCATTGAAGGATAAATCAGCACCTGTTAATTTGATAAACTATCATTGAAGGATGAATCAACACCTATTAATCTGACAAGATATAAGTCTATGATTGGAGGTTTACTGTATTTGACACAAACAAGACCTGATATTATGAATGCAGTATGTATTGTTTCAAGATTTCAGAGTAATCCTAAAGAAAATCATAAATGAACAATGAAAAGGATTTTCCGGTATCTACAAGGCACAACAAATGTTGGTTTATGTTATCCTAAAGATGAAAATTTTGATTTATGTGCATACATAGATGCAAATTGGCCAGGAGATGTAGATGGCAGAAAGAACACCATCGATGGAGCATTTTTTCTTGGTAGCAGATTAATTTCATGGTTGAGCAAGAAACAAAGTTATACATCATTATCAACAGAAGAATCAGAATATGTTGCAGCAGCAACTAATTGTACACATGTATTATGGATTAAGCAAATGTTGAAGGACATAAAGGTAAAATGCAAAGAACCTATAATCATTTACTGTGATAATATGGTAGCAATTGATATATCAAATAATCTAGTATTTCACTCTAAAACTAAACATGTTTCTATCAAATTTAATTTTATGAAAGAGAATGTTGAAGCAAAAGAAGTGAAATTGGTTTATGTGAATACTAAAGAGCAGATTGCAGATATCATTACTAAGCCTTTGCCTAAGGAAACTTTTGAATATCTCAGAGAGCAGCTCAGATTTATACCCTCACTGGTAGAAATTTAGTTAGTTGGAGCATGGCATCAGACTGACAAAATTAATAGAGAAATCTTTTCCAAGCTTTGATGAAGGAGAGCTACTTCTCAGGGGGAGTGGCTGGATAAATTTGGTTATAACAATTGGTATTTGTGATAAGTTCTATGAACTGATTGTATTTGGTTTTGTATTGATTTGGCATTTGATGTCAAAGGGGGAGAGATATCTATGGAAAAACACATTATCTTTTGGGAGAGATTATTCCTAGGGGGAGAAATATTATGTATTTTGATTTTTGGTAATTGATCTCTTTGGGAGATTGTTGGTTTTTGGTTTTTGGCATTTCTGCTTTGGCACTTAGATGGTTTTTCCATCTTGTGTTGCCATCAATGTCAAAGGGGGAGATTGTTGGTATTATGGATGTGTTGCATTACTTTTGTCATTGATGTCAACACTTATCAACACTTGTGAACACTTATCAGCACTGAAGATCTTTGGTTATGTTCGCTGGCATCTTCAGTGACTTATGCACAGTCGCTAGTATCTGGTTCATCGACATGTTATATTATTCATCGACACAGAGGATGGTCTATTATCATCTGGAGATTACTTGGTTATGTTGAAGACATTGTTTGGATAGTTAGTTTTTGTGATTTGGTTATTAGTCTAATCAAGTTTGCATATTTGTTGTTACTGGCAATTAGGTCTAGGTTATGGACCAGCAAGCGTTATATATTCCAAATCAGCACAATACGTTATGGAAGATGTCTTATTGATTGGTTATTATTGTAAGTGCATTGAGCCGACATGATGCATCACATATTGAATCATTTGTAATTGATTTAATTGTAATATTCGTAGTGAGCCGACCTACACATTTGGTCTTAGGTTTTGGTATATATGTAAGATCTCATTTGTGAGATTAATAGAAGGTGTGGTAGAGGATTGTAACAAGGCATATGCAAATATAAGAAAAGCTATACACACAAACATCATTTGAGGATTCAAGGAAGGTATGAAGAAGACAATCAGAGCTTAATCGGTACTGAATCTAGCATATGAAGATGCTCTTTTGAGCAGTACATTATCATTGGATTTAACCATCCAATTCTAGTCAGTGTGACTCCCATTTTGTGATTGAGGAGTGAGCTCTAGGTAGTTGGCCTTTCTGCATGTGCAGACCCCATTTGTACACACATACTATCTGCAGTAGTATCATCTGATTGTCTGTAAGGTTTCCCACTGTGGTTTTTCCCCTTACAGGGTTTCCACGTACAAATATCTGTGTTATATGTTGTGGATGTTATTTGCCTTTTTGTTTCATGTATTAAACTTTACTGGTACTATTATTAATTGTTAAACTATCAACCGACATTAAGTTTGGTTTACCAATATTATGCATTAAGTTTGGTTAAGTTATATTTGGGTTGAAATTAATAGACAACTGATTCACGCCCCCCCCTCCCTCTTAGTTGCCTCTGGGTTGTAATAGAGAATGGGATAAGAAGACACTTGTCTTCTTCAAGAACCCCTCAACAAAATGGATTTGTGGAAAGAAAGAATAGAACCATTCAAGAAGCTACTAGGGAAATTATGATTCAGGGAAATGTTTTGCATGTTTGCTGGAGAGAAGTTGTGAGTAGTACTATTTACACTCTTAACCGAGTGCATATTGTTGGGACTCATAAAATTTGAGTCAACTTTTGAGGCCCACTATGAAATTTTTATATTTCATTCTTAGAAAGACCACCTAAACTCATCCAGAGTGGCCTAGTTAGAGAGAGTGTAAAATGGAGCCAGTTAATCATCAAGAGGTAAAGCTTTGAAACTTGTTGTACACCTTTCATTTATCCTATGAAGTGTTTTTCAACTCTCTGAATTCTATTTGGATCAATTTATTAGGTACCCATTTCAAGGGGTGAGCTCAAAGTGCATGTTAGGTGCAAATGTAGATTTTATTAAGTAGCCTACTTCGAGCTCCTATATCTTTTGACTAGTTGATCATCATGCTAAAATTGAAATTGCATTGAATTCTATGCATATAAGTGTGCTTCCATGCTAGGTTTCATTCCATTACCAGTCCATTTGATCAGTTTTCCAAAAGGGTTTCTTGAGCCACTTTGTTCAGTGTTCTGTATTTTCATTGCTACATCTTTTTAAGTGGCTATTTTCATGAGCGCACTATTTGCACCTAGTCAACTTCCTTGTCGAACTGAGCATTCTAAGTTTTAATCTATACTTCAAGGTATCTATGCCTCAGATTTGGGGGTCTACAGATATCGTTTGATATTTTTAAGAAAGGCACTTTGAGTTCCCTGCGCATTGGTTTTATTTGGTTCATAGTACTGACAGAGCCAGTTAGTCATCTTTGACCATTAATATTTCTCCACTCAGGATTCGTCTTGAGAAACCGCTTGGCAGAGTTCATGTTTGTATATCAGAGTACACACCTATCAGTTTGCAAAGTCCAAAAAGGTGTTTTGACCAGTTTGAAAAATATGTCTTTGGGATTAAATGCGAAAATGTGGCGTAGGCGCCTGAGAGTTGCAAAACTTAGTTTAATGATCTGAAATGGTGTCAATCAATTCCATAGGTATGATCAAGGTGCCTAAGGCATTTCAAAGGTTAGTTGCATGAAAATGAAATTTTTTTTAGTCGGACCCACTTTGGGGCCCGATCTAGCTCATGCCGTTGCAATGTTAATTTTAAAGGCAAAGTGTTCTTCATGCATGCTAATGCATATCAGTGCCAGCTTGGTCTACATCATGATCCATTTTGTTTTGGTTGGTATGGCTGGACAAATTAGAGAGATTTCTTCACTAGTGGGATAGTGATAGGCGACTTCATTTTATTTGTTGTATATGGATCAATGGACATATAGCTGAAATGCTAATGTGTAAGCCATTATTAGTTGGAGACAGGAATGTTTGGTTTTATTAAGCCAACTATATCTTATAATGCAATTGGCATGTGAAATGCCAAAGCCAGCGCAAGGTAAATGGAATTTATTTTGAAAAGGCCTTTTGAAACATTCAACCAAATGTATTTTGACAACTAGAGCAGGTCGCGAAATCGATTGGGGTGAGTGGTAAAAGAAATTTGAGTGTGGTTTAAGAAGGTTCCAAGCATATGTAATTGGCATGAAGAAAAATTTCCCTAGCATCGCATGGTCTTCCCTCTTTGTATGGCATTACAACAAATTCCCTCTGTGTGGGGGTGGGGGTTTTGAAGTCTTCAAGCAAATTCAATTGGCAAGGTTTGCACTAGATGGAGAGTCTCAAAAGCTTTAAAGCAAATGCAAGTAGCAGTTGTGGAAACCTTCTAACAAATGCATTGCCAGTGAAAAATAAAAAACTCCATAGAACCCTCCAAAGCAACTGCAATTGGTAGGCATGTTGCCAATATCCTCCCTGCTGTGCAAACTTTTAACCAAATGCAAATGTGGTGTGATGGCTGGAGGAGAGGCAGAGAAACTCCAAAGTAATGCCAAGGTCTTCCCATGTGTGGCTGAAAGGAGAAGCATTTTATGATCTTTCAAACATATTGCAATTAACAAGTGTAATTCCACTCTTCCCTATTGTGAGCTATGCATTGGCTAGTGTAAAGCTAAATCTGCAACATTTGCCAATCCACCCCTTGCCATGAGCCTGATAAGGGAGAAGGCTCAAGTAATTTTTTCTAAAATGCGTGGAGTGAAATATAGAGTTGAAAACATTGGAAACCTTCAAAGAAAAATGCAATTGGAAGGTGCAAACCCAAACCCATGGCCTCTACTAATGTCCTCCCTGTCGTGGTGTTGAAAGGGGGTTTGAAAATGTTTCAAAGAAAATGCAACGACAAGTGTAAATTTCCAATTTTCTCCTATGGCGCGCCATGGAATAGAAATGGGCAAAGGCATTTAATAAACTTCAGCAAAATGCCATTGGTGCCATTAAAACTCTCAAAAAATGCACAGTTCCAAGCTAAGACTATTATCCCACATTGGCTGGGCGAGGGGATAATTTGATATTTAAAAGTAAGAACAAACACAACCATAGTGTCAAAGCCTTGAAGGCTTTTGATGCAAGGTTCTGGCTAACGCCCAGTGAACCCCATGCGTGCAAGGTTTTGCAAAGAAAGAAAAGATTAACAAGTGAGCAAGTTCAGAGATGATCGATGACTGGCATTGTTTCGCATTGCAAAGATGCACAAAGTTTACCCTTCGCAAAATGGCAAAAATATTAATGAGTGGGAAAGTTAAATGGTGATCGACGGTGTGCGTTGTTTCGCAAAGCGAAGTTGCTCGTCAGTTACCCATCGTGAAATGGCAAAAAGGCAAAATGAGTTAAAGAGCATGCAAGTTGAGAAAGATCGAACGATGCACATTGTTTCGTGAAGCAAAGATGCATGCTAGTTACCCTTCATGAAACAGTGAAAGATGAGCTGGCAGGTCTGGGTGGCAAGTGAGCTAGCGGGTCCCAGTGAGATGGCGCTGACTTGGCAGATAGGTGGTGGTCCGCAAGCTGATGAGATGGATGATGAGGTCGTAGGTCCAAGTGGTGGACCAGTGGAGCATGAGTGAATCCCAGGTCACCACGTGGTAGGACGTAGGTTGCAAAATGGAGAAAAATTAAAGTTAATCATAAAGTTTGAACTATAGTGTAAAATCAAAAATTTAAATGATGGTGGCCTGCATTCGAGATTATTTCGTCCAAGGGTTAATTTTTTTCCAAATATTGAAGTATTACATATCACCAGAAAGCTCTCAGAACAAGAAATCTAGTCATGTAGTTAATTGTAACAAAAATGAGATATTTTGAGAGCAGTTTCCATAGGAAGGAAAAGAGATATTTTTTTAGTTTGGAAAAAAGGGACATTTGGCAATCTCTAGTGCATTCTGGTTTTTCCCCCCTCCTTTATATTCTTATTTCTTCTCATTTGTAAGGGTTCCAGAAATTTGGAGAAAGGCTCCAGATTTTCATGGTTTCCAATTCTGAGTTTTCTTCAAGATTATATAGGGCAATGTCTTTTTCCAGAGAATAGAGTAGGATTCATGCTATAGGTGTTTCTAATTGCAGGTTTTTTATGTATGTAAGGCATGCATAAATTCGCACATAATTTGTTTCTGAAGTGTAATTTCATTTTATTCAAATCAGATCTTTAGGAAGGATCAAGTTTGTCATGAGTAGTTGTTTCTGTGAGTGTAGTGTTTTCTTGTAGGTAATCCTTCAAGGAAGCTTTTAAACTCTATAAGCAAATATTAATAAAATATGGTTCATGTTCTGGATTTAATTTTTCTATGAATGGGTTGAGTAATGCATTTATGTAAGGCATTAAATGTAGGAATACTTAAGGATGAAGATGGATCTGTAGTATAAGTTTTCATTTATAGTTTGATGTGTGATTCTGTTTCCCTTGGATAAGGCATTGATCTTGCAATTAAGGGGATTCTCAAACAATTTAAAAGCCAATTAGAATATCTTTATTTTATGTTTTGTTTGAAATGTTTCATATATCTCATGCTCAAACATAGCTGAGTTGTATGTGTAGATCTATCCCATTTGCAATAACCTACTTGTTGTTGAGCCCTGGTGAGATCTATCTGCTTCTGTTGATGTTGTCATAGGTGTGTAATGGGTTTAATTTTAAGCATTCAAAGGTATACCCACCTAGGTTTTGCAGAGCCTGAAGAGTAGAAGGATTTAGACCCTTGTTATGTTGTTCAAGTCCTGAGGTTCTTCATAGATTGAATTATCTCTTTCATAGATTAATTGCAAGTGAACTTGGGCTAACCAATTTTGGTGAACAACACATATCAAAGGTGATACCGGTAAGACCCCTTATGAATTATGGTTTGGTCATACTCCTACTATTAAATATTTTAAAATTTTTGGAAGTAAATGTTATATTAGAAGGGATGAAGATCTAGGGAAGTTTGATGCTAGATGTGATGAAAGAATATTTCTTGGTTATTCTAATAAAAGAACGGCCTACCGATGTTACAACAAGACATTTGAAAAAGATAGTTGAGAGTGCTAATGTCAAGGTTGATGAAAGAAACTAGAGATATTATATATCTTGTGGATATGAATTAGATTATCAAAATGATAGTGCAAACAACAAGAAGCAAGGAAGGAACTAGTGCATGTGCAGAAGAAAGAAATCAAGAGTTTGAAATTCAAGAAAATCCTAAGACTCCCAAGTATGTAAGATTGAATCATTCGGAAAATCACATCATAGGAAATAGAAATAAAGATGTTCAAACTAGAACAAGAATTGTTGCAAACCAAGTTGAGTATTGTTTGATTTTTAAGATTGAACCTAGGGATATAAATGAAGCATGTAAAAATGAACATTGGGTAAAAGCAATGGAAGAAGAATTGAATCAGATTGAAAAGAACAATACATGGATTCTTGTTTCTAGACCTAATAGGTCTTTAGGAACAAATTGAATGAGAAAGGTGAAGTTGTTAGAAACAAAGCACGAATTGTTTGTAAAGAATATTCTCATATGGAAGGAGTTGATTTTGAAGAGACTTTTGCTTTGGTGGCAAGAATTGAAGTTGTTAGATTGTTTCTTTCTTAAGATTTTTACAAAGATTTCAAAGTCTATTAAATGGATGTCAAGTTAGCATTCCTAAATGGTGAATTAAAGGAAGAGGTATACATAGAGAAATCAGATGGATTTCTATTGATTGATCAAAGTGATATGGTGTGTTGATTGAGGAAAACATTGTATGGATTGAAGCAAGTCCTAAGAACATGGTATGCCAGATTTGATAAGTATCCATTGAAGCCAGGATTTAACAAAGGTACTGGTGACAGTAATTTGCATTTCAAGATTGATCATGATAAACATTTTGATTGTTGAAGTTTTTGTTGATGGTAGTTTTTTTGGAGGAAATGATAGTTTGTGCAACGAGTTTGCTAATGAATTGCAGAATGAATTTGAGATGTGTATGATTGGAAAGATGAAATTATTTTTGGGATTGCAAATTATACAGTCAGAAAAATGGATTTTTATATCATAGTCCAAGTATGTGAAAGAGTTTGTTGAAGTTTGGTTTGGAGGATACAAAGCCAGTTGGAACTCCTATGGTGACCAAATGTAAGTTGACTAAAGATGATGATTTTACTTCAAGTGCTTTTATTGATGCTAATTGGGTAGGAGATCTGGATGACTAGGAGAGTACTAGTGGTGGTGCATTTTTATTGGGAAAGAGATTGGTTTCTTGGTTTTGTAAAAAGAAGAACTCTATTTCTCTATCTACTGCAAAGGTAGAGTATATTGCTACTACAAACAATTTTACTTAGGTTGTATGGATGAAGCAAATGTTGAAATGTATTAGAGTAGTGTATGATAAGCCTATTGCTATCTATTGCAACAATTCAAGTACAATTAATATATTTAAAAATCTAGTGTTTCATTCTAAGACTAACCATATATCAATCAAGTTTCACTTTTTGAGAGATAAGGTAAATGAGAAGGAAGTCAGATTGGAGTATGTGCCTACAAAGGAATAGGTTGTAGATATTTTGATGAAGGCTTTGCATAAAGATACTTTTGAGTATCTCAGAGAGAAGCTAGAGGTGATATCCCCTCCTAATTAGAACTATGATATATTGTTATGCATAAGTCTTGTGCATTTCATAGTCATATCTTGTGATTTGGATTGATGAGTGGAGGCTGCTACTTAGGGGGAGTAGTTAGTAAATCAGTTTTTTTGTTGTTTTTTATAGAGGAAATATGTTCCTTTTCCATTTATGTCAAAGGGGGAGAGAGACACATGTGAAAAACTATGAAGAGTTTAGGGGGAGAGAGTATCATAAGAGATTTGGGGGAGATAGATTTTCCTTTTCTTTGTCATTGATTATTTTGCACATCATATGTTGTCTTTAATGCCAAAGGGGGAGATTTTTGGATGTTTGGAGAGATTGTTGGATGTATGCTACACATATGTTCTTGATAGATATTTGAGAGATTTTTTGTTATTGATGCCAACATATTTCTCTATCTAGTTTGTTTCCAAGAAAGAATGTTGTTGATAAAGATGTACAACTTTGTTTCTTACTCAACCAAGAAACTAGTTTGTTTCCAAGAAAGAATGCTCCGCCTGTGGTGCTTTTTCTATCATCCACATCTCCAGCCCAATTTGCATATGTGTATGCACATAATTCAAAGTTTTCATCTCTAGGATACCATAATCCAAGATTTATAGTGCCTTGTAAGTATTGGAAAATCCTTTTTACTGCTGATTCATGATTTTCTATAGGATTACTTTGAAATCTGGAAACAATACATATTGCATTCATAATATTAGGTCTATTTTGTGTCAAAAATAGTAAACCTCCTATCATAGATTTGTATCTAGTTGGATTAACAAGTGTAGATTCATCCCTTTGTGATAATTTGTCATTTGTTGTCATAGGTGTGCCTACCGGTTTAGAGTTCTCCATCCCAAATTTCTTTAGTAACTCTTTTAAGTATTTGGATTGACTCAAGAATATACCTTTATCACTCTATGAAATTTGCAATCCTAAAAAGAATTTTATTTCTCCAATCATAAACATTTATGCATTTTAATAGAAAATTCCTTACGTAATCCATCTTCTCCTCCAAAGATTATATCATCAACAAATACTTCTATAATCAAGATGTCATCATTAGTTACTTTATAATATAAATTGTTGTCTGCATTTCCTTTAGTAAAACCAATCTTTAAAAGATACTTATCCAATCTTGCATACCAAACTCTTGGAGCTTGTTTTAGTCCATACAGAGCTTTTCTTAACCTGCAAACCATATCATTGTCATCTGTCAAAGAAAATCCATCAGGTTGTTCAATTTATACTTCCTCTTCAAGATCTCCATTCAAAAATGCACATTTAATATCCATTTGATAAACTTTGTAGTTCTTGTGTGCTGCAAAAGCCAAAAATAATCTGACTGCCTCAATTCTATCTACCGATGCAAAGGTTTCATTGTAATCAACTCCTTCTTTTTGAGAATATCCCTTACACACTAGTCTTGCTTTATTTTTGACAACCTTACCATCTTCATTAAGTTTTTTTCTAAATACCCATTTGGTTCCAATTACATTTTTATCTTTAGGCCGGGGAACTAATGTCCAAGTGTTGTTTTTCTCAATTTGTTCTAATTCTTCTTCCATAGCTCTAGTCCAAAATTTATCTTCACATGCCTCATTAACAAATGATGGTTCAATTTGAGAAATAAGACATACCTCTTCATTTTCCAATCTTCCTCTTGTCATAACTCCTTTAAACTTGTTTCCAATTATCTCATCTTCAAAATGATTCAATCTTACATATCGGGGTGTCTTAGTTTGTTGTTGTTCCTCAATTACTGTGGAATCCTCAGATGATACCAGGGTAAATGGATCTTCATTTGTACCAGTGGAATTAGTGTAGGTTTATTTGTCAAAATTTCTATTGCTGGTTCAGAGTCTATATACCTTGAAGTTCCTCTAAATTGTTCATCAATCTTTACATTTGTACTCTCAACAATTTTCTACAATCTCTTGTTAAAACATCTATATGCTTTTCTCTTAGATGAATAACCAAGAAATATTCCTTCATCACTTCTAGGATCAAATTTGCCAATATACTCATCTCTTCTGATATAACATTTACTTCCAAAAATTCTGAAATACTTAAGAGTAGGAGCATTACCAAACCATAGTTCATGAGGGGTCTTACCGGTTTCACCCTTGATGTGAACTTTGTTAAATGTATAGACTGTTGTACTGACTACTTCTCTCCAATACACATGTGGTAGGTTTTCTTTTGATAACATACTTCTTGTTGCATCCAAGATAGTACTATTTTTCCTTTCAACAACTCCATTCTATTGTGGTGTCTGAGGTGCTGATAGCTATCTTCTGATTCCATTCACTTCACAGCATGTATTAAATTCCTTAGATGTAAATTCACCTCCTTGATCTGATCTTAAACATTTGATTTTCTTAACGGTTTCATTTTCAACCAATGCTTTGAACAGTTTGAACTTACCAAGTGCTTCTGATTTTTCTCTGAGAAAAGTAACCCAACACACTCTAGAATAGTCATCAATGATTAGCATGAAATATCTTTCACCTTGTAACCTTTTAGTTGTAGTTGGACCACATGAATCAGTTTGAATCAAATCAAGAGTATTATTTGATTTTTCTGGAATACTGTTGAAACTAGCTCTAACTTGTTTTCCAAATTGACATTCCTTACATACTATATTCTGAGGTTTGACAATTTTAGGTAAATCTCTAACTGCCTTAGTAGTACTGATCTTTACCATGCAATCAAATTTTACATGATAGAGTCTCTTATGCCATAACCAACTTTCATCTATATGTGCAATTAAGCATTCTTTTCATTGTTATTCAAATGAAATATATTATCTCTAGTCTAATTACCAGCTGCAATTTCCAAACTAGTTATGTTCATGATTTTGTATTTTCCATTTTTAAATTGTAATTGAAATCCTTTCTCAACTAATTGACCAACACTCAAAAGATTATGCTTTAATCCTTCAACATAGTAGACATTGTCAGTGTTATGCTTACCATCAAGAGATATTGAACCCTTACCTTTGATTGAACAAGCTTTGTCATCTCCAAATCTCACTAAGCCTCCATTGTATTCTTGAAAGTTCAAGAATTTACCTTTGTCTCCTATCATATGATGTGAGCATCCTGAATCAATGATCCATTCATCCTTTACTTCAAATTTAGCTGCTAGGGCCCATACTACCGGTTGAGCAGTAGGTGTCAGTTGATCTTCTATTATAGCAACAAAAACCCATCCATTATCTACCAGATCCTCATTAGAATCATCAGTCACACCTTCATCAACAATGTAACAAGATTTGTCTTTATTTTTCTTAAATCTGTATTTATGATATTCAGGGTTAGGCTTGTATGTTCTTCTAGCTTCTTCTCTTAGTCTAGCATGTCTATTAGGGCATCTTGAAGCCATATGACCAATCTTATTATAGTTAAAACATTTAAAGGGTGCTTTACCTTCATACTTACTTCCAAGTGGACCTTTAGGCACTTTCCTTGCAAATAGTGCTTCAAGTTCTTCAAGTTCCTCATTTTCTTTCCTACTTTCTTCAAGTTCTCTTGCATAAAAGGCTTTCCAATCAGATTTGTCAAATGATGGAGTAGATGATGTTGATGCTTTAAAGGCCAAATCTTTCTTTATAGTAGCAACAGGACCAAATTCTTCAATTTCAAAAGCTGAAAGTTTCCCAATCAATGTATCCCTAGTAACTGATGTATTAGGCATTGTTCTTAACTCATTTATAGTAGTGACTTTCATTTTATATGCCGGTGGCAATCCTCTTAAAACTTTTGAAACAATTTCATCCTCACTTAAGGTTCCTCCACAACATTTAATACCCAAAACAATTTCATTTACTCTTTCCATAAAAGCAAAAATCCTTTCATCTTCTTCCATTTTTAGATGTTCATACCTGACTCGAAAGCTTTCAAGTTTTGCAATTTTGACAGTGGAATCTCCTTCATTTAGTGTTCCCAAATGATCCCAAATAGCTTTAGTAGTAGACCTATCTGATAGTCCCATGATTTGTTGATCTGATAATGTGTTCAAAAGTGCTTCTCTTTCTTTGGAATCATTTTCTTCATCTTTTATCAAGTTAGATGGACTGGGATGACTTGGTATAGTAGCAATATAACCATTCTTTGTAACTTCCCAGATGTCTTTTCCAATGCAATTTAGATGTGTCTCCATTCTAATCTTCCATATGCCATAGTTGGTTCCATCAAGTTTAGGACTGCCCTTCCTGAAATAATTAGTAGACATTGGATCTCCTCAAGCTATTAAACTTCTACAAAAGAGGACTAAGCTCTGATACCAATTGTTAAGTCCTGGAGACAACTGAGAAGGGGGGTGAATCAATTGTCAAATAAATTTAAACCAAAAATAATTTAACCAACTTAATACCGGTAAACTAGTTAAGTATGCCGGTAGACAGTTATAACAGTTAATTGCTATACCGATAAGGATTAGTGCATGAAACATAAACACAAAGTCATCCACAACACATAGCACCAATATTTGTATGTGGAAACCCTGTAAGGGGAAAAACCATGGTGGGAAACCTTACCCACAATCAGATGATACTACTACAGATAGTAAGTGTACATAAATGGGGTCTCCCTGCTCAATCACAAAATAGGAGTCAAACTGACTATAGTTGGATGGTTAAATCCAATAAGAATGTACTGCACAAAATAGCATCTTCATATGCTGGATTCAGTATCGGTGTAATGCTGATATGCTTCCACAAAAGCCCTCCTTCAATCTTTAGATGATGTCTGCGTGTATAACTCTTCTTAATCTCGCATATACCTTCACACAATCCTTTTTCGCATTCCACATTTGATCTTACAAATAAGATCTCACATTTATACCATAACCTAAGACCAATTTTAGTAGGTCGTCTCTACAAGATATTACAATAAAAACATTTCACAAACAATATAATATCCGATGCAATAACTGATTGAACATGTTGGCTTAATGCATTTACAACAATAATTAATCATCTCCATAGCATGCCATGTTGATCTGGAAAAGATAAACCTGTTGGTGTAACCCTAGACCTATTTGCCAGTAACAACAAATATGCAACTATGAATATACCAATGAACAAAACTCGAGGACAAGATGTCCAGATGATGTCTTCGACATTACCAAGTGTTGGTGATCATTATATCTTGCCAGTGTATCAGATACCAGTAACTGTGCAATAGTCACTTGCTTGCCAATGAATGATGTTGGATCTCCAAAGTGCTAGTATTTTAGTAGGTGTTGACATCAATGACAAAACCATACCAAAATACCAACATCAAGTACAATTAATATATTTAAAAATCTGGTGTTTCATTCTAAGACTAAGCATATATCAATCAAGTTTCTCTTTTTGAGAGATAAGGTAAATGAGAAGGAAGTCAGATTGGAGTATGTGCCTACAAAGGAATAGGTTGTAGATATTTTCATGAAGCCTTTGCATAAAGATACTTTTGAGTATCTCAGAGAGAAGCTAGAGATGATATCCCCTCCTAATTAGAACTAAGATATATTGTTATGCATAAGTCAGGTGCATTTCACAGTCATATCTTGTGATCTGGATTGATGAGTGGAGGTTGCTACTCAGGGGGAGTAGTCAGTAAATCAGTTTTTTTTTTGTTTTTTAAAGAGAAAATATGTTCATTTTCCATTTATGTCAAAGGGGGAGAGAGACACATGTGAAAAACTATGAAGAGTTTAGGGGGAGAGAGTATCATAAGAGATTTGGGGGAGATAGATTTTCCTTTTCTTTGTCATTGATTATTTTTCACATCATATGTTGTCATTAATGCCAAAGGGGAAGATTTTTGGATTTTTGGAAAGATTGTTGGATGTATGCTACACATATGTTCTTGATAGATATTCAAGAGATGTGTTGTTATTGATGCCAACATATTTCTCTATCTTTGACAGTGTTACAATGAAGTTCAAAGTGTTGATTTGTTCAACATATTGATAATCAGAGTTTACGGATTAAAGGGTGTGTGGAGGATAGTGTATAGATGATTCATTATAATTTTCAGAGGTCCACATGAAGATTTGAGTAGGTTATGGAGATATGTGTTGTGGCTGGTTTTTCTGTTGTTCAGTGATGACAATGTTCAGTATTTTGATCTACGTTGCTCCGTATTGTAATATTTTGTTTTGCCGATTTAGAGGAATTTTTGGGACATTGATTTTTATCTCCAATTCAAGTGGTTCATGATTTGGAGCTCTGAAAGTTACTTTTTAAGATTGATAGTGATTCATGTTAGTGTTCTTGAAGTTTGGTATAATGATGATGTGATTCTAGTAATTCGTGTTTGTGCAAATATTGTGGTGGTAATTCATTATGCTTATGGATGTTTCTAGATCATGTTCCTTTTGTGTTGGTGGTCCATATTGATCATTCTACAAGTAATTGATGATTTTCTCTGATGTATTAGTGTTCTTCATACTTGTGGCCAACTGGATGCTTGTAGCGTGTTGTGGATGTTTGTTGCATAATCTTGGACGTGTTTTCCATTCAAGATGTGTGATATGGGTCTGTGCTATGTGTTAGCCAACATTTATTGGTTCACATTTTATTTTGTAGTGTGTGTGGTTATATTTTGAAATTAGGTGAAGTGTGTTGAGCCAACCTTGTGTAGAGTTGATGTCATGTATAAATAAATGTAATATCTTTGTAATTGAGTGGTTTTTTGGATGAGAAGAAGTAAGTTATTATGTGCTTGATGGGAACTATAACCAGGAATTAAGGAGATGTTATTCTACAGTTCATTATCTTCCAGATGTAATTTGAATCTATTTGTAAGACAATGAGTCTTCCCTGGGTTGTAGGCCTTGTTGTTTTTAAGTAGTGAGCTCTAGACGGTGTGTCTGAATTCATGTGCAATCCCCATTATAATATTTAATATACTTCTAACAAAGTATCATCATATTGTGGATAGGTTTCCACCATGGCTTTTTCCTTGATTGGGTTTTCCACATCAAAAAACTTGGTGTTATGTGTGTTCTTGATGTATTGTTGATTTATGCTTCTATTCTTTATAATAAGATATAAGAATAAGTTTAAATTTTGTAAGTTTTTAGAAAACTAATTCACTCCCCCCCCCCCTCTCAATTGTCTGTCGGTTATAAAAACTATTTCATCAAGAATTTATGGCCAATTTAATGCTTATTGAAAGGCTCTTGCACTCCACTAATAGATCAACAAAATGGGAGAAACTAACCAAAGCAAATGGATTATACTTATAATCAACTGCACTACCAAGCAATGCAAAGAAATACTCCAACTTTTCTTCAATGGTCTCTTTTACTTTCCAACCCATAACTATAAAGTCTTCTCTTTGTCTTTAAATGAATAAGAGTTCATCCTTAAGAGAGTTTATTCTTTTCCTCTACTCACCATACTTATCTTCCAAAAAAACAAAATATTTGCCTAATGAACTTAATTAATCTTCATTGGCATCAATTTTATCTTTGAGCTTCATTATTTCTGCTAGCCAAGAGGTACAATACCTATAGACTCTGATAGCACTACGGATACAATCTCTCAATTCCTCAATGCACACTGATAAAGCTTTATGTGCATCAACACACTCATTCAACAAATTATGCACATCAATTCCTTTTTCCTCTGATACTCCAACCTCAACAGATTGCTTTGATAGCTTCTCCTGAAGAAATTCACTCAAAGATTCCAAAAGAAAATTGTTGATATTTTCAATGCTGATACTATTTCAGATCAAGTGATCTATCAAAATATTTTTAATTCTATCTAACTCAATCGATGTTAGCCACATCTTGCCAATTTTCTTGATTCCATCCATGCTACCAACTAACTCTAGCAAATTTGATTCATCATCTAAATCTCTAGCTTCCTACTATGTAACAACTGAATCCCGTTTAGCTACAAGAGACTCTAGATCCTTAATCACAACAATATCTTCCTCTTTTGGATCCTTCTTTCTTTTCTTTAACTCTAAAGTACTCATAGAAATGGATTGTCTTATTTTTCTCTTTCTGAAATAAGATCCTCCAGAATTGGAAACATGATATACCAGACCAACATTCCACATGTCCATAAAATATTTGAAATATACATTACATGCTTCCTCTTTACTATCTAAATTGTTCAAATATCTTAATATCTACCTTGCAACCGAGACACCATATTCCCATATTATATTTTACTTTTCTAGAAAGGATCACAAATAATACATAACTAAACATACAAGTAATGAACTAAACTATAAGGCATAATTCTGTTGTTTTGACATCTTAACATTTTCTAGAAATAATTCTCTCAACAATTCACACAAGTCGAATGTGTGATATTTTGCCAAGATCAAGGGCACAATAAAAAGCATAAAAGAGAGACAAAAGTATGAAAAGATCAAACTGTATTCTCATCAATATGCAAATGATCAACTGGATTAACCAATACAATGAATATGGTCCTGCTTATATAGAAAAGGCCATATGGATATGTGAGCACACAATCATGACATGTGGCTCAAGGAGAAACAAGGGTAGGTAAGAAAAAGTAGGGGCAGGTAGGAGAAATAATATAATAATCCACAAGAGGTGGATGACGCACTGAATGTGGACTGTAACCACAAGATAAGACCACAAAAGGTGGAATTTCTCCTACAAGCTATATCCCTATGTGCACACTTACCTAAGTGTCTCATATCCAAACTACGATGAGATGCATTATCCTAAGTTAACTTAAGTAAAGTGTAATAATATCCATGATGAATAATTATTTACACCAACATGCCCCCTTAAGTGCAACTTAGGAGAATGAAGACTCAAGTCAATAATGCAAGATGGGTCCCAGATACTAGGCCATGATAGGTACCCATGTACAATATGCATATGCATGAAAACCTATGCAATGCAATCTCTCACAAATGGAGAAGGGGAGAAAACCTAGTGGGAAAAAGCTCCCCCCCAAAAGAGAGATGAATATACAAAACCTCAAAGAGGAAAAGGTCCCCCCATAAGAGAGGAAGGAGAAGTCAACTGACCCCCCTAATGAGCCATCCCACACCCCCAAGAGAGCTCACAACTGCTAGAACTTACTCTCAGTGAAAGGTTTGGTAAATATGTTAGTAACCTACTCCATTGTAGGACAATACTGCAAATCAATGACCTGCTCTTGAATCAGCTCTTGGATGTAGTGCATATGGATCTCCATGTGTTTGGTCTATTGATGTTGGACCAGGTTCTTCAAGATTGCAATAGCACTCTGATTGTCATAATGTAGAATTGTCGGTCGTGGAGTGGTGAACCCAAACTCTAAGAATCTGCTAAAGCCAAATGGTCTCAGTCGCTGTGTTAACAACCCCTCGATACTCAACCTCAGTCAAAGAGAGAGAAATAGCATGCTACTTCTTGCTCTACAAACAAATGGGGCCTGAACCAAGGTGGAAGTTGTAACCTGAAGTAGACTTACAATCATCAAAATCACCAACCCAATCGGAGTCTGTGTAACCAACCAAGCAAAGTCTTGTGCATGCCGAATACTGAATCCCATAGTGATGTGTACCCTGGATGTAGTGAAGGATGCGTTTGGTGGATTTCCAATGAATCTCATGTGGTTCTTGCTTGAAGCGGGAAACCATGCCAACTGCAAATGAAATATCAAGGCGTGTGTGAGTCAAGTAGATGAGACTACCCACAAGCTGACGATACAATGTGGCATCAACTGGTGGAGAAGAGAACCTAGCCTCAAGCTTGACTCTTGAAAGAAAGGGAGTCGGTGTAGGCTTACAATCGGCCATATGAAAGCGTGCAAGTAGATCAAGAGCATACTTGGGTTGTGATAGTGTAATCTGAGAAGCTGACTATGAAATCTCTATCTTGAGAAAGTAGTGCAAAAGACCCAAGTTGGTCAAATCTGTCATGCAAAGTAGATTTGACCTTGCTAATGATGGATACGGTGCTCCCTGTAATGATCAAATCATCAACATAGAGCACAAGTATCAAGTGAGAGTCATCTTGTCACAAAATGTAGACATTTGGATCAGAATGGCAACTAGTGAACCCTACTAAGAGAAGAAAAGAATCCATCTTGGCGTACCAAACCCTGAGGGCCTGCTTAAGGCCATAGAGAGATTTCCTTAGTCTCCAAACCATGAAAGAATCCTAGATGAAACATTGTGGCTGCCCCATATAAATTTCCTCATCAAGATCCCCATGAAGAAAAGCACTCTTCACATCCATCTAATGTACAACCCAACCATGAGTTGCGGTAATAGAAAGTGTCAAGTGAATAGATTTCATCTTGGCTATGGGCGCAAAGGTCTCAGTATAGTCAATACCTAGAACCTGAGAGAAACCTTTCGCAACAAGCCGAGCCTTATAGTTATCCACACTACCATCCACTGCAAACTTGGTTCGATAGATCCACTTACATCAAACCATCTTTCTCTCCTTAGGGATAGGGACTAACTCCCATGTGTTGTTCCTCATCAAGGAACTATAGTCTTCCTCCATAGCTTGGTCCCACTAAAGAATCCCTGAAGCTTCTTGAAATGTCTGTGGATTGGAAGTGGTAGCAATGTATGCATGTGGAAGGTCCTAATGCTATGATCAAGTCCTCTGTATATTTAAAGGATCCCCAACAAGAGAACACATTGAATCAAGTGTCTATCGAACCCAACAAGGTCTAGGTGGAGGTGGAGAACGAGGCTCCTGAACTGCAAGTGGACCCTACAGAGGTGTAACCCTATGAGTTGGAGTCAAAGGAGTCTCATCATCTGAATCACTAGCATCACTATCCATAATGGAAGAAGATGGAGGAGGTAGAGAGGCTAATCTATGAGATCTTTCCTCAAAATGAACACTCCTCTCCATGAACACCTCATGTGTCTCAAGATCCATCAATCGATATGCCTTAACACCCCCAGGATATCCAACCAAAAGATAAGGCCTACTTTGAGGTTCCAATGCCTTATGTTTCTGTGGAGGAATGTGAGCCCATACTGGACACCCAAAGACTCTAAAATGTCTCACAATCGGTTTCCTACTAGCCCAAGCCTCAAAAAGAGTAATACCTATCAAAGATTTATGAGGAACCCAATTTTGGATGTGTGTGGCACAACTAATAGCCTCTACCCAAAAGGCGGGATCAAGAGAACGAGCTTGTATCATACAACTAGCCATTTCTTTGAGTGTTCTATTCTTGTGCTCTGTGACTCTATTTTGCTATGGAGTGTAAGCAATACAATGTTGAAGATCAATCCCATCAAATGTACAAAAAATCCTCAAGTCTTTTGTTTACATATTCCCTTCCATTATCTGTGCGAAGAATCTTGACCACTTTTCCTGATTGCTTTTCCACATGATCCTTGAAGTCTAGAAATATGTCAAACACTTCACTCTTATGAATATGAAAGTAGACCCAAGTGAAGTGGGAGTAGTCATTAATGAAGGTGAAGACATAGCAGGCCTTACTAAATGAAGGTGATGGAAATGGACCTTCTACATTGTTGTGAACAAGTTGAAGAACTTTCAAAGCTCTCCAAGCTTTCCCCTTATCAAACTTCTCCTCGAGATGCTTGCCCATCGAACATCCTAAACATACACCCTCTGAAAAATTGATTCAAGGTAGACCTGTGACCATGTATTTAGTGTTGAGTTGTTGAAGATAATGGTAGTTGAGGTTACTAAACCACTCATTCCATAGCTTACTTTTTGAATTTGAATGAGTAAGCAAGGCCCTAGAAGGAGAACTTGGCACAAAGTGGGAGAATGAGTAAAGTATTGAGTTGTCATTAACTTGTCCCACTGCTACCAAGGTATCATTATCAAGTTCCTTTACCACAATTGAATCAGGTGTAAACTCAACCTTTTTCCCATTCCCATAGTGAGTGATTTGGTAGATAGAGAGAAGATTGGTAGACAAGTTAGTAACATAGAGAACATTCTCAAATGTTCCATCATCCATGTCAATTGAACCTTTCCCTTCAACCTCAACTTGTGTATCATCACCTATGTAAATGTGAGGTACCTTTGATGGCTCCAATGAAGAAAACTGCTCCTTTGTAGAACCCATGTGATAAGAGGCACCTGAGTCAAGTATTCACTGTTGTGAAGAACTTGTTGTTGCCACAAATGCTTACCCTTTTCCCTTAGACTATGAGGAAGAGGAAAGAGTTGAATCCTTCTTGTTGTAGGTGGATGGCAAGTTGATGTTAATTTTCTTAAGAAGATTTGTCAACTCATCAACTTTCTTGGTGTGGCATCAATGCTCATCATGACCATACTTGTTGCGATAAGAAAAACTTGGATTATCCTTCTTAGGTGGAGTCCCCTTCTTGGAAGAGGAAAAATTGCCTTGTGATGGAGAGGATGATTGTCCTTTTTCTTATTGTGGCTTTGACTTAGATTGCTTCTTCTTCTTCTTGGAATCTTTTCCTTGACTCCCTTGACTCCCTTGATTAGCCACCAAAGCCTTAGACTTTGAAGACTTGAGAAGCCCCATGTTAACAACTTAGATTGTTCCAATATCAACATTTCTATGAAAGCATCAAATCAAAGCATAGTGTAGGAACTCCCCACTATCAAACGATGATTTTGGAAGCTAGACACAAATGTTGCATATTCGGGTGCAAGCTTGTCCAACAAGTTGAATATCAACTGAGCATCCTTTTTGTCAATTCCACAATCCTTAAGCTTAGCTCTTAGCTCATTTGCTTTGGTGACATAATCTTGGATTGTATCAAACTCTTGGGATCTAAGTTGGTGAGCTCATTGTCAATCTTGTAACCTCTAATTTCATCAACTTGACCATACAATTTTTGAAACATTTCCCAAGCCTCTTTGATTGTAGAACACTTCTCAATGTGAAAATGAGGTCATCTGATACATACTTATGCAAAGTTACAAGAGCCATGCAATTGTTAGTGAGCCATTCTAATTGAGCATTGGGATCAGGTGGTGCTGCTATTGTTCCATCTATGTAATATGTGAGTCCTTTTCCCATTAATTTGCTCCATGTTTTAATTTTCCAAGAGGCATAATTATGTGGAGTTAAAGGTGGAAATTTATGAGGACTCATAGCAACAAAAATGAAAGAGCACAAGGAAAGAGAGGCACAATCGCACAAGATACCCCCCAAATTCAATCAATCAAAGAACCCCCCCCCAAAAAAATTAAATAAAATAAAAAATGATGATTTGGCACTTTATACTTAGTGCGTGTATAATGGGCCACTTGCAAAAAATGGCAAAGTGGACTTCTGATTTCAACTTTACAACTGCCTCAAAGAGGCAAAAGGAGACTAAAACTAATAATACAAGAGATCTAAACTAAGATCCAAGCAAATTACAAGTACCAAGTAGGCCAAAGAAGACCAATATCTGAAAGTACAATATCCACTCGAAATATCTGAAAATTGATCATAGATTATGAAAGTAGACAAAAAAATATGCACTTTAAAAAAAAATGGCACTTGAAAAAGGAGGTCGTATGAGCACAAATGAAGCCTTTGAAGTTGCAAAATTGAGGATTGGATAGGTACAATTGAGAGAATATTAAAATTATGAAAAACCTATGCACCAAAATTAGAAAATAACCACACCACTACAAAGAGCATGAAAAATTATCCCAAATAAAAAATTTTGCACCCAAAATGAGCAAAATTGAGCAAGTTATGAGCCTCCAAAGTTGACCCAAAAAACCAAACTTCTCAATGGAGAGGCATCTAAAATTTTCAAAACAATGTTAACGCGGGCTGACATTAGCAAAATACTATGTTAAATTTGATGGTCATCTGACCATCAAAATGGTTGTTGCACCCCCTGGACAAGGTTGATTGGGCACTGACTATTTGCCATGGGCCAGTGCCCTCCTACCACATGGCAGATGTGGTATGCCAGTTTAGGCTGATAGGTGGCTAGAATCTGGTGGCCGATGGCGGAAGGGCCTGGTTGTCAGGGCTGTCGGAATGGGGTCGTCAGTGGCTAGATGATTACTGCATGGTGGCCGAGAGGTGGAGCTGCGTGGTGGCCGAGGTGGAAGTACGGTGACGATGTCACCACCTACAACTTGCAGAGTTTGTAGGTATGGGCGGTGGGGTCAACATTACCTCCCCCCCTTCCCTCGACAAAAAAAACTTCCTTTTTCAGAATGAAATTATTTTTTTACAGAAAAAAATAAATTGTTTTTTTAAATCCAAAAATTCTGTACCATACTACCCGAATTGGGCAAAATTTTCCTCCACACTCAAAATTTGACTTGTGCCAAAATAGGTTGATTTTTATGGAAACGACCTCCCAGACGCAATGGTGAGGTCAAAAATGGTCTAGGATGCCTCCAAAATATGTAGTACCTTAGATCTGAAAAATAAAAGCCTTCCAAAAATGTCTCCCAAAACCAATCAATGAAGCCCTAATGGCTCTGATACCATGTGAGATTTTTCCAAGATCAAGGGCACAATGAAAATCATAAAAGAGAGACAAAAGTATGACAAGAACAAATTGTATTATCATCAATATGCAAATGATCAATTGGATTAACCAATACAATGAATATGGGCCTGCTTATATAGGCAAGGCCATATGGATATGTGAGCACACAATCATGACATGTGGCTTAATGAGAAACAAGGGTAGGTAAGAAAAAGTAGGGGTAGATAGGAGAAATAATATAATATTTCACAAGATGTGGATGACCCACCAAATGTGGAGTGTAAAAGCAAGATAAGACCACAAAAGGTGGAATTTCTCCTACAAGCTATATCCCTATGTGCACACTTACATAAGTGTCTCATATCCAAACTACGATGAGATGCATTATCTTAAGTTAACTTAAGTAAAGTGTAATAATATCCATGATGAATAATTATTGGCACCAAAAGAATGATTTGTTTTCCATCACAAGAATATGTGCCATATACACTACAATTTCCAAAGTGGTTCCTTGCCTATTCCTAAAATAGATCTAATAAGAAATGTTGTAGGCAACATACCTCACCATAGGATGAATTATCCTTTCAATGATTAATGCTCATTGATCACCCTTTACACTAGTTAGGGTTTCCACTTCTTTGATCTTTATTGAATTTTTAGCCAAAACATATCCATTGTCGCATAAACTGGTGATCACTAAGATAGCCTCCTTTGTGATTGGATAGGGTTTTTCCAACACGACGTTTTCATTCTTCACACAACTAAAAATCACTCTAATAAACTCCTCATCATCAAACTAAGGGAATTTAGTCCATAGATTTAGATATTTGCATTCCAATTCCTTAACTTTTTTCAACTCAACATCACTTAGACCAACTTCAATATTTCTAATCTTCTCTAGGTTGAATTCATCTAAGAACACTTTTTCCAAAACGTAAAACTCTGTGTTGCTAGAACCTTTGGTGATCATCTTCCCTTCCATGATTGTGCACTTTGCTCTCTAGCTCTGCTGCTATTCACAATATTCTTAAGCATAAATTATTGACAATGAAAGAATGAATTTAAAAAGTTGATACATCTTAGAAATCTCCTTTTAGGGTTTTCTCACCAAGAAATGTCTAATTGATGATGTTAGAAAAATACCTTTGATTACCAGATAGCCTCTAAACATAGTCATACTGCATCAAAGGCATGATCCACTCAGACAGGGGAGAATAAAATATTTTTCATTCAAAAGAGAACTCACCCTAAGCTAAAGCAATATTCTCAATTACTAGAGGAAGAGGTGTCTGCACTAGATTCTAGTACATCAGGCTCACTTCCTTTGTTCACTTCCTTCTTTCTCAAGGCCAAATTTTTCTTCTTGTTTGATTCATCACTCTTCATCACACTCTTCTCAGCAAATGTATCCATATTTCCATTTCCATATTGATTAGCATAATGTCCGAGTTGCTTGCACTTGAAATAGCTGATAACCTTCCTTGTAGAGTTTATTGGATGCGATATATATCTACACTAATTAGCTTTATGACCATAGTGATTGCAAGTATAACAATATCCATGAAAGTTGTAATTCATCTTGTTGGCTTTAGCTAGATTAACATTATGACTCATATCATGGTTTCTACAATGATTTTCTTTATCATCAAACCTCTTGCAATTATAACATTGAATGCTTCTACAGTTTACAACCTTATGTCCAAATTTATTGCATGGAAAAAATAACCATTAAAAGATGGGTACCTTTGTGTATTAGGTTGACGAATCTGTGGCATTCTTGCACTAGTATTATGATTATGGAATTTTCTTTATATCTTCTAATTTATTCTCAACTTCAGCTTTAACTTCTTTACCTTTTTCTTTGTCATCCGAACATAGACCGAACTAAAAGCCAAGTCCGGTCTTGTCCAAATTAGATTTTTGCATGTTGACCAGGTCTTCCAAGAGCTTCTTATTGTCAAGAACCTTATTCTCTATCTTCAAATTCTTCACTTCTTTCTCTAGCTTCTCACATTCCTCAAACTTTAGCTTGATTGTTTCTTTCAAAGTCTCCACTAACTTATCCTTCTGCTCAATCTTCTACATTAGATCTTTAATAGTGTCATTGCCCTACTTCAACTGATTGTTAATCTCCTTATGCCTCATTTTGAATTTTTTTATTTTCTCTCTCAACTTCTACATATATTCATTTGCTACCTTCACATTTTCTTTTAAATCCCCATTCTTAGATTCAACACTTTCCAGATATTTAAGAGTTATCTTCAAGTCTTCATCCAACTTAAATTCTCTAGTCATGTGCATAGGTGCCATGATTCAACAAACATAGATCTCCCTCAAATGGTTAAGCTTTTAGACAAGGGACCAAATCTCTAATACAAATTGCTGGATTGGTTGAAGACACCAAAATACTGAGAGGGGTGTGAATCGATATTCCCACTGATTCTAAAACTTTCACCAAACTTAAACCTTTTGTTGATATGTCAAACTAATAAATTAAGATTTTCATACATGAAATAGAAAATACAAAATAAACATGAAAAACACAACCACAAAAGGAACAATAGATTTTATATGTGGAAAACCCAAATGGGAAAACCCATGAAGAGTGTTAACTCTCAAGAGATTATAACTAGTTATATGGTGTTTTACAGAAGGGTGGTTCATTGTGGGTTGGCTCACTTCCAAAATACAAAAATAACTCATTACTGGAATGCTCACTATAAAGTTACAAAAAATGGCTTACTGTCGGAATGCTCACTGCAACAAGTAGGATTGAACTGAAAATGATTGCATCTCTGAATGCATGAGATCAATTCCAAGTTAAGCTCATATCACAATTCTCAAACTCTACAATTGATTTAGCAAAATATATCTATCCAACTATGCTCTCCAGCAAATAAGGTGAAGGATTACTACAACACTATAGATGCACATTGATTCTGCACAAACTACCTTTGTTGTTTGCAACTCGTACTTCACGCTTTGTCACTTGCTTCTCTGATATCATCACAACCATGTTTACTAATGCAAATACAATTCATTTACTAATGCATATACCTTAATTACTAGAATGAGACAAGGTCATCCAGACCCAAAGATACTAATCCATTATCACAAAACTCAACCATAACAACTCCAAACTCCAAGAATACACTTTCTATGCATGTCATAGATACTAACCCATGAGACATGAAAGGACACATTTTCCACAACCAAAATAGTTGATACCATAACACATAACAAATATCGGGACCAATATAAACACAACTTAGAATTACACGTACAAGGATCTTCTAGAAATTACTCCATTAGATCAACTACATCTTACTGCAACACTTCCCATAGAAATAGCAAAGCACACATCACCTACTGATAGAAAAACCTGCACATACCAAGTGCATACAACATCTAGACCAAACCAAATAATAGGTTTTATTTCAATATACTGCATATATGATCTAGACCAAACTAGATAGTTGGTTTTATATCAATGAAAAGAATATTCACACAAGTCTAACATGGTCAAGGTTAAGGTTTAAATCATTGTTAGGGCTACAATTATAGTTAGAATCAAGGTTAGGCTTTGGTTTAGGTTTAAAATTATGGCTAGGGTTATGATTTAGGATTACTGTTAGGATTAGGGTTTGGTGTTAAGGTTAAGTTTATGGTTAGGGTTAGGGTTTAGTGTTAGGGTAAAGGTTAGTATTATGGTCAAGGTTAAGGTTTACATCATTGTTAGGGTTAGGGTTTAGAGTCAAGATTATAATAACATGGTTAAGGTTTATATCATGGTGAGGATAACCATCAAGGTTAGGGTTTGGTTTAGGTTTTGGATTATGGTTAGGGTTAGGGTTTAGTGTTAGGGTCAGGTTTATGATTAGTGTTAGGGTTTATTGTTAGTGTTACAATTATGTTTAGGGTTTATATCAAATTTAGGTTTAGGGCAACCATAATTACAGTTAGGGTTAGGATTAGGATAAGAATTAAAACTAGGGTTAGGGTTCATATTATGATTTGATTTAGGATTATTTAATGTAGGGCTAGGGTTAGGGTCTAGTGTTAGGTTTAAGTTTATGGTTTAGTATTACGGTTAAGGTTTACATAATTGCTAGGGTTAAGATTAGGGTTAGGGTTTAGTGTTACGGTAAAGTTTATGGTTAGGGTTAGGATTTATTATTAGAGTTATAATTATGTTTAGGGTTTATATCAAATTTATGGTTAGGGTAACTATAATTAAAGTTAGGCTTAGAGTTATAGCTAGGGGTAGGGTTGGGATTATGATTTGATTTATAATTATTTAATGTTACACATCTTAGAAAATCGCATATATTACAAATAAATAGTAGCATAAAATATGTTATAAAAATTATTAATATTATTAATGCAAGTCTTATATATTGCCACACATCCACTTCAAATTAGTGTTAAAAAATATTATTTTTTTATATTATAATATAAGTCAAACATAATTGGTAAACCTTTCTAATATTTATAAAAAAATGTTAAAAAATGTTTGATATTTAGTTACCACATATTTAGAAAAACACATATATCACAATTAATATTGTTGTCCTTTCAACTTACAGAGAAAATAACATTCTTCACTATAGTCAATATGAATAAATAAGTAATAAAGTTCAAATAAGAAGTAACTATGGAAAAAGAAATACATAGACGGATAGAGCTCTGCAACTATGTCTACATCTGTGTCACACCCCTAGGGTTTGACACGAGGCTGCAAGGATCATAGCCACTGACGTGGGGGAGTGCAAGCGACCTCCTCCACATAGGTAAGTTTCTCTTTCTTTCTTTTATTTCTTGTTTTTTGAATCTACTTTGTTCTCACTTGTCCTTCACGTCGTCGCTTGCATTCCTCTCTACGTGTGTGGGTTAGTGCACATTTATGGACGGCTCATCCTGAGGCATCTCTAATTTGAATGACAGATCAAGAGTCAAGGATGTGAAGAAGAAAACCTTCAGAGATGTCATCAATCAAACTTCCTTCGCTGTTGTAGAGGGTGCTAGGTTTGTGTCTATTGATAATGGCTGCCCTTGTGGAGAAGGTAAGGACCCTAACTCTATCTTGGGCTCCATCTGCATTGCTCTAAATGAATTAATGTATAATGAAATTGCTCTAGAAAAGAATAGGCTACAAGATACTACTATTTTCTTTGCTATTGTTGATGTAGATAAATGTTCGGCCCAAAAATTTCTTGATGACTGGTTTAGAAATGTCTGGAATATTAAATTCGGTTATCATGTCTCATTTTGTACATTAATACAAAAAGGGTTATTAGTATTATTTTTCAAGGATCACAAGGCTCAATTAGAATTCATTAGAAAACAATATTGGATGGTGGGTATATGTACTTTTCGAGCCCTAGGGTGGTCTCCTAAAGTGGTCAATGAAGAAATTTTGGCACTTTCGTGCCCTAGGTGGCTTCTAGTTAAGAATGTTCCTCCGCTGCTATGGAGATTCATACTACAAATGCTTGAACCAATTGGCAAGACTATCCAGATGGATAACTTGGCCTCTTTTATACCTCACTTGGATGCTAGGGTTCTAGTTTCAATCAACCATGGTCATGACCTTCCTAATTCAGTAAACATTAACTTAGAAAATGAAATTGTGATTTTCCCTAGTGAAATCCTCAGAGGGATTAATGCATGCTTCCTCTATAGAAAAGGGGGAAATATATAGAATAATTGCTCCATTGCTAATCAACATAAAGAAATGGAGAAGGCCTACAATGATACTAGAGACCCTCCTCTGGTCCACAAAAATCATGCTCCGCTCATGGACAATCTTAACTCCCTTAGTAAAAAAGTCAATATAGCTATGAATAGAGAGAGTAATAGAACCCTTGATACTAACAAAAATGATAATACCAATATTTCCAATAATATCCTTGCCTCCCATTCTATAATTTTGGAAGCCCTAAAATAGATGGGTGAAGATGAGCAGGATGGTTTTCAAATGGATGGAAAAAACCCTTGGAAAAGGAGAAGGAAAAACACCCAACAATTGGCTCTGGAGAAAATTAGAGCTAATAAGCCTAAAAAATTTAAGAATAGAAAGGATAAATCATCTGTGGTGTACAACCCGACCCCGCCTATGGATGATGATGTGTAGGAGATCCCCCTAGAAATGAGATTCTCTATCTTGAAAGAAACCTCTACCAATGATAGATTCGTATATCAGGAGTTTGAAGAGAGGGATAGTGTTAGTAGTGAGTTAGGTAAGAGAGGGAGCCCTAGTGGGATAGTGAACTTAAAGGCTACTCATAAGAACTCTACAAATATGGATGTGTCCTATGAGCTTTCCTTAACATGTGTCACTGATAATGCAAAAGAAACACCCTCTCTTACAAAATCCACTCCTGAAACGGTCATCTCCCTTCCCCCCAAGAAATTTGTTGAAATTGAGAATAACTATGTGATTGGGGTTATTGTTGTTGACCCTAATAGTTGTGATGCTAGGTGTAGTAAATTATTAGCCCTTGAGGATGAAACCCTAGACTGTTGTAATAGCTTGAAGGCACTCAAATCTTGTTTTAAGAGTGGTGAGGCCCCCAGTCAGCCTGATCCCAATAAGGATCCCGATTTCTAGGATGACTCTCAAAATGATGAATGCACCGGTGAAGATGGGGAGTGGATGACGGATTCAGAAAACCTTGAGGTTATACCCAGAAGAAGAAGAGGTAGACCACTGGGTGCAAAGAACAAGGGCTCAACTAATAGAAGGACAACTGAAGAAAAGAAAGATCTCCCCAGATGTATTAACAGCTTCAAGGTCGCCAAAGAGTAAAGAAATCGCATATATTATGATGAAGTGCATCTCATGGAATATTAGAGGTGTGGAGTTACCAGATAGGAAGCAGATAGTTAGGAAGTTTGTTAATCAGCACAAGGATGCGGATATTGTCATGTTACAAGAACTAAAAGCAGTTAAATTTACCTTGGAGGTCAATTTAGAGTTTATCTGGAAAGACTCTATTAAGATCTTTTCAGGCCATGATAAAGGTAGAGGGCAAGTTGGGATCCTCATCAACTCCAAATGGAAAGATCACATTGTTAACCAAGGGTTCTCACCATGTAACAGAGCAATGTGGGTTTCACTGGACATTACTAAAACTATCATCAGAGTGTGTTCAATTTATGCTACCAATGACTATAGGGAAAGGACCAAACTTTGGGATTGGATTGCCTCCCTCCCTGATATTCCATGGATTATTGGGGAGATTTCAACATGATTCAAAGTCATGAGGATAAATGTGGTGGTGTACCTATGGAGTGGAAAGGAATGAAGAAATTACATTAGGAAAGATTGAAAAATTGTAGGAAACTATTTGACCCCTTACTTGGTAACAAGAAGGATGCAAAAGGAATTTGGTTCACTTGGTGCAATTACCAGAGAGGAAAACATAGAATATATTGTAGACTAGATAGGTTTTATGTTGATAGAGAACAATTCTCCTTTGCACTAGATAATCAGGGTAACATTCTGACAATATGGTCGATTTCACTCTCGGACCATCACCCTGTGATTTCCCTAATTAGACTCGCAGACACTCCAACAAAGCAAGAGAAAGTAGGAGATAAATTCACCCTCAATACCTATCTCCTCAAGGATCCGGATGTGTTGGTCACCTTAAAAATTATTAGACTTCTCAACAAAGGAAACAAGGAAATGAAATCTCATGTAACCAGATTGAACCAAAATGTTATGAGTAGGCGGACACTACTCCAAACTATTGGGCAAAAGAAAGCTAAAGATTATAGGTTGATGGAGAAAACACTTTTATGATGAATTGTACCAATGCGAGGTAGATGTCCATAATAACCCAAGCAAAGTTGAATTTTTAGACAAAGTGGCTTAGGCGAGGGATACTCTAAGGAAGCACCAACAAGTTAAGATTAGAGGTGCAATGATTAGGGCCCGAAGTTGGTGGATGCAATTTGGTGACAAAGGCTCCACATTTTTCTTCAACATGCTCAAGTAGAAAGAATTTAGAGAAAATATTGATAGGATATGGATAGATAATAAAGAGGTAGTGGAATTAGAAGATATTAAAGAGGCTTTTTGCTAGTTTTATAGAGAACTCTTCTACTTAGAAGATTCCCTTAAATCTCAGGAAGCCAGAGAGAATTGTAGAGCTATTATTCCCAGTAAGATTATAGTGGAGGATGCACAAATGTTGAGGGAAACTATCTCTGTGGGTGAGCTAAAAACTGCTATTAGGAACCTAATCAATGACAAAACTTCAGGCCCAGACGGACTTCCTGTCAAATTTTATAAAGCTAATGAGGAGTGGATTTTCCAAGACCTCCATGAACTATATTTGGAGGCTTATGAGAGGGGATCTCTAGGAGAACTTATCAATAAAGGGACTATTAAGTTATTACCCAAAAAAGGGGACAAGTCACTTATCAAAAATTGGAGATACATTACTCTCCTCAATGTATCCTATAAAATTTTGGCCAAAGCACTTACACTCAGACTAGAGATTGTGCTGCCCAAATTCATATGCCCCACTCAAATAGGGTTCATAAAGGGAAGATTCATACTGGAAAACCTAATCATCATTTGGGAGGTGATGGACTGGGCAAATGTATCAGGAGAGAATGTGGCCATGTTTCTTTTGGATTTTGAGAATGCCTATGATAGGGTTGAATGGGAGTTTATCTTGTTGATGCTAGAAGCCTTTGGATTTCCTATGGAATTCTACAAATGGGTGAAGATTCTCCTTAAAGATGCGTCTTCTCAAGAAGAGATTAATGGTTCTCTCTCGCAGATTATTAAGCTCGGTAGGTCTATTAGACAAGGTTGCCCTCTTGCTCCTGCTCTTTTTGTTATAGTTTCCAATGCCCTGTATTATATCTTAAGAGATTACACCATATCCCCTAAAGTAGGAGGTGTTAAACTTCCTGATGGGTCTGAACTGATTAATACCCAATTTGTTGATGACACTGCACTTTTTATAGAACTCACCAACCAAAATATGGAAGTGTTGGAGTGTAAAATTAAGTTCTTAGGTGAGATTTCAGGGGCCAAAATCTCTTACGTTAAATCCACCCTACTTGGGTGGAAGGAGGAGCCTTCGGATTGGTTACACCATTTTGGAATCCAATGGGGGGGCCTAATATGATTGTCAGGTACTTGGGAATACCATATTCCATCTCCCCTTCTCTCAAGGAGATGTGGCTATGGGTTAGAGGCAAAATTGACAAGAAGCTCAATAAATGGAATAATAGGTATCTTTTGCTTGTTGGAAGAGTGCAAGTGTGTCAAAAAATTATGTCCTCATACAACATTTACTACTCCTCGATGTGGATGTTCTCCAACTATCAAATCCAAGAAATACAAAAAGTTGTTAGGAACTCCCTATGGCTGTTGGAATTATACACTCTTATGAGAATAGTAGATGTTGTCATTGATGGAAATCATCTGGAAACCATCTGGAAACCAACTAGCAACCCACCGGAAATATATTTCTACATACACTGGCACCAGCAAGAACTTCACCGACATCGACAACAATGCATATCAGCACTCAGGCCGATGTGGATTAAACTTTTGTTTATTGTATTTTAATGTAAATATCTTTTGTAAGTTGACATGGTACATTGTAATAGACTCATATATGTATGAGATCTTATAGGTCATTTTGATATAGAGGTAGATGAAAGAAAGTTATAATGTGTAGTAAGGCAATTTTGTATATGGTGATATAGTTGACAGTGAAGGTTTTGGTTATTGACTGAGCTCAAACCAATACTGAACCTGGCATGAGAGATGATGTTTTGAGCAGTACATTTTATTGGATTTGATAATCCATTTTGTAGTCAGTATGATTCTTTATTGAGTAGTGAGCTCTAGGCAGTTGGCCTCCCTACATGTGCAGACCCTTATTGTAAGTAGTATTTATTCATTAGCTAGTGAGTAAATATTGTGGGTCACAAATCTCATTGAGGTTTTTCCCACACCACGCTTCCTCATTAAATATCTTGTGTTATGGTGTGTTTTCTATGATGTCTCTATTATTTCTATTTATTGCAATAATTCTTATTTACCAGTATATTGTTTTGGGATGCAAAGTTATTAATAAGTTTAAATATTTTGTATACCAGTTAGACACTGATTCACCCCCCCCCCTCTAAGTGTATTTGGGACTCTCATTGAATCTAACAATTGGTATCAGAGCCTGGTCCTCTTTTTGCAAAAGCCTAATAGCTTGAGGAAGATGCTGACACCAGTACAGATGGAAAACTTAAGAAAATAGTTGGAAGGAGCTCTTGAAGATTATGATGCAGAAAAATTGAAGAATATCAAACTTGAAGATGATGTGTGGACTACACAAGAATTCATAAAAGGACTTTAGGATAACTTTGCTATAGCACAAAATAAAAGAAAATAACTTCATGAGAAGATGTAGAATGATGATGATGAAAAAGAAACTCTTAGAGACATTGCAAACAAGTTGAGACAAGAAAATAATAACATGAAAAATGAAATGCAAGATATGACTATGCAGTTATGTAAAGACATTGAAGATAGGAAGAAGAATGAAGAAGACTTGGCTAGGAGACTTAATGATGCTAGAAATCAAAATCTGAGACTTAGTCATGAAAATGATATGCTAAAAATAGATCTGATTCATATGCAACATGATAAAATTGAGCTTATGAGACAAGTTGGAATTCTGGAAAATGAGTTGGCTACTCCAAATGAGAACAAAGACAAATTCAAGAAAAGTTCAGAGAAGCTAAATGACATGCTGAAAAGTCAGAAGCCTAATGGAGATACAAATGGACTTGGATTTGAAGTTGGAGAAAGTTTTGGCACTACAAATAATCAAGATCAGAACAAACCAGTAAGACAACCCAATGCTTATAAATTTAATGGCAAATGCTTTAATTGCAACAAGTTTGGTCATAAAGCAAATCAGTGTAGATTTAGAAATAATCAGAATATGAACTCACCCACCGGTCAATGTTCCAAATGCAACAAAGTTGGTCACAATTCAGAAAATTGCAGAATGAATGTGAAATGCTATGTTTGTGGAAGATCTGGACATTTATCTAATCAATGCAAATCACAAACCAGTCAAGGATATGGAAAGGCTATTAAGAGGAATAATGTAACTTGTTATGCTTGTAACAAGATTGGACATATTGCAAAATTTTGTAGAAGCAAGAATGCACTGGCAAACAATATGAGATCTAGCTTGAAGGGAAAAGAGAAGGTAGAAGAAGTAAGGCAAGAATTTTCTAAACAATGGATTAAGAAAAGAGATCAGAAAGTTGATGAAATGATCTCTGCACTGGTAGAACAAAGTAACTCTCCACCGACAGAAGATTCTTCATCTAACTGAGGAATAATCCCTTGGGGGTATGGCAGCAAATTGAAAAACCTGCATTCTACACTCGGTTGATGGTGAGAAGATACATTTCTTCTTTACCGGCAGGTGTATTAAGTATTCACTTAACCGGTGAGTATTTAATGATGTTTTAAAGAACCTTTTGGCTATAAAGCACTAGGAAATCCTCATTTCAAACTCATCGAGCATTCAAACTTTCTTTGAGTGCAAAATCGAGTAAAGGCATTCAAGGCGAATCTGAGAAATATTTTTCAAGCATTCAGCAAACATCCAGATAAGAGGTATTTTTCATAATGGCTGCTTCATCTTCTGTTCCTGAATTTATTCTGAACCCTACCATTGTGGAGAATATGAAATGCCCTAGGCCCATATTCAAAATGATTCTTGAGATTGCGAAGTAAGATGACTCTATAGGATCTTTTTCAAAAATACCTAAGGTGTAGCATTTGTAGAAGACCCTAGGATTTACATACATTGCAATATAGAAGAGCTATGATCTGAGGAGTTAATGAAAATGTTTAATAAGGTTATTTGTGATGAACATGGAATTGTTAAACCCAAACATAAGATTGTGGAAACTTTAGGTTTTGTGGAGATATTGAATATCCCTCAATTTTCAGAGGCAGTGGTAAGGATTGTATTGAGTAGAGCACATGGAGAATTCTTATGGTTGGATTTTGTTTGTAAGATAACCCGACAAGCAATTAGGGTAGTTACTAGTTTACCCTCAATTGGCAGTAGACCTGATAAGACAAAGAAGGTTCCCAAAAAAATGGTGATAAGCCTAACCAGAGCAACATCTAACAATAGATCACTTAGAGTAAATGACATTAAGGACATCAATGTGAGATATATAAGTATTGTTCTTGGATACAAAGCCACACATGCTAACAGACTCAATTTTGTTTCCAGTCTTTGTATTTATAGTGCTTATGAAATGGTAAACAATAATGCTAAGATAGATATGTGTGAATGGTTAAAAGATGAGCTTATTGACAACCTGAAAAAGATTAAGGGAGACAAGAAAGATACTTTTTGCTTTGGAAACCTTTTGGTATGTTTGATGTTATATTTCACCAAAGAGATCCCTGATATAGGACACAAAGACTTTGGTTATGATATATCGGTAGGAAAACAACTACAGGAAGCTTTTACCAGCATGGGAACTAATAGAGATAATAACAAAACTGATTACTTTAAAACTTTCCAATCTAAGATGAGAGCTAGGGAAAGGATTCCTTGGAGCATAATTGAGAAATATGACAAGCAAATCTATTTCGTCATTAAAAGAGATGAAACTTGGATGGAAGCAGTAATCCCTAGAACTATTTGGGTTACTAAAATGGGTTATGAGGTTGATCTACATGTTTTGGAAACATATGCAAAAGCACTACTTGAAGCACCAAGAGAACCCTCTGAGGAAATATTTGGAAGTGCTGAAACCATAGCTAGTAAAGTATCAATGGAGAAAAATAAGAAGAAAAGAGACAAATTCATTAGGGATGTATCCAAGAAAGAAAAAGAAATCAAAGATAATGTCATGAACCTTAGTGGCTTATCGTCTAGTGAGCTTGAAGGACTTCCACTAGAGGCACATATTTCACCAGTTGACACATCTTCTGACAATGATAGTGGGAAGAATGTTGAGTTCAAAAGAGTGTAAAGGAAAAGGAAACCCTCACCGGGACCCTCTCCTTCACCGAAGAAAACAAGAACTTTAAGGAAGAAACAACAGGTAGTTAACGAATCAAAGAAGAAGAAACTCACACCTAAGAAGAAGCTTACTCCAAAGGAAAAAAAGACATTTGTAACCCCTTCACTGAATGATCTACTTAATGAGGTTACACATGAATGAAATCTATCAAATGTGAACAAATTATATCATTCTTTCAATAACACTGAGAGGGAAACTATTGAGGAAAATATTATCTTACACTTGGATATATACAAGAAAGTTTTGATTGAAGTTATTGATGAGCTACCAAATGATCTCTACATGAGACTAGAAGAAAAAAGGCTATCTGTGATGGAATTAGATAAGAAATTAAAAGTTGAAGCATTCTTGGCTGTTCACCTAGTTAAATCCAAGGATTAAATAGATGAACTTATTTCTGAGGCTAACCAATCAGTATTTGCTAGTGGACACCGACAAGTGAGCCTGATGGCTGGAAGAGTGAAGGAAATTGTAGATGAGACTATAGATAAATGGGATATATTCTTTGTGGAGAAAGAAAAGCAAGAAGAAAAGAGTAGACCTAAAAAGAAATTCAAAGTGTATCAGAAAGACAAGGACAAGGGTAAAGGCAAAATTGATGGAGTTCCAAACATTAAGATTACTAACAATCTTCCACCGCCACCTTTGGATACACCAGTGGTACACTTAGAAGATCCACTAGTTATTGACATTGAAGGAATAAGACACGATGATACTAATCCCGCATCATAGATACTTTTTACAATGAATGTGGATACTCAAGAAGTAAACTTTGTTGTAGATAAGGATAATTCAGAGGTTAAGGCAGATAATATTGATAATAACAACATGGCAGAGAAAGCGATACAAACTGTTGAAACTAAGATACCAACACAAACAGAGTAACCGACACAGACTGAAAAAGCTACTGAAGATAAAGGTACTAGCATAGGGCCATCGGAGACAGACATAGGTAGAGAAACAAACTGAGGTAGAGGTACACACAAAGACAAAGAAACTAGTAGAAGTAGAAGTTCATGTTGAGACTAAAAAATCGGCAGGTACATAGACACTGAAACCGACTAAGAAGCCTTTAAAGGTTGAGATGCAAACATAGACTGATCCACTAGAGGAAAATGGAAGCAAAATGGAAACATTTGATGGAAGCAAAGAGGTAATAAAAATGGTTGGTCAGACATCCGACACATCTACCGAAGAATTCAGACCTACCAATGTTACAGAGGTACTTTTGGATTCAATTAAGAAGATAACTAATTCCAATGCATTGGCCTACAAGGCAATTGATAACACATTACCTATTCTTAAGTTGATTGCACCAAATTGTAAAATAGATCACATTACTGATTCTTTGGGTAAATTGGACACATTGTCCAAATTTATTGTTGATAATGTAATAACTATTGATAAGGTGAATGATGACACAATTAAGGAGAGAGTTGAAAAAGAGAAAAACACATTCTTTGAAGACACTATAAATAAGTGTACAGATCATGTAAATACATTATTACTGGTACTTAACTCTACAATTTTGGAGTACAAGGAGCTATATAGGGAAACATGCAAACCTCACCTTTTGACAAAGGATATAGATGAGGAGATCAGAAAAAACACAAAGAAATTGATGATATAATAGATAATATAATTGGTTCATCCTGACACATATCAGTTTTTGAGTAGGAAATGACGGTCTTTGAGGAGAAATTAGAGAAACTTGAGAAAGAGAAGGCAAGGATAAGGTCAAATGCCCAGGAACTTAAAAATAAACTTGGTCCTAAGTTGGACAATCTTATCACTCAGAGAATTGAAATATCTAAGTCATTAGTTCAAGGAGAGCGATCACCAGAAGAACACATGCATTATCTCACCGACATGATCCAATAGGCTGAGGCAACTTTGAATGATAGCAAAAGGTTTCTACAGAATCTGAATTTAGTTTTGGCAGATATTTTTAGATTGTAACCAGCCGGTTACAGACCTTGAGGTAAAATATTTGCACTCATCTGATTATTTTTGACAACCTTTGTCATTGATGTGAAGGGGGGAGTAATGGAGAGAAAAATGCTTGTACAAAGGAGATCACTTGCTCAGGGGGAGCACATCTTTTTGGAATCTTTTTGGACTTTAGTTTTTGGAAACAGTTTTTGAATTTTTCTCATGAGTGTTGCCATCAATGCCAAAGGGGGAGGTTGTTGGAATTCTACACTCTTATGAGAATAGTTGATGTTAACATTGATGGCAATCATCTGGTAACCATCTGGCAACCAACTAGCAACCCACCGACAATAGATTTCTACATACACCGGCAGACATCGACACTAGCAGGCACTTCACCAGCATTAGCAACAATGCATACCGACACTTAGGCCGACATGGAATAAACTTTTGTTTATTGTATTTTAATGTAAATATATTTTGTAAGCCAACATGGTACAGTGTAATAGACTCATATATGTATGACATCTTATAGGTCATTTTGATATAGAGGTAGATGGAAGAAAGTTATAATGTGTAGTAAGGAAATTTTGTATAAGGTGATATAGTTGACAACAAAGATTTTGGTTATTGACTGAGCTTAAACCGATAATGAACCTAGAATGAGATATGTTGTTTTGAGCAGTACATTTTATTGTATTTGATAATCCATTTTGTAGTCAGTGTAGATGTCTAAAAATGGTCAACACTTGTGGAGTCTTACTTTAACATTTGCGCATTGCCTTATTTTAGGGTTCTTGCATCACATTAACATTTCTTCTATGTTTCTTACTTGGTCTTTATCATTTGTGAGCATCGAGTCCTTCTTTTGCATTCCTCATTTTTATCGCTTTCGAATTAGGTCTTGTTGATAGCAATCTTCAGTCATTATTTTGGTCGATCTTATCCTGTCACATCATGGTGCGTGCTCATTTATCATCATTTTGGACATCATCAATCCTAATCAATGATAGAATTAGGGTTTTTTCCTCTTGTCAATCTTTCAGTCACCTTTATCTTGTTAGTAATCATTTGTGATTATCAACTTGTCAATCTCATCATTTTTCGATCGATTCGTCATCGATCCTTGTCCTTGTCAATCTTGTCATTTTGCGATCGATTCGTCAGTGATCCTTGTCCTTTTCAATCATGTCAATTTGGATTGATTAGTCATTGTTCCTCATCAATTGGTGCCTATCAATTTGATCTCCTTGTCAATCTTGGTCAATTTGTCATTGATTTTTGTCAACCAATCTCAATCATTTATCGACATTGGTCCTTTGTCAATTAGAATCATGATCGAACCTACATTAATTTCTTGTTGTCTTGACCTAATTCCTTGTCCTCTTATTTCTAGGGTTTTATGATTTGTTCATTTAATCCTTTTCTTCTTCTTTGTGGGTTAAATAAATCTATTTATTTAGTCCAGGGTCTCTTTCATGAATTAATTAATGGATGAAAACCTATTAATTAATTCACCTAATTTTTAATTTCATCTTTTTCCTCAATTTTCTAATTTGCTAAATTCTCCCAATTTCTAATTTCTATTTTTCCTATTTTCTTTAATTTTTCTAATATTTCCCCTAATTTCATTCCCTCATTTTCTCCTATGTTTATGCTTCCATTTATTGCAATCATGGAGGCTATTTTCTCTCTTCCCTTTTGTCACGGGAATAGAAACTTGTCATAGTTTGCCATAATTTGTCATACACTTTGCATAGAAATTGTCATACATTTGTCATAATTTTGCCATTCTTGATTTGAATTTCCTTTCAAATCTCTTCATGCTAATCTTGTCCTCTCCCCAATTTGTCTATAAATTGGATGATTTTCTTCAATGAAAAGGGGAATCAATCACATTTTTGAGTAACCTTATGCTGCGAATTTCATCTCTCAACAACTTGCTTTCCACTTGCATTTTGCACTTGTAGGTGAGATCCACATCAAATTTGAAGGTGAAAGAAGAACAATGGAGCCACATGAAGGAGATATCTACGTCAGTTTGCTTCAATTTCATTTGATCTGAATATCTTGTCTTGATGTCTTCATTGATTGGATTTGGGAATGCTTTCATAGCAGCTTTAGGTTTTGTGGTTGTCCTAATTGCTATTGTTTTGATGATTTTCAATTTCCTGATCTACATTTTTGGTGAACCCGACGTGAACTAACCCCTTAACCATGTTTTGAGTTCTTTTGAGTTGTTTGCAGGTGAAAAAATCAAGAAGCGGGGTGACTCAAAGCTTTTTGGACACTTTTGCGCCTGTGTTGATGTTTTTTGTGCCTGCGTTTGAGTTTTCTGTGCCTGTGTTTGAGTTTTCTGTGCCTGTGTTGAAGTTTTATGCACCTCTGTTGATTGGTTCTGTGCTTGTGTTGAGCCATTCTGCACCTGTGCAAGGCTAGAAACAGAGGTGAAATCAGTTGTTTTTACTTGCAAATTTGTTTGTTTTCATTTTTTTCTTACATTTTCGTTTTTCTTTGGTACTACTTCTCTGTGCAACATCTTGGCATTATGTGTGATGAAGACTAAAAATGCAACTACTAATGAATCTTATGCAGGACGCGGTCAAAGGCTCTCATTAAAACATCTTACTTGCGATTTTTAAAGTAGTTGCACATTTCATTTCTTAAAAGTTAATGAACACCATGCATGCTTTGTCTATTTTTAATTTGATTGCATGTTTTAACCCTTAGAACTGGGCCCGCCTCCCGATTTGCCTTGCACTTCGCACATGCATTGGTGAGAGTGAACGACCCAAAGTGGTGATGGGCTAAATCCAAGCTCTTTCGAACCACTCTAAATAACTATGGATGAAACGAAAGTTGTAGACAACAGGTACTAGAATGGTATTGCAATGATCTATTCACCAGATCAATACCCACCTGAACAAATGCCCTTACTAGAATCTCTTGTTTTTAGATGCCAAAATCCTTCTATCTGTTGGCTCAAGCATTGTGATACGCGCATGCCAAAGAAACCTCTCATGTACTCCTCAGTTAGAGATAGCAAGTTATCAGGAAGTGATGCCCCTTGAACTTGAAGCTTGGTATGCCCGAGAAGTGAGTGCATTATAAGGGGGAGCCAATGCTACCAAGTGTCTAGCTATCCGGTTGAGTGTTGTATTTTATGGTTAGAGGATTCAATAGATATTTCCCTTGCCATCCATAGGATTTGTTGTGAATGTGCTTGACTGTCTTGAGTCAAAGTCAAATAAATATTTTGTCTTCCATGATTGTCAAAGGTTAAATCAAAAACAAACTTTCAAAAGTGCTCATAATGAACTTGGGTTTTCAAAATCAACAACCTTCAATTCAAAACAAAATCCAAACAAAAGTCCAAATTTGTCCAAGTATTCATCCAACATTTGAGCATGGCTTGTCAAAACATTGAATATCTTTGTTTCAAAATTCATGTCACTTTAGGCTAGGTTTTGTATAGTCCAACTTAGGTCCTAGGGCATATTGTCATCTCCCTTCATTTTAGTCCTTTTCATTGCAAGTGTCCTAATTTTGCACTTAGGTTAAAAATCATTTCCCTAAGTTTGCATTTCATTGTCATATCCAAACTAGATTTCCATTTAGGTGACATTTGTGCATTATCCTTGTCATGCTAAAATTAGGTCTTGCCTAGGTTGCATTTTGCATATTCCAAGTCATTGGTCTTCGCATATCCTTATCATTGTATTGTCATCTTGTCTTGGCTTCATCTTGTCATATCATTTCCTTAGATCATTTTCATGTCATATCCTAAGTCATTGTCATAATCATTGCCTTCTTGCATTTAGTCTCAAAAATTTGGTTTGTCAAACTTGAAAAATCAAAACTTTGGATGATACCCTAAGTTGTTGTTAGGGAGTCTTGACTTTGCTTAAAATTTGTCCTTTCATTAATATCATTTTTGTCAAACCTAGCTTAGTATCCAAGCATATAGGTGAGACATTGTCAATTTGTCCTATTGTCATTTGGTCCTTTGTCCTTTAAGGTCTTGGCTTCATTTCAACTTCCCAAGGTTGAGTCTTTAGGTTTGCATTCCAAAAATTTTGTCCAAATCTTGAAAAACAACAAAAACATAGGTTGCATTCTTGCCATAGATTGCATTTTCATCTATTTAGGTTGCATTTAGTTGCATATCATACATCATCCTTTTAAAATTAAAAAAAATCCCAAAAATATTGCATTTGCATAGTGACATGTTTGTTGAAATGAGGTCTCAACCTTCTTACAAAGCCATGTCATCACAATTGAGCAATCAACCATGTCAATACAATCTCTACATGTCTCATAACTTGGATCAAACTTATCATGATGATTTAAATGTCCAAATACAAAAACTAGAGGAGAAACTAGCTCAAGAAAAGGAGATATTGGAACGAAAAGTGAAAAATAGTGAGAAGATTAGATCCAAAATGTCCAAAACATTTCAAAAATTTCAAGGTCCAAACCCAAACTTTGACCAAATTGATGTAAAATCTCTTATCTAACAATCAAACATACCATCTCTCCTCTCAAAAATAGAGACAATGAAACAATTTCAAGAAAAGAGACAACATTATGTGCCTCCACAACAAGAACAAGAAGGTGTTTACTATCAATCACATTTTCAACCATTACAACCAATTGTTCAACAGTTCGAACATTTCCAACAGACACCACCAATGGTCCAGCATATACAACCAATGGTCCAATTTCAACAATATGTCCAACCAACTATACAATGTCAACAAATGGTTCAACCAATGGTGGGATATCAATGTCAACAACTACAACCAAACATTCAAAAATAAAGGTTGCAGCACACACCAACCCAAGTTTCAAACATGTTAGAACAATTGAACCAAGTCCAATATCAAAACATGACATCAAATCAAGACCAAATTCTTGCCAGGAAAGTTAAAACTATAAATCCAATCATGTCAAGACCTCGCAAGGATTCAAATGCATCTCCAAAGAAAGGTGGCCTTATTAGACAAATCTTAAAGAGAGTCCTAAGTGATTTTCCTGAGGATGATCAAAATCATACACCAATGTCTAGCAATAGCTCATCCATCCATCAAGAATTTGACCCTCAATTTGCCTCCACTTCCCTTCCCATTCCATCATATTTTGAAGTTTCACAAGAGCAATTTACACCATCGCCCCCAAATGATGTACCAAATAATGCATCCTCCCAAGGATTGTTTGCCATATAAATATATGTTAATCAATTCATTTATACAAATCCCTTGTACTATTTGGAAATGCAAGATTTAATGCCATGAAATGCTTCTCTTTTAGAGAGTCCCATTCAAATTCCATCCCCTTCGTGCCAAAGCATTAATCCCTTGCCAAAATCCCCCATGCATATCCAAAGTCCAACCCCATGTCAAGAGGATAATTTAGACCATGAAAAAACGTGTCTTGAAATAGATGAAGATCAAGATCTTGAAACCTTATCCTCCCATCCAATTGTTGACCAAGATCCCATTTCCCTAGGCACTCACAATGATTCACTTATTCCTATCAATTCTATCCAAGAACACAATGTCCTTTCAAATCCCATTGACATTCCACTTCCTAAGAAAGATCAAGATATCCCTTCCATCCTTTCCGATGATCCCATTAAAAGCCAAGAGCAAAGCACCTTTAAAGAGGATTCCAATGATCTTCCTCCTTGTCAAGATCAAATTATTCCTTTAAATCCTCCACAAGATCCTTTTGTTCCTCCATCTCCTTGTCTTAATGCTCCATATACACTCCAAGATCTCATTTCTTTTGATGATCCCATTATTTCTCCCATTCCATCTCTTGAAGAGCCTGTCATTGAACCATGTCCACTACACAATCTTAGTCCCCCTCATGATCCTAATCCCCCTCATGATTCTAACGTGTCAGTGCAAGATGTTCATGAACCCTCAACATGCATAATGGGTTCTTCCACTTTGGTGCAATATGATCCACTTCAAGATCTCATTATTTCTCTCATATCATATCCACCTCATAATGGACTTGTGTCTTCTTCCCAAAGAAAAGAGTATCCTACAAGTCAAGATATTCATAAAGGCAAAGGAGTAGATCTCCATAAGCAAGAATCCCTTCATGTTAAAGAAAATATTAAGGGTCATGGCTTTAGTGAAATTCCTCAAGATGTGGGTACCCCTACTAAATCCAACATCCCTTCAAAATCCAAACATATCCCTTCCCCTTTATCCCTTCCATCCATCTTAGGTCCTTAGATCCCTGCATCCTGTATGCAAGGTCAAAAAAGGAACACATATTTGAGTAACTTTCATCCATGCAAAAGTCCTCCACTTCATTCCTATCTATCCATGCATTCCTTTCCCCCCCAAGCAATTTGGATGCCAAGTATAAAAGTCATAAGTCTAGAAATCCACATGTATTCAAGGATCAACATGTCTAATATAATCAACATGTCAAAACAAAGAAAAATTTGATCTATAAAGAAAAGGAAAAATCCAAAAGGCCACAAAGGCCCATTTCTCAAAAAAAAAGTTAAAATCTATATGGGTTCATAAATCCCTTGTGTTGGCAATGCACTCCAAGGAACCACAAAAGTATGAAAAATCAAAAACCATGTGGATCCCTAAGCGGCTCCTTGAAGCACAAAAGCCTAAAGAAGCATCCAACTTGGCATCTAAAGTTGCTATTCCTCCATCCAACCCTCTCAAATTTGTTCCTCCATCACCTTCTTCATCCATTTTGGGCCCTTATGTCCCAAAATCTCAAGCTATTCCTCCATCCAAATCTCACAATCTGAGATCCATTTTTCCTCCATCAATCCACCACCCGTCAAGGTGTGTTCCAATGTTGATCTTGCCTTCATTTCCATCTAGTGAAGCCCAGTTCTTTGAATTCCCTATCCATTATCCAATGCATATTTTCCATCCATCGATCCCTTTGATCACATCCTTTGCATAAATCCTTGCCTTAATTTCATCTCTTTTTCCATGTCCTTATCCTACCAACATCTTTGAGCATACTTTTAAAGGTCATGGTCCATTTTTTTCGAGGCTACTATCCAAACAAAAAGATGTTTGAGTCCTTCTTCCATCCCCTATCATGTGTCCATTTTTGACTAAAATGTCAAAATCAAAAAAAAAAAAGTAAAGCACAAATAATTCGTCCACTAGTGAAAACCTGGCAAATAGGCACCTTGGGTAGGTACCATGATGAAAACCTGGCAAATAGGCACCTTGGGTAGGTACCATGATGAAAACCTAGCAAACAAGTGTCATGCGTAATCTATGAACTTCTTGCATACCATACTTGGGGACAGATTTTATCCTATCAGATCCTTTTGTCCTTCATTGTTCCATTATCCTATCACACCCCTATCATTACCCTTCATGGATATCCTATTGTCCCTCATGTACATATCCCATTTTCCACCTTTGATCTTGACAAGACTAAGGATCTTCATGAGCGTCATGTATCCTATTCACAACTTTCAGTCTATCATAACTTTTGGTCTTTATCTATTGGCTTATTACAACTTTTCATCCATATTTCATTGGCTTATCACCAACCCTTTGTCCATATTCCTTGGCTTATTGTAACCTTTTGTCATTGTCCCTTAGTCTTTCATATCCTTATCCTATTCATATCCTTTATCCATTCTTGGTCTTTCTTATCTTGTCCATATCCCATCATCCATACACTCTTTATTTCCCTTGGTCTTGACCTGACATAAGGAAATGAAATGTAAAACATGTTTTTCAAAACCCCTTGACATATTCCTCATGCCATGTCACTGCTTTACATTGTCATATCTAGTTGCTTGTCCCATTGTCTCCATAATAAAAGGCCTTTGTCTTCCCTCTATCCACCATCATTTCAACAAGCCTATTTATTCACTTGTCATATTCCTTGCCTTGCTAGACACTGGGGGCAAAATCATAAAAATCAAATAAAGTCCTAAAAAAAAAAAAAAATCCTTAAAAAATTGAAAAATGTCTTGAAATAATCCTAAAAAAATTGAAAAATGTCCTGAAATAATCCAAAAACTTTGAAAAATGTCCTGAAATAATAATAATAAAATACATTCAAAAAATTTCCTGAAAAAATCCCTATAAAATCAAATAATGTCTTGAAAAAATCCCTAAAAAGTCAAATAAAAGTCTTGAAAAACGAACAAAAAGAATTGTAAAAAACTCGAAATTGCTACAAAGTGAAAAACATCAAAATCCGAAAACAATTTCTTTGGCATTTTGCATTTTGTTAGTAAATGGTCCCCTTTGTGCATAGACATATCATTGAGCATACATCCAACGACAATCAATCAAACATTGTGCTTTAATGAAATCACCCATTAACAGATAAACTGTTCGACCAAGCAAGCATTCAAAATGATCACAGTTGTCACATCAATCAAAATAGCATCAACATTACCATTGGTCCTTGTCAACATCATCATGCGTCTTATACAGGGTGTGGTATACTCAAAACCAGATTGTGTCTTGTCTTCGACGGGGTACCGCATTCCCTGAAACCAGACAACATGATCATTCTTGTTTTCCACTTTTGACAATGACGATTAGACTGTTTGTTTGATTTGGTTGAATTTGTGCATCTTATATTTTTACTGATTTACCTTTGGCTTCAATCATGTTCCTATGTTGCTCGATGATGTCACTGAGTGATTTAGAGTGACCGGGATGGTTCATGGTCCCTTTCCTTTTTTTGTTGTGTTTGCTGTTTATGGAATGTTTTTCACAAACTGGGGCAACTATATCATTGGGTGTCTGTGATAAGTACGTTCTCTTTGTGAATGTGGCACATACCTCAACCCTTGATGTATGCACCCTAGGATGCTTCACTCATTCCTTGTGTGCAATGTGTCTGTCTTTTGCAAAAGGGGTTGCATTCCAGCTCTGGCCTTCAATGCCATGATGCTCTACATCCGCTTTGCTACAATAAATAAAGGTTCTCACATACTTATGTGCATTTGTGAAAGCAAGTTTTCCTTCATCTCTAACTATCCTCTGTCTAATTTCTTCTTACTAACATTGCTTCCGTCAGTCTTGGTAGTCCGTTCAGTCTAGTTTGGTCATAAGTGCACAATTGCGCTTGTGTACACTATCTTGCACTTGTGCAGCATCAAGTTGCACCTATGTACCTTACACAGGCACAAAACATCACTACACAGGCACATAATGTACCCACACAGGCGTAGATCTACATTTTTCCCTCCCCTGTGGGCCCTGCAATGTCCCGCAATCAAGTAAAATTCATGAAATTGAACATATGGGTTTTTGAGCTACATACCGTTGCTCCCACATCCTCCAGTCATCTGTATATGTGTACATGTTCCTAGAGGTGATCTGCCATTGGAATGTTTGCCATCTCTCTGCAAGGGTCCTTTTTCCCGAGCAACAACTCTTCCACTTTGGCTAGTGCAAATGAACTCTTTTCCTTCTCCTTGTCTCCTATATAGATCTTTGTGAGTACCTAGATGGACATGCATGCTCTCCATCTTATGATGGTCATAGTCTTTTGCACCTTCCACTGCTTGTCCTTTGTGCATCTGACCTTCGATTTTTGATCCGTTCAAACCTATCATCTTTTGTCATTCTTATCGATCACTTGGCCTCTTTTCTGGATTTTTTCGGCCAATTCCTCAAGGGGGCATGCATATGTCATTGTTATTGTCTGGGGCATTTTCCTTATTTTTCTTTGAAACAACACTTAGAATCACATTGTCTCAAAGAGGGGCAAAATGTAGACGTCTAAAAATGGTCAACGCTTGTGGAGTCATACTTTAACATTTGCACATTGCCTTATTTTAGGGTTCTTGCATCGCATTAACTTTTCTTCTATGTTGCGCACTTGGTCTTTATCATTTGTGAGCATCGAGTCCTTTTGCATTCCTCATTTTTATCGCTTTCGAATTAGGTCTTGTCGATAGCAATCTTTAGTCATGATTTTGGTCGATGTTATCCTGTCGCATCATGGTGCATGCTCATTTATCATCATTTTGGACATCATCAATCCTAGTCGATGATAGAATTAGGGTTTTGTCCTCTTTTCAATCTTTCAATCATCTTTAGCTTGTTAGTAATCATTTGCGATTATCAACTTGTCAATCTCGTCATTTTGTGATTGATTCGTCATCGATCCTTGTCCTTTTCATTTTGCGATCGATTCATCATCAATCCTTGTCCTTTTCAATCATGTCAATTTGGATCGATTAGTCATTATTCCTCATCAATTGGCGCCTATTAATTTGATCTCCTTGTCAATCTTGGTCAATTTGTCATTGATTTTTGTCAACCAATCCCAATCATTTATCAACATTGGTCCTTTGTCAATTAGAATCATGATCAAACCTACATTAATTTGTTGTTGTCTTGACCTAATTCCTTGTCCTCTTATTTCTAGGGTTTTATGATTTGTTCATTTAATCATTTTCTTCTTCTTTGTGGGTTAAATAAATCTATTTATTTAGTCCTAGGTCTCTTTCATGAATTAATTAATGGATGAAAACCTATTAATTAATTCACCTAATTTTTAATTTCATCTTTTTCCTCAATTTTCTAATTTGCTAAATTCTCCCAATTTCTAATTTCTATTTCTCCTATTTTCTTTAATTTTTCTAATATTTCCCCTAATTTCATTCCCTCATTTTCTCCTATGTTTATGCTTCCATTTGTTGCAATCATGGAGGCTATTTTCTCTCTTCCCCTTTGTCACGGGAATAACAACTTGTCATAATTTGTCATACACCTTGGATAGAAATTGTCATACATTTGTCATAATTTTGCCATTCTTGATTTGAATTTCCTTTCAAATCTCTTCATGCTAATCTTGTCCTCTCTCCAATTTGTCTATAAATTGGATGATTTTCTTCAATGAAAAGGGGAATCAATCACATTTTCGAGTAACCTTATGCTGGGAATTTCATCTCTCAACAACTTGCTTTCCACTTGCATTTTGCACTTGTAGGTGAGATCCACATCAAATTTGAAGGTGAAAGAAGAAAAATTGAGCCACATGAAGAAGATATCTACATCAGTTTGCTTTGATTTCATTTGATTTGAATATCTTGTCTTTATGTCTTCATTGATTGGATTTAGGAATGCTTTCATAGCAGCTTTAGGTTTTGTGGTTGTCCTAATTGCTATTGTTTTGATGATTTTCAATTTCCTGATCTATAGTCAATATGACTCTTTATTGAGCAGTGAGCTCTATGTAGTTGGCCTCCCTACATGTGCAAGCCCTTATTGTAAGTAGTATTTGTTCATTTGCTAGTGAGTAAATATTGTGGGTCACAAATCCCACCGAGGTTTTTCCCACACTGGGTTTCCTCATTAAATATCTTGTGTTATGATGTGTTTTCTATGCTATCTCTATTATTTTTGTTTATTGCAATAATTCTTGTTTATCAATACACTATTTTGGGATGCAAAGCTATTAATAAGTTTAAATATTCTAAATATCGGTTAGACACTAATTAACCCCCCCCCTCTCAGTGTCTTTGGAACTGTCATTGAATCTAAAAATGGTATGACAGGAAAGGAAATAAAAAGATACACTTTTTTAAGTGGGGGTGGTGCCACATAGAGAAGAGTCCGGGAGGGCTCAGGTTAAAAGAATTGAGAATACAAGGGGTTGCCCTTGCTGCAAAATGGATCTTCTAGGCTATTGATGGAAATGAACCATGGAAAATTCTAGCAAGAAACAACATCCTAAGAGTTGTTCCGAAGAAGACTAAATCCTGGAAATCTCTACCCTTTTGTGACCTAGTGGCTAGAGGTTTTGCAATCTTAGTGCAAGGTTCGAGTGTCTTGAAGTCTATTTAGAAAAACTAGGAAACTATTAGATCTTTCATCACAAATAATAGGGCCACCAACAATAACCACATCCATGGGGAAAGGTCTATCTAGGGAACCTTCTCCATTCCTCTAAATCTCTTGTGCTTACGCAAGGGTGCTCTACTAAAGCCTGGGCCGTTAAAGGCATTCGTTGCTTTAAATACATTATTGAGAATGACAGGCTTCTTAGTTGGGAGTCCCTTACAGATAGATTCGATCTACAAAATTCCCATAAGAGAACCTATAACATTATGAAACATGCTTGTTCAGACTTGTAGTTGCCAAAGAAATGCAATATTATTAATGAAAAATGTATTGATTTTATTTGGAACAATAATATTTATGTGTCTAATATCAAAGCTATTACTATTTGTAATACCCTAACATATGATAAATCTATTATAATGTATGCTAGCAATTTGCGGTTTGCAGAACTCTTAGTGAAGTAGTGGCAAAAGATATTTTCACGACCATGGAGTAGTCCTATCACACCCAAGAAAAAATGCTTTAAATGGTTGATGATAATTAACAAGCTACCATTCAAAAAGGATCATAGTAATAGTGATATCTGCAAAGTGTGTAGAGTACCCGAGTCTATTAGGAACATTTTTTTAGTGTAATATTGCTAGAGAAATTTGGTTGTTATTTGGTATATCTATTCCTAAGCAGATTCATGTTCTAGATGTTCTCACTGGATATATTAAGGGATTGAAAATGGATACTAACTTATTTTGGCATATTCTTTCCACTAAAATTTTATGATATATATGGAAAATTAGAAATGAAGAGAAGTTCCAAGGTATAGCTAGGGCCCTTACTAAGTCATTTCATGGACTCACACTTCATCGAATTTTTCTACAGGTATCTGTTACGATGAACATTGAGAAGCACAAATTCCTTAGATTCATTAAAGACAGAAATGCCAAGATGTACCTACATGAGATGGAGAATGGATACAAGTGGAGGCAGGCCATAGGAGAAAAACAATTTGTTGATTCAGCAATGGAGAGCCTTGGATTAGAGATTGGGGAAATTGGAGACCCAATGAAGGATCGCATTTAGGTTCTTACTCAACTCCTTGAGGGTAAGTAGGTCGTGCGGATGGAAGGCCCTCTAGGGTGGACAACCTGGATGGATGCCTTTCAAGAACACGAGCAGACTTGATTCGGCTTCGACACTCCATTACCTCACCCATGATCTAGCTTCGACAGTACATTCTGCATATATATGCATAATTTTGTGTATAATCTTATATAGTTTTATGGATCTACGATCCATATGTACACTTGGTTATATGGACACTGGATATGACAATTTTTTTGTACCATTTTTCTCCCTATATGCAATATAAAAAAAAAAGTAACTATGAATAATACTTGGTGTAAATACATCACAAATTATTTAGTTATGAGAGTGGTATTATGACCTTTATTTTTAACATGATCATGATATACTTCTTTCATCATATTTGAAAATCTAGCCACTAATATAGATGCCTTGTTTTTGCAACATCTTTCATTTTCAATATTTCAAGTTCTTCAAGAGCGTCAATCATTAAGCTCTTTGTGTATTTGCTGAAAAATTACAAAAATAATAAAATTAAGGTTAGCATTTATGAACAATGAGAATAAAACATATTAAAAAGAAATAAAATTAAATTAGCAACAAAGAAATAGATTAGAATAAATATTAATTTTGACAACAATAGTGAGAGGTGAACCCACAACATTTTAAAATTAATAATTATATTAAAAATGATCTAAATATGAAGTAACGGATTGGAAAACACATTAATTTTAGCATCAAAAATAGGAATTGAATCCACCATCTTTGAATTAGTAATCAATCACACTAATCCATTTTACTATATGTTTGTTTTGATTCTTCAAGTTAAATAGTTATAATAAAATATATTTGACATAAGAAAACTAAGATTACATAAAAGCATATATTTTAAAATAATTTTTTTTAACAAATTAAATACACAAATAATAAATATAAATATATATATGTATGAGTTTATAAATTTTATTTACTAATAACTATTTTATTTACTATTTACTTTCTTTTCTAATTACTATTTTATTCACAATTTTTTTTTTACCAATGTATTACCTAATAACTATTCAATTTACATGCTATACCTATTTATTTTTAACTTTCACTCATAACTATTTTATTTAGTATTTGTTTAATAAATTTTTAATTTACATTGATTTTCACTTGCTATTTATATGATTTTTTATTGTTCAAGTTAAATAGTTATAGTAGAATATATTTGACATAAGAAAACCAAGATTACATAAAACTATATATTTAAAAATAAATTTATTTAATAAAATACAATACACAAATAATAAATATAAAATTATAGATATGGGTATATAAATTTTATTTACTAGTTTAACTATAAATTATTATTTTATTTACTATTTATATTTTTTTCTAATTGCTATTTTATTCACTATTTTTTTTTACCAATATATTACTGAATAACTATTTAATTTACATTCTATAATTATAATTTCCTTTCAAAAAATTAAAAATAAATAAACAACTATCAAAACTAATTAAAATATAACTTCTCTTTAATTTAATTTACCCGCATGCTTAAATTATGAAACTTGACAATTCCAAAACTTATCACTTACCCAGTGTTGCTAGTGTAGGTTACCCCATAAAAGCATATATCTAAAAATAATTTAATTTAATAAAATACAATACACATATAATAAATATAAAATTATAGATATGGGTATATAAATTTTATTTATTAGTTTAACTATTAATTATTATTTTATTTATTATTTATATTCTTTTTTATTTGTTATTTTATTCACTATTTTTTTTTACCAATATATTATTGAATAACTATTTAATTTACATTCTATAATTATAACTTCCATTCAAAAAAATAAAAATAAATAAACAACTATCAAAATTAATTAAAATATAACTTCTCTTTAATTTAATTTACTCGCAGGCTTAAATTATGAAACGTGACAATTCCAAAATGTATCACTTACCCAGTACTGCCATTGTCGGTTACGCCTCTCGATGTAATAGGGGCAAGTAATTATATAGTTTTTAAAAATAATGGTAAGTAATTATTTTATTTCATTGGAAAATATTATTAGACATATTAAATAAATTGAAAATAAATTATGTGTACATTTTACAATTAAAATTTATATTAAATACATAATTTATAATTTAATTAATAAATAATTCATAATTTTAGTCATATATGTGGTTCATTTGTTTTCCATAAGTTTATTGTTAAACAAAAATATTAATTTTAAAAGTTTATAATGTTCAAATTTAATAAGTTTAAAACTTTTGTCTTTCTTGTTAATAAAATTTCAATATTTAAGTCTAAAATAATAATTACACTTTAATACAATAATATGTTTTTATTGTCTAATATTTTTTATTATGATAATTTTTTTAATAGTTTTTATTGGGAAAAATCTAAATTTTTAATAGCTTCCGGGGTATCAAGGAAATTTTTCTTTGATTTGGCTCTCAACAACATGACCTTCAAGACGACAACTTGAAGAATGAGTAGCTACACTATGATCCTAAAGTCTACACGATTGATGACATGATCAATTTAACAATGTTAAATGCATATAAAGGTTGCTATGCTAAATGTATGTGCATGATCTTAGATTAAAAATACAAGATTAAGGATGCAAGCTAAAAGATGCAGGATGAAAGATGCAGGAGAGCTCATAAATAAAAAATGAGGATATTTATAATATTTCCAAGATATGAGCTGAGGTGGCAAGAACCAACGGTCTAGATTTAGCTTGGAGAGATGAATAGTGAGAGACAAAGTTAGAAAGGGGTTGGGAAGATATGACACTTGTCATTCTTGGAAGGACAAGTGACGAGAGAATCTCTAGCAAATGCCACACATGTCCTACAAGAGGGCAAGTGGCATGGATGGGAAGAACATATGGCAAATATGCCATGTGTCCTTGGGAGAGAAGAGACACTCCATACGAGGTTAGGATAGATGAAGTTAGAAGAGATAGCCCTTGGTTCAACCCAAGGTTAGATGGTAGGTTAGGCTAGAAGGGGGGTTAGGTTGAGTAGTTAGGATTGTGAAGCATGTGACTAATTTGAATTAAAAAATTTGAATTAATTGGTAGGGATAATTAAATAAGACGAATCATTTAAATTTGCGAATTTAATTTTTTTGGTTCGGTAATTGGCCAAACCCTAAATAGCTTTTGACTGGAGCTATGAACCAGTGGGGACACAGTAGGGGGCCCCATCCCCATTACATATCTTTGAATTATTATTATTATTATTATTATGTTTGATTAGATTGACCCCAAGACCTTCCCCATCCTATGGAAGGCCAAGAGTCACAGCTTAGAATTCCACTTCAGATGTCCCTGTTGGGAATTGAACTTGGGTCTCCACAGTGAGAACCTAGTGTTTTAACCAGCTAAGCTCAACCCCTTGGACTTGCTCATTTAATTAAGAGAATGGAAGAAAATATTTATGGTAGGAAGAATTTAGGAAAAGTGAACTATATAAATAAATTATTTAATTTATTTATAAGTAGAAGTATTAAGGATTTATTAATTAAATAACACGTTTAATTAATTCTCTACAGTCTAGTTTTTAGTGTATACACTTTCAATGACCTAAAAGCCCTCTTATTAATGGGGTTATGAAGGTTGATCTTCTTATCAATCCTTGTGATGGAGTCAACTGGCATGCCCCTTGAGTAGGATGGATAAATATAAACTTTGATGGGGCTTCTAAAGGCAATTATGACCACAGTGGTAGACCACAATGGAAGAATCCTTGCAAAGAGAACCATATTTCTAGGAGATACCATGAATAACAAATTGCTAAATTCAGACCTGCCTTACTCGGATTATAACTAGAAAAGGGAGATTTGAATCGGTCAACTCCATTTGGAAGGAGATTCACTTATCACTATCAATGCTACTAGGAAAAAGTCCACCAAATTGGAAGCTGGATCATTGGTCAAAACCAATCAAAGAACTTGTCAATTCCTTCATAAATTTCAAGATATCACATGTATATCAAGAAGGGAAAAAATTTGCAAATAATTTGGCCAAGTTGGCTATGGAGAGAAAATGCTAGATGTTTGAATATGTCTGGAGAATGCCACATGGTATGGTAGTTAAGACGAGATTGTCAATAAAGCTAGTGATCTTGATGATAAATTAGAGAAAGTATTATGTGGCACAATATTCAGGATTGGTACAAGGGCCAACTCTCCACTCATAACTAGAAAAAATTAAAACTTACTACTAGTGAATGCATATGCAAAAATGAATAAGGTGTCAAGAGTAATGGAGGTCGGACATACAGGAAAAGGACTTCATGTTAGGCCATACATTTCTCCTATTGTCGGATACATATTCAAAATATTTTGGTCAAATATCAGATGATTTGATATGAAATTCTTTTGATGGTGAAATAATTATGATTACTAGTGGTAGGTAGCTTAAAATGAGATAGACAAATTGCGGTTTCACATTATCACAATTGGTGGTCCTGTGTGTCTCTTTATATCCATTCGATATAGAGTTATGCACTTTAAAAATGGACACTCATATCAAGATCACCTCTAATAAGAGGCAAATGTCTTATTTAGGGGGGGTCATATTGATGAGTGTTTTGACACACTCACCAATAGTCAGGTAGAACATGAATGCACGTACAACCCCTCCTAAAAAGTCACCAATCTGATAGATTGACATCTCCAAGGTATTTGTAGTCGGGTCACGATGGGGTTGGATCACCCAATGGCTGATGCAATTTTACCTATCAAGAGGCTTGCGGATCATAACTATAACCAAAGTTTTCTCTTTTTGGGTTAGGTATTTTGGAATTCTTGACTCTAATTCAAAGAAATATCAAAAGATAAGACAGGGTAACAAAATAAGGTAAAGAGATCAATACATAACAGCTAAATGTACTACAAATTCAATGGATCACAACAAGGTATTATCAATAACATCTAATCAACATTCTAAAGTAATGTTCCAACAGATATGTGAAGTCGTACAACCTAGACATAAATGGAAATAGAAATCATAAGATCATATAGTCGCTCTACCATTTAATCCTCATATACCATTAACATGTCCAATATGATTCATAAGACAATAAAGCTTGGAAGGACGAGTTGTTGATTCAAATGGAAGAAGATGCCAGAGTACGAAGAACAGAAACCAAGAGAACACGTACTATAGATCAGGCAATCCACAAGCTACTTTTGTGTTAATCCTTGTAAAAAAAATGAATAACAAAATTATTCAAGAGTTCATGGGATAGAAATTGCATAAACTAAATTATCTAGCTAAATGACCTTGAAACATCAATTCACGGACCCCAAAAATGACCCAAATTCTACAATTTATAGAGTTTTACCCTAAAATATAAGAAGGCATCATGCCTGTAAACTAGAATTACAAAAGGGAGCAGTCACAGTCAACATGCAAGTTGCTTCCTATGAACTCCAGCTAAGTGATACTAAATTGATACTCAAGGTTCACTTAAAAAATGGTGCTCCAGTAGCAAGAACTTTGAATCATGCAAAAAGAATACTCTAAAAAGAAAGTATTAAATGCAGCATCAATTTAAGGTTCAGTTGTAGCGGCGTTGACGGTGTTCCAACATGTATTTGCTTTTTACAACTATCTATTTTTCCTTTTATTCTTCTTGTAATTTTGGTAGTTGGTGAGGAGGCATTCCATTCAAGAAGTAGGTGGGTCAGCGATGTATTGGATTCTAAATTTGGATACTCTAAGTATCTCTTTTATATTTTCTAACCTACTAACCATATCATCCATCATCACTTCTGCACCCTGGCATTGAAATACTGCATACATATATCTATCCATTGTTTCTATAGAGAATTTCACAATGGCTATGAAATGGTCAGTAGTAAAAGAATCCCATCGGCTAAGTATGGTCTCTTGATGTAGTACTCCTCCTTGCTTAAGGTTATAGCCCTACTTCCCCAACAATTTAACTAATAGCTCTCATATTGTTCAAGTGTTTTGAGAAATGGAGGATGTTCCTTAAGAATCTTAATGTGGAATTGCTCCATGATCTCCATTTTTAAATCCACAATATCTATATATGACTGCAAGTTACTGACACTCTTCCCTCCTAGAAAGTTCTTTTGCAATGGTCTCTTCTCCCAATCTTTGAATCTTCTTAAGCATTTTATGTAGTTGTGAGATATGGAGGATATGTTGTTCCCACTTCTTGGAATGGGAAACAAGAGCTTTCTCATCATCATGATATTCTCCAAACACCTTGAATGTGTCCTACAAGAACGTTTTAACCTTATGCATTTGATCTTAAGCCCATGTCTTAACTATTGTTGCTACTTTCTTCATCTCATACAATTCTTTTATATCACCTTGAGGGAGTGAAAAAATAGATGGTAAGGTATCATCAGTTCAAGAATCAAGGGGCTTAGCTATTTCCATAATCAACTGCTTATACTGCCTCAATTGTGCCTTAATTTCTACCTTAGTTTTATATTCCTTCTCCATCATTAACTGAATAGTAGATGTTGTAGCAACTAAAGTATCCATCTCTCCCCACTTGGTCTCCTTGTCTAAGTCAACCTTAGACACTTGATATTTAGGGGTAGCTTGGGATGATCCCTCGGAATCATGTACTAGTCCTTCTATATTGGTGATTACCTCTCCTAAGTTCGTCCTTGAAAGATGATGAATTGTCTTTTCTCTTTTTTCTCTTCTTGGATATTCTTTAATCATATCCTGCAAAGTTATATTCGGGAGGATGACCTTTTCCTTCTTCTTGATATTGAAACTTAACCATTGAGGTATAGTGTCATCTTGTTCCCCTTCTTACACCATTACATCCGTAGTGATCCTGTGAGATTCTATATTTTGTTATTTCTCTTCCTTTTGATGCTCTTCATCTTATTGTTCTCCTTGTTGCTCTGGAGGATTTGGTGGCCTTTGCTAGAGTTGGGAAACTTGTTGAGAAAGACTAGCCTAAAGGGCCTCATTTGGATTAGGTTGTTGTTGTCTTGCTATCTCTTCCAACTTCTCAGAAACTTCCGCTCCAATTTCCTTTTTTTTTTCTTCTGTCTCTCTTTGCCCATCTCCTCCCAACTGCTGAAGTAATATTTCTTGGTCCTCAGGAGTAAGGACCACCCTTTCATCTTTCTCATCATGTTCATCATGTGCATCTTGTGCATCCTCTCCCATAACTTATACATGAATTTTTATTGGTTGTACCTGTACAACTAGTTCTCTTATAGCTTTTGGTTGCTTATCCCATTGAGTTGTAGCAAGCTCTTCTTGTGGTTCTTTTGATTTATTTTCAACTTTCCTCCTCTTTGCTACAAATGCAATGGGTTCATCATCTTCATCAGAATTTGTCTCAATTTTATGGATGAAAACCCCTTCTTGGGTTGGCACTTGAGGAGGTGTAACCTCATGTGTTGAAGAAGCAGGAGGAGGTTGTGTTTCCCTAGCTTCTTCTTGAGAAACACCCGCTCCTAGAGCAATACCTATAGCAAGAACAATGGGAGTTATGGAGGCATGTAGGATAGCTTGTAATCCTGTAGTAATCCCATGTTTGGTGGTTGTTTTCAAGAATTGTGAATCTTTCATTTTGGCATCCAACTGCCTCTTAAGCTCTAGATTATCTATTGTTACCATTTCCACCTCAGGATCAGTGGGAGTATTCTTCCTCGACTCCGACCTCATTCTTCTTACATATTCTTTGTGGACTTTAAACTGGGGGTTATCAGTAGTTTTTCCATTTTTCTTGTCCTTGGCATTACTTGGCCAGATCCTTAAGCTTGACCATTGCCTCGTCCTCTCCAAAACCTTTGTAATAATGATATCAATAACCACTTCTTCTTGGTTGGACCATCTAATAGGAGTAAGGGGTCTTTTATCAATTCCCTTTTCATTGAACATAGGATCAAGGATCTCACCATCGTCCCTTAAATCCTTTGGGATATTTGTTTCAATTTCAAAATTTCTAATTTGTGGCATTGTCAACCTATAATATCCTCTATCCCTTGCCTCAAACCTATCTCGCAAATTAGCTCCAAAAACCTCTAAAGTTGGTTTGTGACCCTTGTAAGAAATAGGCATAATTTGGTTTAGCTTACCATATGGGTCATATTGATCCCTTGACTAATCAAACTCATTTAAGCTCAAATCTTGAAGTTATTGCTTTGTCGCATTGGCTGCCTATATATTAGTACATGTATAATATTTTAGAGAAATGGGAAAAGTAATTCCAGTCTTATGTTTTAGTGTCAACAACACCTGTAGGCCCACAAGTTGCCTAGCATATTCCAAAATAATTATTCTATTGCTATAAAGTCTTGGTAAAATAAGAGGATTTCTTGTGAATCCACTAACTTGTAGATATGTTGAGCATTGGTTTTGTAAGAACCAAAACCCCCATTCCTTAATCATTTGCATTGCTTATGGGTTTAGTCTGTTTCCTACATCTCCTGTCAGTTTTATTATTACAGCATAAATAAATGCATCATTTAATCTATTGAAATGTAGTTTGGCCTAAGACATAGGCAATTGGGTGTAATATTCCCACACTGTTCTCTACCTTGGTTGCTCTCCAATTTTTCTTTCGGTCTTCAATCCTGGAAACTTGCCAAAATGAGTTACCACCCAAATGATGTAAGAAGTCATGAAGAACTTCTTTGTTTGGAGGACTATAATCATCTAATTATGAATATTGTCTGAAATGATTTGTGGCCAATCAAAATATTCCTTACCAATCAAATTTGTGGTCCTATAATGGAACATCCATGTGTGGAAGTGTCTACAATGTGTCTTTCCAAAGGCTTTACTTAGCATAATAATAAGGTCCCTTTGAGGCTCTTGAAAAGTTTCTCTTAGTATGTTTGTAGCCTTAAAACCTATTTTCATTGGCTCTTTTAGCCAATCCTAATTAATGTGTCTTTTATGATTAGGGTTAGTGCAAGAAGCAAGTCCACTTTTTGACCAAAAAGTGGAAGTGTTTTCCCTAATTTTTAGATTTTGTCTCATTTGAGCTTAAATTTTGAAACACTTGGAGATTGAATTTTGGAAAAAGTTAGTATTATAAAAGATATCCCTTTGAGTGTACTTTCCAAATATGTAATTTATTTTAATACCCACTAATAAAAAATAACTTTTGGGATGGAGTTCTAAAAACTATGTTTTAAAAATGTCTGTTTCAGGACAATACCATGCATGTGTACGACCCACACTTTTTGACACAATTAAAATTATTTTCTCAAACCATTATGGGAAATGGTTTGTAACTCATTGAAGATTGATGAGCATATTTTTCTATTTTTTTTTTAAAAATATTTATTTTTAATTAATTTTTAAATGACTGTAATTAAGTTTTTAAAAAATTTGATGTGTACGACCCACATTATTTGACATAAACTTAAATTTATTTTTTTTTAATAGAAAAGAATTTTGTGTAGATTGATGACATATAATTTTTTTTTCAAAATTCATTAAAATAAAAAAGTTATTAAATTAATAAAATTAGTTAATATTTCAAGTTTATGGACCTGATTTAGTATAAATTAAATGAAAAAAAGTTAAAATAATCAAATTTTAAATAAATTTTAATATTTAGAATCTAGACAGTATAATCTGAAATGGGTTTTAATTTCATATAAAAATTCTCTAATTACAGGCACGTAAACTATTTCAGAAGATCATATTTGTGCTTTCATTCATGGAGATTTGAACTTGTAGGTTCATGTCTTAGGTGTGGCCATCCCAGGTCTACTCTGGGCCTAATCTCAAGCCAAGTGGTGGGTTGTGGAATCAACTTCCACAGAATGGGCCCCCATTTTCAAACAAGGGCGGCTTGTGGAAAAAAAAGGAAAAATACGATTTAGAAATGGGGGCCCGTATTTTCAAACAAGGGTGGCTTGTGGAAAAAAAAGGAAAAATACAATTTAGAAACGGGGGCCCGTTTTAAAAAAAGGGCCCCCGTTTTTTAAAATGGGTCCCTATTTTGTGTAAAAGCAAGGCCCCCATTTTAGAACAAAATGGGGGCCCATTTATTTTTGCTTTGGACCCCCATTACCTTTCGTCTTGGGAGCCCGAAGCATAAACGGGCCCCCATTTTTTGAAAATAGGCCCCCATTTATAAGAGTGCGTTTTCCAACGTGTGGACTTCTGCCAATTTGTAACTCATTACCTTGCACTTGCACATTAGAAGAATTATTAACAAATATGGAAATGGACTTATCTTCGTTGTCACCAAGACATTTTCTCTCACTGGTATTCCAAAGTTCATTCCTATCATGTCAGGAGAAAGGTATACAATCTCATTCCCATTTTCGTCAACACATTGCCTTGTTTCCTATTGGTAGTATTTAGCAATAGTCATTATGAGTTTAGGTGATTGCATAGCTTGTAGAAAGATAGTGGCCTCTACCAAACCTGATCTTTTAATCCTTCTATATGGGGCTTGTACGGTATGAGGTTTTGCTTCCAGTCGAGTTCTAATGTCTTTGTTCTCTATGTGCCCAATTTCAATACTGGTCACCCACTGAACTTCATCCTCCAATTTTGAAGTGAGAGTTTTTCCTTGATATTGGTACTTCATTGTTACTGTTTTCTTATCAAGATTTTCCTCCTCCTTTGTTTTCTTCTTGCTTGAGGATGGTTCCATCAATATACTTTATCCTACAAGAAAAGATCAATAATTAGCTATTACTTCATATTATCAAATCATAACACATTTTAGAACTTCAGGGTTCTGGGTTAAGGAAGGGGAGAAACAACTAACTCCAGAGCTCCGAGTTTAGAAAAGGACCTCAAAAGGAAGATTTTGGAACTTCAAGGTTTCAAGATAAGTAAAACACTCCAAGGATCAGTTTTGGAACTCTAGGATTCCGAGATTCCAGTGTTCCAGTATCCTAAAATAGGTAGACCTCTCAAGGAAGGGACTTTGGAACTCTAGGGTTCCAAGGTTTTGAGATAGGTAAAACTCTGGCAAATGAGCACTTTGAAACTCAAGCGTTTTGGGATTTCGGGGTTCCAGAATTCTTAAATGCCGAAACTTAGGATTTCATGAGAAAGAAAATCAAATCTGCCAATTTAATGAAAGCATGGAAAATCTAATCTAACCCTAGCTTAGAAAACAACATGAAAAATGAGTAAACAAAAACAAACCAACCAACCAAGAAAGGAGGTGAAGCAGAAAACATGAAAGAGCAAGGAAGCGGAATGCGCAAAGGGAGAGCTCAAATTTCATAGTAGAGGAATTCACAAATTAATTAAAATCACCCATCTTTCCCTATTTATACCCTCCACTCGATGACCGCACAACCTCAATAAACACAACCTTGGGATTCTAGGATTCTAGGGTCCGGAGAGAAAACAAAGGGAAGCTCAGAACTTTGGGGTTCCGAGGCCCTGATGCATACAAGAAGACACCTTGGGACTTTGAGGTTCTGAAGTTCTGAGATGACACACAAAAGGAGCTTAGGATTTTGGGATTCCAAAATTCTGAAACTTGAACAAAACCACAACAAAATACGAAGAACTCAGGATGCTAGGATTTTGGAATTCTGAGACTTCCACACAATGAAGAAAAGAAGACTTCGCAACTTTGGGGTTCCGAGGTCTTCACAAAAAGAAAAAGGCACAAAGAACGCTTTTGAATTATGGGGTTCTAGGGTTCCGAAGCAGACACAAAAACAAACAAAAGGGCACCTCAAAACTTGGGAGTTCTGGGGTTTTGAGGTGTCCAAAGAAAAAACAAAAGAGGAGGCAAAAAGAAAGAAAAAAGGGGGCCCAATATTTTCATGCCCAAGAAAATGATGGGGGTAGATATGCACGACATAATAGGTCACTAAAAAGATACTTAAGGCTATTATGAATTATTCGTATGATTTGGTTCTTCATGCAATTAAGGTTGTCCTAAGAGAATAATTTTTGAAGGCCACGCATCAAAAACAAGTCAACATCAATATATCAGCCAAGTTCATGGCATTTGCTTTTAATATTGGGGAATCAATAGACGGTGTCAAGATTCCATGTTCAAAGCTATTCCAACCTTCTTTTTTGGAGGAGATGGAGATATTTCTAGGTAATGTTGATGGGGACTTGAAGGTTCCTCTCCCTCATGACTATTTTTTCATCAAACGCCAAGGGAAGGAGGTGCCTAAGCTGTAGATTCTCACCATATTTGATCCAGAGGCCTTTGAGGATAGAAAATCATGTATCAAATAGAATTTGATCTTCTCAAAGAATTCGCTTAGAATCATGTTGAATGAAGGGGAAAATTAAATAAAGGACTAGTTAAGAGCTGAGGGTTTGGATAGAAAGATTTAGGATTGAAATTTCAAGGTGGAGATAAAGGAGGAGCCACCATGGACGATTGAGGTGAAGGATCCTACTCTTGCGACTAGAACTTCTGGTGGCGAGTTGAGTGTTGTGGAATTTCTAGACAAGTGTAATCCAATGGGCAAGTGAATTGTGAAATGTAGCTTTGTAGTTTATTTTAGTATACCTACTATATACCTAGAGTTAACAATATTTGGATGTTATAGGGGTTTTTGTGGCCTAAGGGCACCAATATAAATTTGGTGCTTCTCAATTTTGAGTCATGCTAATGCGACTGTTATAAGGGTCTTTGTGGTCTAAGGGCACCAATATGTTTTTTCTGTTCTTAGACTCAATTTTGAGTCATGCTACTGATATATTGATAGGACATAGGTTTTTGTGGTGGTGATGATCTCTGGGCATTTTGGCTCCATCTAATGATCTAAAAGCATGTAAATTTTGAATTGCTTAATACAATGGATCTTGCACCAAATGTAGCTATTAACTTACCAAAAAAATAAAAAATATGTTTTTATTGCCTAATATTTTTTTATTGTGATAATTTATTTTTAATATTTTAATCAAAAAATCAAAACAATTAATAATTAGTGACAAATAATGGTAAGTAATTATATTGCTCATTTGACCAATCCAAAAAATTATATTGCTCATTTGAAAAATATTATTAAATATATTTTCTTATATTTTTTGATATTTTAAAGGAAAAAAATAAATAATTTAAATCATTTTATTTTGGGATCTAGGTTAGTTGGTTTAGGGTAAGAGCTTAATCTAAATTAGTGCAAGGTTAAGCTTCAATTTGAATAGAGTTCAATATGATTTAATATGAAAGCTTATTTTGGTTTAGTGTTAAGGTTAAAGTTCAATTTGATTTAAATATAAAAATATAATTTTTAAAAAAAATTGGATGTATTATTATTATATTCCTCTATTTAAAAACTCTATTATCAAATATTAATATAATAAAATTTATAAGAGATTTAATTATTTAATAGTTATTTTATGTAATATACATCATATATAAAAAACCAAAAACATAATATATTTATTTAATCTATTTAAACATGTTCATTCTCACTTGATAAGCTAAAGGGACTCTATAATGAATGGTTCATAAGGCACAACACTTGTTGAAGGTTTTGCAAATAGGGTTACAAGCTTAGTGGGCTTAACCTTGGAGGAAACTCCATAGTTAAGCATGCTTGATTTGAAATAGTACTGGGATGGGTGACCTCTCGAGAAGGCCCAATGCTTCACCTCTATATTTAAATATCACCTAAATGCAATTAGTGCTAAGTGTACCATTCAATCTCGTGATAGATGGGTTCTTTATGAACCACTACTTATGAATCATGGGTCAATGAATTTGAATCAAAAACTACACAGTCGAATCCTGATAGCAATATCATAATTTGACTTGCTATGGAAAATACCACCTACTTATGACTTGATGAGTTAAAGGGGCTCTAAAATGAATGGTTCATAAAGAACAACACTTTTTGAAGGTTTTGCAAATGGTGTTGCAAGTTGAGTGGATTTAACCTTGGAGGAATTTCCATAGCTAAGCACACTCGAGTTGGAGTAGTATAGGGATGGGTGACCTCCTGGGAAGGCCCAATGCTTCACCTTCGTGAGCATCACCTAGATGAAATGAGTGCTAATTGTACGATTCATTCTCATGTGAGATGGGCTCTTATGAACCACTACTCATGAATCATAGGTCAATGAGTTTGACTCCAAAACTACATGGTTGAATCTTGATAGCAATATCATAATGCAACTTGATGTGGAACATACCACCTACTTCTCATCTTCATTCTCATTAATTATTTTTTATATAACTTTTGTAATTTATTCATAAAAGATTATATGTAATAGAAAGAAAGAAATCTTTTATGGATTTTTCAAAAATAATAATTTTAAGATGATATTCATATTTATAAATATGGAAAGTTAATTTTGATATAATATTAATTTATTTTACATAAATAAATTATAAATAATTAAAAATATAAATGTAATAGAAACAAATAGATATATAAAAATAACAATTTGATTGCTATATTGATATTTATAAATATGAAAAGATAATTTTGACATAATCTTAGTTTATTTTAATTAATTAAAATAAAAACATCATATAGTTGAGAATTGAATGTGTTAGATACCTTTTAATCAAAATTATTAATTATTATATTAAAATTTATAAATATTAAAAGATACTTTTGACACAATCTTAATTTATTTTAAAATAATTAAATTATAAAAAACATAAGAAATGGAAATAAATAGATATTCCATATGTTCCACAAACCTACCTTTACATATGAACATAGTTTATTCTTGTCATTTTGATCTCCTAATTTCATTTTTCTTTCCATTATGCCTTTAGATATTCAGTTGCTATGTCCACAGAGAATCTTATAGAAAGCATAAAGTAATTTTGGAGATACATACATCTCTTTTTGAGTTTGTTGTTATATTTTTCTTGTTAAAAAAATATAATATTGCATGTTGCACACCAAGTATTGCTATATGAATTAAAAATTTAGACTAAGTCATAACATACAATAACCTCCTTGTTAGCATGAGCATAAGATACTCTAGTCACATCCTCTGCCTGACTACTTGAGAAGTTAGGACTATTGATAACGTTATCCTCACTAAAATACAAATACACAATGTTCTACAAGTCATCATATTAATTATCTCCAACACCAAGATCACTTACTTTATTTGCCACAATTAATTTTTATTACTTCGATCTAACTTAATATTCATCCTCGAGATGAGCCTAATAAACCCTAGTCTTTTTTTCCCAAACTATGTTGAAATATAAGACTTAAATTCTATAAATGATTCCATTGATGTTACTAAAGACATTATAAAATCAACATATTATATGGTAACTAGGAAATGATCATTGTCCATATTATAAATACAATGATGTAGTTTATATTTATAACCCTAATATTTATAGTATTATGTGCTCATGTGTTTTTTATTAAGGATAAATAGGTTTTCAAGGGACCCAAAACCCTTTACAAACAAATTTTCTCAAGATCTAGAACCCACAAAGACAAGCTGCCAAAGAATAACCAACAATGAACAACAACCCAAAGAGTAGATTGAAAATATTAAAACATCAGGAAACTGTCTACAACACAACCATAGCCAAATCCAAATCAAATCATAAAGGGTTTTGAACAGGGTCCCATAACCTGATAACTAGACCTGACTAGAAGAAACACCCATATGAGCCCAAGAAGAACCAGGAAAGGTAGATAATTGAATATCTCCTTAGAAACATGGTTTCGATTGGCTCCCACATAACACCTTCCAAGATATTCACCAACAACAATCTCCACCTCAAAACGAAATCATGGAAAGCATAAGAAAAGATTGAAGATGTAGACAATGAAACCCATTCCATCCCACCCATGCATTCTCCACCTCAATAGGAGAATACGAGGTAAAAAGAATAGGAATGGAGGAAAAAAACCTCATATAGTAGCTTCTCATAAGAAAAGAAACAATGAAAGAATAGGCTACCCAACTAAAGACCTAGGTTTTACATGAAAAATCACTCATGCACAACTAAACCTCTATAAGAGAGGCATGAATAATAGGAAAAACTAAAACCATTAACCAAAAACTATCACTACTAAAAGGCCCAAAAAATATATAGGCCAACAACGCTGACACGGATGAAGAGGGATCCACAAATCCCTTTTTAAAGCACACCTGCAACTCCATAGCAAAGAAAATCACATGGGTATTGGAAAAAAATCTACCAATAATGCCAACCCATTCATTATAATCAATCTCCTAAGCTATAAACCATAATGCAAAACACCAAAGGATCTGGTAGCACTAGAGAAGAACCCCTCTAGCCTAAAGTCCACCAAAATCTCTACTCACAACACAATGCCTCAAGTAGCCCCAACTTCCAAACCCTCCTCTATAGGATAAGAAGAAAAACTGATATCAACATCAAGAACATGGACAAGGCAGAGAAACCACAAAACAAAAAACAAAGAAAGGACTTTGCCACCAACAGCCGCAACCCCATTGAGAAATGCACCAAAACCAACAAGGCAAGCAAAAAAAGCCAACAAAATGCTAAGGAAACCAAGCCCCAAATGATAGAGAGAGCTTTGAGAAAATACCCACAAAAGAAAGCATAAACCCAGAACAAAAATGCAAAAGATCTCTCCCCCAACACAACAAAAAAAAATAAAATAAGACTAACCTTGCAACCCTTGCCATACACATTCAAAGAGAAAACACACAAAGAAGATCAGGAAAAAATAGACTTAGGGGAGAAAGGGCCAAAAACCACGCCACATAACACGACACCCAAATGGAAGAAAGAAGACAATTCCTCCTCATCATCTTGGTAAGAGTCATCTTCATCCTTAGACGATTCCTCTGCACCCTTGCACCCACCTGAAACCCTACCCCCTCACATTTTGCCGCTCCCGCTCATTGTTAATTTCTAGACTTATGTAGTCACGTGTTGATAACAATGGTCATTGGATATTTTTTAAAAGTATTTATACAATAAAATAAATAATGAAAATTCGTGGGGAAATAATATACATATTACATAATTTTAATGGTAAATTTGTTGACTTTTATAGTTGGTTTTTAGAGAATGTTGAACAAATTATTAAACAAACACGTATTACAAATTGTGCATATAGATATTATATCTTTCAAAAATGTAAGATTGTGTTGAGATAAGGCTAAATAGAAACTAGATAAATAAATGAACTTTACACAAGAATATGCTATTTGTGACCATATACTTGCATCAAGAAAATAAACACAAAATTAAATAAAAAGAATATGACATCATGACACTTTTTTAAGTATAAGTGGACTCTAATGATAAACAGTTTTAAATTATATAAGAATATTGTCAAAATTGACATGAACTAATTGCTATAATAATTGTGTTATAAATTTTCTATTCACTAGCACTTGCACCTATAAGAGATTCAAGGAATAGCCTATAGGAAATTAAAAATATAATTTAAATGTATTTTAATATTATAAGAATAACACACACATATATATATGCAATAAATGAATTTAATTTTTAAATATAATTAATATTAAATTATTTTAACTATGACTATTAATTGGAGTAGATTGTAAGTTTTACATTATTATGAAATAATATTAATTAAAATGTTAGTTTTTTTAAAAAACAATTAGTAGTGCTACTTTTGCAATCAATTTGAAACAATGACATTTTGTTAAAAAATCAATCATTTTCACTTTCATTAAGTGATAGAAAGTGACCCATGAAATTCTAGTTTCCTTAATTTTCACATCATGTTGATTGTTTATTTAGTTCTTATTTGAGTTTGCCAATATAATTATTTCACATTTCATAAAGTAGGAAAATAGAGAAATTAGAAAAGGGAGAATATTAGAAAAATTTATCTATCCAATATTCATTACAAGTCTAAGATTCCAAGGAAAATCCCTAAAATCCAATATTTAATAATTAAATAAACATGCTGAAAGTAACTTAACTAATTCTGATTAAGGTCTACTATTTGTATGACATCCTTAAGATCTAGGCCTCGATGATCATATAAAAAATTAACTTATTAAATTACTAAATAATTAAATAGAAATATAAGTAATTTTTTAATTTATTAAATTAAAATATTAATATTACAATAAACTAATTCTAATTGAAGGTCTACTATTTGTATGACATCCTTAAGATCTACTTCTTGATGATCATATAAAAAATTAACTTATTAAGTTAATAAATAATTAAATAAAAATATAAGTAATTTTTAAATTTATTAAATTAAAATATGAATATTATAATATAAATAAAAATACAAATTCAAATTTAATTATTAGAATAATTAAAATTTTAAGGTCAGAAAGCAAATATTCTTACAAATTGCACAAAACCATGAGAATGCATCCGAAATTTCAGCGAAAAAAAACGAGAAAAAACTCACGAAATATAGCAGATAACTTGAGCCTTGAGGTGAAAGCTTAGAATAGTGTTTGAAAATGGCCATTAAAGAGCGTTCCGCAATATTCGCAGGATATTTTCAGGATAATCACCGTCCCGCATTATACGCAGTATTTCTTGTGAAGTAAAAATACAGAGCAAGTTGAAAGTGCAAAATACAGAGTAGGTAATGTAAAGAAGAACAACGAGAATAATTAAGGGAAAACAAAAAATGGAATCTGTTTGTTTTTGGTGTGAGGTAATTTTCCTGTAATCTGAAAACTGTTTGACTACGAACTAAACCTGTTTGAAGGCGTAAGATAGGTTTTCTTAAATTATATTAATTGCATAGTTATTTATAACAATTATAAAACAATAAATATTATAATTTCAAATTTTAGCGCTCAGAAAGTAGGTAGGGCAACGTTTATCAGCTGTGATTCATGGTGTCTGCACCTCGCCACATAATCAGCTGCTGCATCATTCATACTTGATTCACGCTGCCCCCCCCGCCCCCCCTCAAAAAAAAAAGTATATATTTTGTTGTAAAGCAAAGCACTCTGTTTCGTGTTTCTCAAAAAATATATATTTTATTGTAATCCAAAGCACTCGCATATTTCAATGTAAAGGAACGCAGAAAAATATTTATGATTTTGCTCGTCGAAGGAAAATTTTCAATAATTTTGTGGCCTCTGTAGCGATTGACACATTTCTCTCATTTTCCAGGTCTTTATTTTGTTATCTGCTTGCCATTTTTTTAAGGTTTTCAGTTTCTAGCAGATTTTCGCTGCTTAGATCCAATCTTGAATTTTGTCATATTCAATCTAATTTCCTTCGCTTTGCATTTGAATTGTTATGTTAAAAGGAAATTTCTTTCTTTAAGGATTGTGTTTATTTAGCAAGTACCGTAACAGTAAAACCTAAATAAGGCAATATTTTTTCTGTCATTACTGGATAAGCTTGCTTTCTTTCAAAATTCTGATTTTTATAAATTGGTAACAATTTCCCCTACTGTAGTTTTTCATAAATTAGTAAGAATTTCACCGAACTGATTTGCTCTGCCCTGCTTTTAAAAGTGTGCTCACGGCTGCTTTCTTTTTAATCATTTGTGTTTTGAAAATAGACCAGCTAAATGTACATTTTCTTGTAGGAGACAATAATGCATGTAAAATAAAGCACTCGCCTAATTTTTGTGAAGGATAAATTTCAAAAAGTTTGAGTCCTCTGTAGCAGTGGACATATTTCTCTCATTCTCAGGTCTTTAGTTTGATCTCTTTTGTAAATATTTCGTAAAGATTTGTTATCTGCTTGGTTTTAAGTTTCGAACAGATTTGATGTTATGTAGTATGGTTTTAAAACTGTTACATTACTGTTACTGTTGTCTGCTTTTACAACTATATATAAATATAGATAAATAATTTACATCTATGAAGATCAATAAATGTTCATTCCAAACAGAAAATAGATTATTAGGAACACCAATCTTTCCTTTCAGCTCATATTAGAGAGCAAATTTAATGAACGTGATACCCAAATACAAGCACATTCTTGTAGATGATGCAGACCATATTTTTATGAAAACGGACAAATTGAAAACCCTCCTGACTTTAGATCAGGGTTAACAATCAAAACCATGCTACATGATCCTGAATAGATTCGATCTTGCATTTTGTTACATAAATAATATTTGTTTGCCATCTTTTGAATTGTTATATTAAATCTTCTGCCAATAGCAGCAGAACCTAAATAAGGCAATATCATCAATGGATCTTTGGTCTACTGGTGAAGTTGAATGGTTCCAAATGAGCCCATCAATGATCAAGTCTTGCTGAATGCAAGGCTCTGACATCATAAGGAATGAGGCCTTTCTGCTTGATGTTTATAAGAGATCTTTCTTTCAATATTGGGATTTTTATAATAGATAAGACTAACCCCATAACTAGTTTTCATTTACTCTTTCTTCTTTGTGTGAAACAGGTAATTGCTTTGGTGAAGATGAGCCAACTTCCTGCAAGTTTTCCTTATTCTTGGTGGAGGGACAGTTTTCATAATACTTATAACAATCTATATGATCAAATAAAGTATGGAACTCCATTTCCAAATAAAATTTCAAGGGCTGTAAATTTGAATGAGGTGCAAGACAAAAATGCTTCTCTGTCTTATGAAGAGTTGAAGAGCATACATTACATGCATGCTTACGAAGGGCTGAAAAGCATGCATTACGTGCAATCTTGGGAAGGGCTGAAAAGCCAGGACTTCAAGCCATTCTTTACAAGTGAAGAAAGATATTCACTTGTATCAGAAGTAGAGTCTTTTTATTCTTCAAGTGAAGAGAGATATTCACTTCTATCAGAAGAAGATTCTTCAGTTGTGGAGTACAGGAGCCACAAATTGGAAAATGTTCAAATTTTGCAGGAGGAGTTGGAAATCCTCAAGGAAGAGAACATGAAGCTGCGGCATGAAAATGCAGTCAATGTACAGCACCTAAAAGTTCTCTCAGAAAAGATCAACGAACTGCAAAAGGGGAACAAAAGCGAAAAATGCACTATTTTAAAGAATGAATGTGATGCCAACAAACAAATGTTGCTTCTTAAAGAAAATGTATTGAAGTGGTATGAAGAGAATTCAAAGCTGTGTACAAGGAAAGATCGTGAAGCAATAGGGCAACTGTATCATACTTTGGGTACGTTGGTGGCTACAAACAAGAGATTCGATGATTTTTTCGAAAAAATCAAAAGGGAAGAAAATTTAAAGAGAAACAACACCTTGAAAATTTCATGGTGGAAGAAATTCTTCAATGCTAGATGGTGGATGAGACAGTTTGTTGGTCATGTTTTTGAATTGTATTTTTTTGGTGGAGGATAAACTTTTTTAAATTTATGTAGTTCCTGACTGTTTATTTTTTGTGGATTAACTTGTATTTAATGCATTTAATATTAATCTCATGGTGGAAGAAATTCCGGTTGCTGGATTGTTGGTCTAGGCCCACTTATTTTGAAAACACACATTTTATAGTGAAATGTTGTACGTTAGATGAGCCAGATTTTCATGTTGATTTTTCAATTTTTGTGTTGTAGGAGTACAAAAACTATATATTTAATCTGTGGTTGATAAATAAGTGTATTACTAAATGAAAGTTCAAAATACACAACTCTGACTTGTACGTATCAAGTTTGCCATGCATTTAATAAATGCCTTTGAATATAAATAAGTTTATTGATAATGAATACTGAGATATATACCTGCATTTATCTGGTGCAGCAGTCATGCAAATTAAAAGTTTGATAGATACAGAGTATGAGCAGCCCAAGTGATCAAGATTAAGATAGTTCCTTCAAGAACGTTCTCTTCTAAATCCGACTGAATCAGTTATATCTTTACACACTCATGTCCTATGGAGAACATACTATAACTTACATTCATATAATAACCTATTAGAAACTTAAGCACAATCCACATTTCTTTAGCTAAATTACAATAGCTCCTCTGCAAATTACTATTCTCAATTTTTTTATTTTCTATTATTATTTATATCATTGAATGAGTAATTATATTATTATTTATATATTGAATTGTCATGAAATTGAATTAAAATTGTATATATGTACATTGATAACTGAATTGTCATGAAATTGAATTAAAATTGTATATATATACATTGATAAAAGTTATGAAAGCTAAAAATCAAATTTTCATCTTTCTCTATAGATTCTACATCAGTTACATCCAAAGTTGCTTACCAGTTTGGAGTCACTTTATCAAGCTTAACCATTTATTTTAAAAATACCAAGCATGAGAGTCAGATTTATGGATAAGAATGTACTTTGCAGTAGAATTCTTGAACCACATTAAAAAATTCAATGGAATTCAAAAAAAAATATCTTACACAAATCTTCAATTACAGCCATATAATCCATAATTACCCTTTTATATTAAGATTGGATCATTTTAAATTCCTCACAAATTAGAGTTAAATCAGTATGCATATTTTTATGACACATTAAATATTTCAATGAAGTAAAATTCTAATATCATATGCCTGAAAGACTTTGAATTCTATAAAGTGTCTCTTGCATAGTAAAACAATAAAAATAAAAGAAAAACCTTTTTTGACTTTAGCTTTAGCAAGTTAGAATAACTCACCTAAATTCTATATAAATTTTATAAAGTAAAACTCCTTTTGGCATATGACTCTAAAGATGGAATTATGAAGTTACTTCTTTCACAACATAATTCCAAAATCAAATGAAGAAAGATAATTTATTTCCAAGGGTACAATAAAAATTCACAATTGACATGTTTTTGAAATTGTGCTAGTTGGCATCCTTATAGCTTCTTCATTGACAATGTTGCCTTCACTCTTAACAAAAGCTCTATTTTTATTAGGGCTTTGATAATGTTTTACGATTCTCAATGGTGGTTCACCCCTCTCTTTTAGGAAGGGATCCTCAATAGAAGGTCGATGATTAGGCTTCCTATGTAGTGAGATCAAGGTACTATTCCTAATTTAGGATTGTAAGATTGAGATATCAAATAAGTGTTAGACAAATTAAGATGAAGAATTCACTAGGTACAACACATTTGCCATATTTGAATTGCCACAATTTTTAATAATCCTTAAAGACATCAGCCATGACACAGAGCATTCTTGAGGATGAGCAAAGAAGAACTAGTCCAACTTGATATATATACAAATTTTTCAATTGAGTTGCTAATAGCTATAAAAAGAATCCAACATAGTAAATTAAAATCCAAGAAATCCACCCACATAGTCACAAGTAAAGAGTTAGAATACCAAAATGGAAGAATGAGAAAATAAGGGATTTTATTCAATAATGGATTTTATCTAGTTTATTTCAAAAAGAGAAACAATTATTAAACCTTAGTGATACTTTATATGACCTCAAGGTTGATCCCATGAGGGGTGCAATTTTTGGTAACCCACTTTGTAAGCATGTTTAAGGGGAAACTCTCTCATAGAATATCCTATTCAAGTAAAATGTTTAAGCCATTTATAAGAAATCCCAAACATCAAAATGACAATCACTATATCTAAAAGTAAGACAAAGGTCATACTTAAAGAAACACCTTAAAGACAAATTTCTTGATGACACAATCATTCTTAAGAGACATAAAACCATTGACACCAAAAAAGAAAAACCTGATTGATAACACTTGAGACAATAAGGAGGCCAAAGGAAGGTTTTTAGGTGAGACACCAAACCAAAATCCCCAAGTTTCCAGTTGAGAGTTGCAGTATGATATTAAAAAACAAGATGAAATAGGACTAAAACTAATATTGTATCTGTAGCAAAAGACAATGATCTTTTTTCCCATCATTTTTTTTATCATATTAATATTTTTAGCTTACATTAGCTTAAATATTATTGAAGTGTTCTCTCGCTTAGTTGTTCCTAGTTGCAAGCATGTGCTTATTTTTATTAAACTTTTGTATACGATGGAATTGGAAACTAAAATATTGTAAAACTTAATAAAGATTCAACCACTAAAACCCTAGATCTACAATCAATCCACCATACACCAATGAAGAACCTGAAAACATGCAAAACATCAAAATAGTAGGATTACATCATTCACATGCTCATTAGGGTTTGATCTCCATTGTTTTCCTATCTCCATTGATCTTGGTTGATTGATTATGGTTTCTCTTAGATTTTGTGTGCACAAGAGCTCAAAAGAGAATGCATTGTGGTTGTGTATGCAATTCGCTAGAGTGTAGGTGCTTCACTTGATTGATTGATTCCTATATGGAGAGATAGGGAAAGGATCATATTTTATAGAGAATACCCTAAAAATGGAGGACTAGGATTAAGAGGTGGAAGGATAAATGGTCGGCTTAGATTAGAGGGTAGGTATAGAAAATATTAGAGAGGTTCTTAAAGGTGAATTAAGAGATGAATGACAAGTGTCATGGAAGGAATAAGCTAATGAATTAATTAAATAAATTTTTAATTTATTTAATTAAATAAAAGAGGTGGGGCCAATTAAATAAATAACATAATTATTTAATTTAGGAAAATGATAATTTAACTAAATAAAAATATTTATTTAAATAGAGAAATGATGGAAGAGGCTTGATGAATTAATTAAATAAATAAAAATCTATTTAATTAATAAAAGGCTTAGGACAAAATAATTAAATAAATAAAATATTTATTTAACTAGGCTAGGACAATTTTAGGTGTCTACATTTTGCCCCTATTTGAGACATTGCATCTTGTTGTGTTGTTTCAAAGAAAAATATAGCACTAATACAATAAGTTGCCCCCAGTAAGGAAAATGACATGCCCCCTCGAGAGATTGGGTGATTTTTTTTGGAAATTTTTAGACAACCTCTTGAAAAGAAAAAGGCTAGAAAAGGTTAAGCAAGATGAAAAAGTAGATGAAAAAGAATGAAGATGGGAAAGAACAGGGTCTCAGGGGATAACGATGACCACAAAGAATCACCAAAAGCACTTAGGGTTAGCACCCCTATAAATAAGATGTTGAAAGAGGGACCACCTCATTTGTATCCATCACTTTCATTGTTCACAGTGCAGAGCAAAGGAGAGCTCAAGAGAACAGTAGTGGAGCTATAGTAGAGAGATTCCATCAATTCAAGTGTGTGTAACAGCATGAGTGACTTGAGGAGTACAGAGAGCCGGTATGTACCCTATCATCCTCATGATTTTGTGCATTTAATGCATCATAAATAGTGCTAGTTTGCATTTTACCAATAATGTAGTAGTTAGGAAAATTTCAAAATCACTATACGTTCATTCTTAGCGCATCTAGGTTGCATAGTAGTGTGTCTAGGTTGCACAGTAACATGTCTAGGCTGCATGGTAGTGCATATAAAGTTTGTATAGGTGCATCTACAATCTGCAAAACTGCGTATGTAGTCAAAACATATTTAGGGTAGATGATAGCACGTCTACATCTAATGTCAAAGCATATTTGGTCAAAGTGTGTTTGTAGCATTGATAAGTGCATTTAGGATTTATTAGCACATCTATGTTAAACATAAGTGTATATAGGGTAGAAATGTGATTATGCATGATAAAACTATGTATAGGGATTCTTAGCATGTTTGTCATAAACATAATTAGGTTTGTGGTCCCAATAAAGGCAAAATAGGTTATCGTTGTGATAAGAAGTAATGGCCAATAGGATAAGTCATCAGATTGATGAAATATAGTGAGTTCCCTAGTAGGATAGGTTGCAAAGTGATTGATAAATTTGATAAAGGTGATGAATTTGCGAGATAGAGATGATAAAGCTCAGGTAAGGCTTATAATATTTTGATGCTAGTGCAGTGATTGCAAGTTGATTTAGCACCACTAGATTTGTGAATAAGATTCTAGGCTCGTACATAGATATTGAGACCACAACTGATGGAGAGTGATCACGTCACCCTATTAGTGCTAGGATTGTGGCATTCTACCTTTATGCCTGAGATTTAAATGAATCTCAGGTTGTTGTCTGCATTGGCCAAGTGGTGGTACAACAAGCAGTGCACCTTCTAGTTGCCTACTGGAGAGATGTTTGTTATATTAGAGGTTGTCTACCACATACTTCACATTCCTATCAATGGAGAGATAGTGGTCTATAATTGAGAGTCTGGGGACATTGATGCTCATGTGTTTGATTGTGAGGATTTGGAGGTCCATGACAACCATATCAACTAGGATGAGATGTATGAGAAGGGATTGGTGAGATCTACTTAGGCAATAGTCATCAGAGGAGTGATTAGTGGCTACATTTGTCTAGACCACATGACACAGGGGATATCTATTGGTTGGGGCCAAGCCATGGATATGATGCTTTCACATGGTACATGATTTTCTTGGGAGCCCTGTATGTTAGCACATTTATACTACAATCCTCATCAGTTTGTATATCTTGGTGGGTGTGGTATATCAATATATGTCACCTTGCTCTAGATATGGGCCTTCAAGGACATTGTAGTCACAAGGCCAGTATGCTACAAAGGTCGCAGAGCTAGATAGTCATATGTCCACATGTACAACATCATCATTTCTTGTCATCGGCTTGGGAAGATGGAGTAGTAGAGGCGAGTTATTTATGACATTGATACAGTCATCTGGAAGCCATATCTTGACTACAAGCCTTGGGAGGAGGATTATCAGGAGCTACCTTACTTCTTCGAGACTAGGTGCCTGATCGAGAGGACTGCATATATCATATAGAGACAACTACCTTATAGGGTATCTAGACAATTCTATATGATTCAGGGACAACCCATAGGATCAATAAAGTTTGCCTACACCATATGAGAGATACCTTGGTGGGGACCCTATTTGTCATACGAGGTATAAGTGGTAGAGTTCTAGGCTTTGATAGTGATTCCCTCAGATTTGAGGCTACATGTTGTAGATGCGGGTATGGCACCTGTTTATGAGGCATACTTTAGATCTAATCTATTTCCTCATCTGATAGGAATTAGAGATCCTATGCCCTAGCTAGAGGACAACATTGATGTGTTGGATATTGTTGTTGTTAGGATATGGGTTAGTGTAGAATCATGGGGGGCCAAAAAGTGGCGATGTGAAAAAAATAGCCTTCTTCACTCGCCTAAAAATGCGAAAATCCATGTTGACTTTTTGCTTGGCCTGGGTGGCAGTACACCTTGGCATGGTAATTACCTATGCAAATCAGATATCCGATTTTTATTTGTAATTTTAAATTAAAAAATATATTATATATTACATATTATATAATATATAATATATTATTATATTATAATATATATTATATAATATATGATTATATTTAATAATATAATACAATACGTATTATATAATATAATATATTATTATTATATTATATATGTTATTTCAAAATAATTTAAGTATAAAAATCGGATATCCAATTTTTTGAGACAAATATATTTTGATAGTGATAGCCCGTGAGTCATTTTTAACTCACGGGCTACACGATTTTTAAAAAAATTGATATCCGGTGCACCCGATATCCGGTGTTTTGGCCAAAAATTGCTAAAAAATAGATTGAAAGGTAAGAATTTTATTGTTTTCAATCATTTTCATTCATTTTTTGTATTTTTTGTTAATGTTTATTTGATTTTTCATTGAAAATATGGGTTTTTTCATGAAAACTAGGTTTTTTAAAATCAAATACCTAATTGTTTAAATTTGTTAACTAAATTTAATTGTTTACATTCAATTAGGTTAAAAATGGGGGATGAAAATGAAAACATTGATCGACCACAACTGCAACAACCAAACCCTCCTTTGTCAAACCCCCCCTCAATTCAGGATTTGATTGCACAAATTTTGAATGAATTGAGGGGGATTGCAGAAGTATATCATAGGATCCCTCATCTAAGCCCAGTGTTTGATCCTCTCATGTCGATCATAAAGAGTATGGAAACCATGATTGAGGAGCAAAATGCCACCTTTTTGTGGCGAGATTCTATGAGGGAAAAATATGCAGATGGCTTGTCATATAAGGATATCAAGGATCTTGAGATATACAAAGCCAACATCATCTCATTGTTTGTGAATCCTCGCATTGGTCAGATTGTAGATCCCAAAATATCAAAACTTTCTATTAAATGGTGCACAAATGCTAGTATTGTGAAAAACTTTTGGGATCTTTGGTGGATGGTTTTCAACAAACCACCCAACAACAATCTTGATGTCCCCTTCTATTTCATAAAAAAATTGTATGCTAAGTTTGTTTTATGCAAACATGTTAACTACTGTGACATCCAACATTTCTAGGGTGCAGGTTTAGGTATGCCCCAAAATAGACCTGGGGCAGTCAAAGTAGTTCAGGGCCCATATGTCCCCCCTCCTCTTGTTGATCCCCCACCTATAGTGCAGCATCCTGATATCATTTGTGAGGCGGTTTCACGGACCATATCTACTATTCACTCTTTGAGTAGCCTTTTGGTTTCTCAAGCTGGGTCAGTAACTCAGCCTACTCTTGATGGTAGTGGTGCATCTGGTGGCGCTGACATGTCATCCTCGGCTCCGCACATATGTGTGCCCCATAGTTGTGTCATGTGTGGGCACGTATGCTTGGGTCCAGTTGGACAACCTGTTGATCCTCCTATGGACAGTGTAGATTACAAGGTGCATGAGATGCATGATGCACCAGATATTATTACATAGACTGGAGGATACCCTGGGGAGTCCTCACATGCTAGAGGCGAGGAGGCACCATCATCATATATTGATGATGTAGTGATAAGATTTGTATTTTCATAGTTCATGTTATATTTTAAATGAATATTTATAATCTAGATAATATTAAGTCCTAATTTTTATTTACATGGTCTATTTAATAGTTGATGACCGAGGAGGAGTTGAGATGGATTCAAAAGGGCACCTTGTTGGCCATTTCATTTGGCCTTGATAGCTTGACGGTACATATATTATTACACCTAGTCATTTGTATTTTATTTTACATACATGCTCATCATTTATTTTGGTATTAATTAGATTATGTAGTAACTTGCATGTATATCTTATTTTACTCTTGTAGGGCACAAGCAACACGAGTGCAGGGCAATGTGATTTAGGATCTAGTAGTGTAGTTGGAGACAAGGGAAAGGTAATTGAATGCAAATATGATTGAATGAATAGTTTAAATAACTTATATTGATTATACATGTCTAGACATAGATTGATAGTTTCATATACTTGTTGTGTATATAGACAGAGAATTCTTGGCTTCACATCCTTGATGACTACACCCAGTATACCTGAAGAAGAAGAAGAGATGCCTCGAGTAGATGTGTGCTTATTTTATTTTGTGATTAGTATATATAATTTGTTATTATCAGTGACAATTATATGCTAACTTGTATCAATGTCATGTTTTCGAACATATGTAGGTTGTGTATGAAAATATTCAAAACATACCTCCTCTATCGAAGACATACATCAAGAGTCCTGCAATGCCGAAGAGAAAACGTGGAGATGAGGTAAACATGAATAGTTCAATTATAGTTCATTTTTTATGTTAACTTTTCAAATGCGAATTATATAATATAACAGATATTGGGTGGGTGCAAGAAGTTGAGTCCCACTTTTGGGCAAAAAGTGGAAGTGTTTTCCCTATTTTTCAATTTTTTTGTCGATTGATGTCAAAATTTGAGGCACTTAGAGTTTTAATCTGAAAAAACTTTAGTAATAGAAAATGTAGTGCTCAGAGTCTAATTTTCAAATATGTAATTTATTTCAATACCCACATGGTAGAAATTTCTTTTTAGTAGGAATATTTAAAAACCACTTTTTCAAAATGCCTGTTTCAGGACCATACCACACATGTGTACGACCACCATATTTTGACATAAATAAAAGAATCTTTGCGAATCCTTCTGGGAAAGGATACCTAATACACCAAATATTTATGAGAATATTTTTTCTTATTTTTTTATTGAATATATATTTTTTAATTAATTTTTAATTGACTATAAAGTATATTTTCAAAACATCTTGTGTACGTCCACCATAATTTGATGAAAAATTCATATTTTTTAATTTTTTTTTTAAATATTCAAAAGAATTGTATTTAGATTGATGTCATATAATTTATTTTCAAAAAAACATAAAAACAAAAAAGTTATTAAAGTTTTACTAAACCTCACTATTTTACATTTAGGTACCACTTTTGATTAATAAATAATACAAAAATAGTAAAAATAATCATATCACTATGAAATTTACATTTTTGAAATTAGGAAAGTGAGAACTCTAATGGGTTTTTGTTTCAACAAAAAATACGATCAAGAAGACCTTCAAAAAATTACGACAAGGCAGAAATCTGGTATTCTAGTGCCTTAGCCATTTTTTTGGAGGTCCAAGCATAGGCTTGGTCCCACCAAGCCTAACCCAAAGCCAAAATCGAGGCATACGTGTGTTTCCCACTCCATCTTTTATGAAACGGGTGCCCATTATTTAAAATTCAAAAAATGGGCACCTGTTTTGAAATTTATAGAACTTTAAGAAACATGTGACCGTTTCTAAATATCGTGCACCCGTTTCTCTATGGTGTTCCGATCCTAAACGGGCGCCCGTTTTTCAAAATGTGCACCCGTTTTATTTTTATGGGTCGGGGCTCCGAAGCTAAATGGGTACCCGTTTCTTAAAAAATGGGCACTCATTTCTAGGGGCAATTTTTTTTGCTTGTTGACTTCCACGGAATTGGGACCCAACTTCTTGCACCCACCTTATTAATCATGGTTTGTTTTTCTTGTGCAGGATCCTTGAGAGCCGAGCAGTGCGGTGAAGAGGATCGATTTTGATGATCCATCAGTAGCTTAGGATGTTATAGATATTTTTGGGATGCTTACATGTCTAGTTGGCATGTATATTTTGTATATGGACATACATTCACGTATTTAGACATACATTTTGTTTCAGTTGGTGTTTATGCCATATTTGTGTATGGACATACATTTGTAATCATTTGACATTTTTATATATATAGAAGTTGATATTCGATCATATAAATTATTTCTCATCTGTGCGTGGTGTTATCATGGAAATCTTTAATCTTAACTCCAATAATTAATAATGGTTATTTAATGAACAATACAATTCATTTCATTTCATTGTAAGTGTTGTTTGTATAATAAACAATATAATTCATTTAATAAAAAATACAATACAATTCATTTGATGAACAATACAATTGATTTAATCAACAATACAATACAATTCATTTAATGAACAATATAATTCATGAACAATACAATTCACTATAACCCTATGCATGGTCCTATTTTTTCCCCAGCTTGGTCAAACGCTTGGGGTTTTATTAGGGCAGCAATTTTTCGGTTGGCAAAAAAATCGTCAGTTTCACTTAATCAAATGTTGTCACTGGCCAATTTCTCATTCAGCTCGTCGCGATGATGAACCGTCAACTCCAACATGTCTAGTTAGGCATTATCACCCTATGCATGCTCCTATTTTTCCCCCCCACTTGATCGAACGCTCGGGGTCATACCCTACCGGCATCGTCCCTTGAGCACACTAAGTGCTAAAAATTATCAAACTTTGACGAGCCCGAACTTGGAATCCATGGCACCTGCAAATGATCTGTTTGAACCTACGGGGCCAAAGAGGGGTCCCTACAAAATACTATTTTAGTTTTTCAATTTTCCCTACAGTTTTGTTAGGGTAGGATTTTTCTGGTTGGTGAAAAAATCGTCAGTCTCACTCAATCGAATGTTGTCACGTGGCCAATTTCTCATTCTGCTCATTGCGATGACAAACTGTCAATTCCCACATATCTAGTTAGGCATTATTACCCTATTCATGCTCCTATTTCTCCCCCTCACTTGATCAAACGCTTGGGGTCATACCCTACCGGTGTCGTCCCTTGAGCACCCTAAGTGCTAAAAATGATCAAACTTTGACGGGACCTAACTCAGAATTCATGGCACCTGCGAATGATCTGTTTGAACCTACGAGGCCATGAGAGGGGTCCCTACAAAATCCTATCTCGGTTTTTCAATTTTCCCTACGGTTTTATTAGGGAAGAAATTTTTTGGTTGGCAAAAAAATCGTTAGTCTCACTCAATCGAATGTTGTCGCGTGGCCAATTTATCATTCTTCTCATCGCGATGATGAACCGTCAGCTCTGACATGTCTAGTTAGGCATTATTACCCTATGCATGCTCCTATTTCCCCCCCCCCCACTCGATCGAACACTCAGGGTCATACCCTACCGACGTCGTCCCTTGAGCGCCCTAAATGCTAAAAATTATCAAACTTTGATGGGCCCTAGCTCAGAATTTGTGGCACTTGCGAATGATCTGTTTGAACCTATGGGGCCATGAGAGGGGCCCCTACAAAAGCCTATCTCTATTTTTCAATTTTCTCTACCATTTTATTAGGGCAGCAATTTTTTGGTTGGCAAAAAAAATTGTCAGTCTCACTCAATCGAATGTTAGTGCGTGGCCAACTTCTCATTTTTCTCATTGTGATGATAAATCGTCAAATCCAACATGTCCAGTTAGGCATTATTATGCTATGCATGCTCCTATTTTCCCCCCAACTTGATCAAACTCTCAAGGTCATACCCTACCGGCGTCGTCCCTTGAGCGTCCTAAGTGCTAAAAATTGTCAAACTTTGACGGGCCCTAACTCAGAATCCGTGGCACCTACGAATTATTCAATTATATATAAACAAGCATTACACTGTAGACACATAATGATCATCAATATTTCCATGTATTGTATACACATAATTACCATTACACTTGCATGTGACATCCATGAAGGGATATGCAAACATGATTTTTTTTATTATCAATACCACTACACCAATGTACTCATGTACAGATACATGGACATTATCATCAATATAACTAAACCAATTTGCTCATGGACATTTTATATCATCATAACAATGTTACATCAATTCATATCCATATACAAATACAACATCCCACTTCATCTGCATCATACATCCTCATGTCCTAAGAGAAAAGCTTATGTACAACAATGCCTGCATATAAATGAAGACCAAAATAAGTAACCTTTTTATGTAGAATGAATGTGCTAAAAGAAACAAATTATAACACTTAATACAAATTAGTTTGGAAAATTATAAATAGATCATTTGAAACATTTTTAAGACGTACAAGATTGTATAATTACGAAACTTACCAATTTCTCTGCAAAGTATATAAGTATAACTTTGAAGAAAGATGCATGTTGATTAAAGCCCTTCTCACTACATTTATCTGCATGGTTGAAGATGATGGTAGATATGGTCATTTCTAAATAGAAATACATTCACTTGACTTAATGTTTATGCACAAAATTTTATCTCATTAATGCACAAAGGAATATGTACCATCACCAAGAGAGGGTCTTGTCAACGATGAATGATCTAGCATGAACCTATATTTTTAAGAATTGTTATTTTACACATAAAATGCATGGATGAACATGAAGGCTTTATGATAATCACTTCAACTGAAATGCATGATAATAAATGAAAAGGTGGGATTATATACCACAAAAATACATCCCTTTGAATTATATCAATAGAACCCACTATGTTGACGCAAAAATCATAATGTGATATTGTTGTATATCATCAAAAAAGACGTGCATGAGCATAAAGGTTTTGCAATAATTATATCATCAAAAATTGTCAAATAGTGTTCTCTAATAACAAAAATTGTAAAGCTCATCAAATTCATGATAATAAGTCATGTTGCAAAAATATGTCCCTTCCGATTATATTGAGTGTACCTGCTTTGTGCATGCAAAAACCGTGTTGCCAAAAAAAAACGTTCATCAATAGACCTGCATTTTGAACACATCCTTAATATACACGTAACAAACTTGAACATTAAGGTTTAATGATCATTGTTTGAAATGAAATGCATGATAAAAAATAAATAAGGCACCATTAAAGACCTACAACTCAAGTGTGCATGAAGGGTCATCTCTTTGCTTAAGAGTATCCAGTATTGCTTCATGATCAGCAGTAGTCACTATCCATAGCTCTTTGGTCTTCGGTTTTTCTTGATGCTTCAAAAAATTGACATTTGTAGCTATAATAAGGTGTGAATACATTATAATGGTTTTGTGTCTCTCATAGTCTTCAAATGTAGGTATGCCATTCTTTCTAATCATGTATGTTCGCAACCAAGTTCCCACAACAACAACTGAACCTGTAGGATATGTGAACCCATCATCATCTGTCGCTGGTTGTGTTAGCTTTTGTTTTCCCTGTACACATCGTGCCAACCAATATTTTTATCTCTCTTCATTCCCTTGTTGTGCGACAACTGCAAAAACATGTCCTGGCTATACAAGATCTGATAGACGGTCATACTCAAGTGAACTTTCTATGTCATCATTTGACAAGGATATTGTTTGAGATAAAGGAGTTAGATAGTTGGGAACCCACGTATCAACCCACTCACCTAACTTGCACTAATCCTAATCACACTAAACACAACTCTGATAAAAACAAGCCAATGCTCGTGTCTAAATGGTCCATATACTTACATCTGAGCTGAGAAATGAATGCATCTTTGAAGAATCTTTAATTGTTTGATAATCCAATCTATCTCCCACTATTCCCTCCTCAACCAACCAAAAGAATCTGGTTACTGCTGAATCAAGAGTACCTCCATGTGACAATGCTGAACTACACCAATCAACAAAAAATTGTCAAACTTTGACGGGCCCTAACTCAGAATCCGTGGCACCTGCGAATTATTCAATTATATATAAACAAGCATTACACTGTAGACACATAATGATCATCAATATTTCCATGTATTGTATACACATAATTACCATTACACTTGCATGTGACATCCATGAAGGGATATGCAAACATGATTTTTTTTATTATCAATACCACTACACCAATGTACTCATGTACAGATACATGGACATTATCATCAATATAACTAAACCAATTTGCTCATGGACATTTTATATCATCATAACAATGTTACATCAATTCATATCCATATACAAATACAACATCCCACTTCATCTGCATCATACATCCTCATGTCCTAAGAGAAAAGCTTATGTACAACAATGCCTGCATATAAATGAAGACCAAAATAAGTAACCTTTTTATGTAGAATGAATGTGCTACAAGAAACAAATTATAACACTTAATACAAATTAGTTTGGAAAATTATAAATAGATCATTTGAAACATTTTTAAGACGTACAAGATTGTATAATTATGAAACTTACCAATTTCTCTGCAAAGTATATAAGTATAACTTTGAAGAAAGATGCATGTTGATTAAAGCCCTTCTCACTACATTTATCTGCATGGTTGAAGATGATGGTAGATATGGTCATTTCTAAATAGCAATACATTCACTTGACTTAATGTTTATGCACAAAATTTTATCTCATTAATGCACAAAGGAATATGTACCATCACCAAGAGAGGGTCTTGTCAACGATGAATGATCTAGCATGAACCTATATTTTTAAGAATTGTTATTTTACACATAAAATGCATGGATGAACATGAAGGCTTTATGATAATCACTTCAACTGAAATGCATGATAATAAATGAAAAGGTGGGATTATATACCACAAAAATACATCCCTTTGAATTATATCAATAGAACCCACTATGTTGACGCAAAAATCATAATGTGATATTGTTGTATATCATCAAAAAAGACGTGCATGAGCATAAAGGTTTTGCAATAATTATATCATCAAAAATTGTCAAATAGTGTTCTCTAATAACAAAAATTGTAAAGCTCATCAAATTCATGATAATAAGTCATGTTGCAAAAATATGTCCCTTCCGATTATATTGAGTGTACCTGCTTTGTGCATGCAAAAACCATGTTGCCAAAAAAAAAACGTTCATCAATAGACCTGCATTTTGAACACATCCTTAATATACACGTAACAAACTTGAACATTAAGGTTTAATGATCATTGTTTGAAATGAAATGCATGATAAAAAATAAATAAGGCACCATTAAAGACCTACAACTCAAGTGTGCATGAAGGGTCATCTCTTTGCTTAAGAGTATCCAGTATTGCTTCATGATCAGCAGTAGTCACTATCCATAGCTCTTTGGTCTTCGGTTTTTCTTGATGCTTCAAAAAATTGACATTTGTAGCTATAATAAGGTGTGAATACATTATAATGGTTTTGTGTCTCTCATAGTCTTCAAATGTAGGTATGCCATTCTTTCTAATCATGTATGTTCGCAACCAAGTTCCCACAACAACAACTGAACCTGTAGGATATGTGAACCCATCATCATCTGTCGCTGGTTGTGTTAGCTTTTGTTTTCCCTGTACACATCGTGCCAACCAATATTTTTATCTCTCTTCATTCCCTTGTTGTGCGACAACTGCAAAAACATGTCCTGGCTATACAAGATCTGATAGACGGTCATACTCAAGTGAACTTTCTATGTCATCATTTGACAAGGATATTGTTTGAGATAAAGGAGTTAGATAGTTGGGAACCCACGTATCAACCCACTCACCTAACTTGCACTAATCCTAATCACACTAAACACAACTCTGATAAAAACAAGCCAATGCTCGTGTCTAAATGGTCCATATACTTACATCTGAGCTGAGAAATGAATGCATCTTTGAAGAATCTTTAATTGTTTGATAATCCAATCTATCTCCCACTATTCCCTCCTCAACCAACCAAAAGAATCTGGTTACTGCTGAATCAAGAGTACCTCCATGTGACAATGCTGAACTACACCAATCAACAATAGAACGTGCATCAGATAAATTTGTACCTGCAATCCTCAATTGCTCCTTAACTAGAGCTCTCTTTAAACATGCACCTGCTCCATCATGCTCTCCCTTCCCATGCCCTACCTCAAAAAGACACCAAATATGAGGTATACACCTCTCTACATGCATTCTACTCAACCAATAAAACATACAGGCATTCTTGAATTGACCTGTATAGTCATCTGATCATATTATATGTCGGTCAATTGCAATATCTTTGTCATCCAAGAACTCAAAAAAATTCTTGAAAGAATGTTGCACATACTCGGAGGAGTGTGATCTATCATAACTTATATAAAAATGATACTCCCTGATTATCTTCCTGTCCTCTTCTGTACTATCAGGAGTATGTCTATATGTAATGTGAACAAAAATAGCAATCTAGACTGAATTGTAGTACTGAGACTATACCTCATTTTGTGGTTGCAATGTATATTTCTCTGCAAAATCAACCACCGATACAATAGTGCTAATCGGGAAAGAGTTCTTACACATCCTGAACTGTTGATCCAACCACTAAGACCTATGGGCGTGCCTTGCATACTTGTAGAAAATATTTTCCTTAAAATCCAAAATAAAATTAGCAATATTCACTTCTCTTGAGACTAATTCGCATCTAGAACCTTCACCTCCACTCTTCAAAGTATATTTCACTATCTCATATCTTTTTTTATCAACATAATTCTTTCCAAACTCGTGTTCACTACCCTCATGAAAACATGAAACAAACTTTGACAACCCACCACATTCTGAGCACTTCTCATTCAAACAATCATTTCTATAGAAATAGCAGCCATCATCTCTAGGGCATAAAAATAGATCTTGCAAGTCTCTTGATGATCTCAAAAATAGAATTGCACCACACTCCTACAACATCTCATTAGTATGCATCGTAGAACGAATATGACATAAAATTTCATGGTACATTGAAAAGTCCACATAGTACTTGCAACAACAAGTATTGCAAATCTTTAGAGGAACACAATAAAATGGTTTCAAAGATTCAAAGGCCCTTTGTGATATTTGCAAAGTTGGATGTAACTCACAAAAAAAATTGTACAACATTGTTTGGCTTGATTCCAAGAAATGTTTGGGATATGGTGTGCGGTCTTGCTTGTCGATTCTTAATTTCAAAACGTCCTTTACATTGGGTGACACTCTAGAATTAGAGTGCCAAAATTGTTGAATCTCCTCCTTCACATTGTTAGTCAACTTTCTATCAACACATGGAATCCTCCCACCAAAAGCCCATGTATCTTGTTGAAGTGGATCATCAAGTCTTTATCTTCATGCAAGTGCTCTATCCAAAGTTTTATGGTTTATGTTAAAATCAATACAAGTTTGTCTCATTTGACAAGCCTTCCTTGATTGATGGCTTACTAAGGAGGGTGTAACCACTCTTCAACTGGCTCTCTTATCTCTTTCTTTGGTATTCTTTCCAATAGAATTGAGCGCGTCAAATAGATTTTTTGCAATAATATAATTTCTCTCCATCTTCTTGTTCATACGAATCTTCAATTTGTTTAGCAATGGTCTCATCTTTATCATCTTTAGTAATTGAATAAAGAGTTGGCATTGCTCAGTCAATGTCTTATTGCTAAAATTTTGGTTGAAAAGTTGTGTAGCCCATAGCTGAACAGTTCTTGTTGACCTCTTGCCTTCAAGATTCACAATAATGTTCTCATCAATTTCAAATAACCATTTTGGGGTTCTTGAAGGTCTTGGATTTGGAATTTGTCTTTCATCCATGAGAGGGTCTTCATTTCTAAAGTAATTAGGTGTTACATATGGCTCACTTGGTTGAGAAATTCCACCTTCAATGTCAAATTTTTCCACATTTTCACCTCCTATGTCAAAATTTTCCACATGTTGAGCATTTTCATTATCGCTTTCAACAGTTTCAACATTTTCAAAATTTTCACTTTCAAAAACTACATTTTCATTTTCAATAACTTGTGGCACATTTTCAAATTCGATTTCCTCTTCACTTGAAGTAACATTAGCAATATTTAACATACCTTGTCTTCTCCTCCTATGACATTCTCTATCTCTTTCTTTATACACTTCAATTTGGTCATTTGAAAGTTTTCTTTTGCGTTTAGACTTTCGACGACTACTACTCCCCATTTCCCTCCACATAGATGCTCCTACATGATTGACAATGTAAGATTTGACTTTACGAATCTCCCAAAAGCACAAATTTGTCTCAACCTATCTAAAAACCCATGATCGTCAATAGAAAATAGAATATGCAAATTGTGGGCTGTTAGAATCCACAAAATGGCCCACAAGGCTCTTTTTTATGTACATTAAAATCGGATATCCGATTTTAATGTATGAATTTGTGGTCCCCAAAATTTTTCCCATTGTCGCCTTTTTTTTACTGAATTGCCACATTAATGGAAATGACAAAAATCAAATATCCCATTAAATTCGATATAGGATTTTAGTCATATTTTAGAGAGAGAGAGAGAAGGATAGGGAGAGAGAGAGAGAGGGAGGAGGAGGAGAGGGAGAGAGAGATATTAGGAGATAGAGAGAGAGAGAGAGGGAGGGAGAGAGAGAGAGGGGGGAGAGAGGCATCATATGTTGTCCTAGGACAACATATGACACCTTATGACACCATATGGTGTCGTTAGGGGTCATATGGTGTCCTAGGACACCATATGACCCCTTAAGACACCAAATTGTGTCGTTATGCATCATATGGTGTCCTAAGGGGTCATATTGTGTCCTACAACCCCTTAGGACACTATATGACCTATAATGACACCATATGGTGTCATAAGGGGTCCTATGGTGTCCTACAACCCCTCAAGATACCATATGACCCATAATGACACAATTTGGTGTCTTAAGGGGTCATATGGTGTCCTATGACCCCTTAGGACACCATATGACCCATAACGACACAATTTGGTGTCTTAAGGGGTCACTAGGACACCATATGACCCCTATGGACACCACATGACCCCTAACGACACCATATGGTGTCATAAGGGGTCTTATGTTGTCCTTAGGGGTCATATGGTGTCCCATGAACCCTTATGACCCCTTAGGACACCATATGACCCATTATGAAACCATATTGGGTTGCTTTGGGTCCTATGGTGTGTTAAGGGGTCATATTATGTCCTACGACCCCTTAGGACACCATATGACCCCTAACGACACCATATGGTGTCATAAGGGGTCGTGTGGTGTCCTACAACCCCTTAGGATACCATATTACCCCTTAAGACACAATATTTAGTCATTATGGGTCATATTGTGCCTTAATGGGTTATATTGTGTCATATGACCCCTTTAAGACATCATATGACCCCTTAGGATACCATATAACCCCTAATGACACCATATTGGGTTGCTTTGGGTCATATTGTGTCCTAAGGGGCCATATTGTGTACCATGACCCCTTAGGACACCATATGACCCATAACAACACAATTTGGTGTGTTAAGGGGTCACTAGGACACCATATGACCCCTATGGACACCATATCACCCCTAACGATACCATATGGTATCATAAGGGGTCTTATATTGTCCTTAGGGGTCATATGGTGTCCCATGAACCTGTATGACCCCTTAGGACACCATACGACCCGTTATGACACCATATTGGGTCTCTTTGGGCCCTATGGTGTCCTAAGGGGTCATATTATGTCGTACAACCCCTTAGGACACCATACGACCCCTAACGACACCATATGGTGTCATAAGGGGTCCTATGGTGTTCATAGGGGTCATATGGTGTCCTATGACCCCTTAGGACACCATATGACCCTTTAAGACACCATATTTGGTCGTTATGGGTCATATTGTGTCATATGACCCCTTTAAAATATCATATGACCCCTTAGGACACCATATGACTGCAATGACACCATATTGGGTTGCTTTGGGTCATATTGTGTCCTAAAGGGTTATATTGTGTCCTACAACCCCTTAGGACACCATATGACCCATAATGACACAATTTGGTGTCTTAAGGGGTCATATGGTGTCCTAGGACACCATATGATGCCTATGGACACCATATGACCCCTAACGACACCATATGGTGTCATAAGGGGTCGTATGTTGTCCTTAGGGGTCATATGGTGTCCCATGAACCCTTGACCCCTTAGGACACCATACGACCCATTATGACACCATATTGGGTCACTTTGGGTCCTATGGTGTCTTAATCTCTCTGTTATCACTATTTAAAAAATGGGTATTCTTTTCCCATAATTGGCTAAGTTTATGAAAATTTTGAGTCTGGTCTGGCCTTGTTTCTTCTAATTACTTTGGGTCCAAATAAGGGTTTAGGGTTTAAGTCTTAAATCGCTCCTGTGTTTGAGAAAAACCCTTATAATTCTATTTTCATGTTACTTTATTCACTTAAAAGTGGGTCCGTTGGTCGTAAAAAGTGTCCCCCCCCTTCTTTACATTTTTCCTAGGTGGATTTATTAGCACATTATCCTTCTATGTCTTTCCTAAAGTTTTAATTTCTTAATCGGGCTCCTAAAAGGTGAGCAGGTTCCTTTTGATCTAAAGGTGCACATGGTTTCATTAAGCTAAGATGCTCGTGAGTTACCGATCATGAAATAGCGAAAGGCATAGGCGGGCCCGACCAGATGGACTGATTGTCAGGTAAAAGAGTTGCATCTTGATTGTGATCCAATGGCTTGCGTTGATTTGCTAGCCCAAGATGCACATGGTTTATGTTTTGCGAAGCAACGAAAACACGTGGTGGGTCCTAGAGACAAGCAAGCTTCCTTGGTTAAATACTGATCGGGTTGGAAAAGGATCAATGACTCACGTTGATTCGTGGCCGGGAGATGCAGACATTCTACCTTTTGTGAAGTAGCGAAAAGGTGGTGGTAAAGGTGGTAGATCTAGGTGCTAATGACAGAGCAGTGATGGGGCACTTAGTTGGCAGTCTGTAGTGGGCCCGAGCAAGGTTGCCGTAGAAAGAGTAAACAATGAGCAAGTTCTTGAGATCTGATGGCTCGCGTGGATTCATGAAGGTAAGATGCTAGTAAGTTAGTCATCGTGAAGTACGAAAAGGCCGGTGGGCCCAAGGAACAGGCAGGGCACAAAGTTAAAGGACGATCAGGTCTGTTTTGATCCAACGATCATTGTGGTTTCATGGCCACAAGCCAAACGAAGATTAATGTTCGTGAAATGGTGAAAGCTAGGTGGAAATCACACGAAGGCATGACATGGCATGATAGTTGCTGCATTTCATAGAGCTTGATAGTGATGTGTCGAATGCCACGTGGCTCTGAAGGGTAGTTGAGGGCCTGCCTAGGTGTAACTGCTAGTTATGTGGGAATAGTAAAGAGAACACGTGGCGGATTCAGGGTGGAACCCAGAGGAGTTTCCAAAGCAAATAGCCAACTGTCATGTGGCATTTGTTAACTGGCAAATAAATAGAGTAAGTGATTTCCGAATAAAAGGCCCACTTATAAGGTTTGAATCTTGTTAAAAAGTATTCACCTTGTGCTTGATCCAACGCTTCTCGTTCTTTTGTGGCCCGAAGATGCCTGCGGCTTAACCTTTGTGAAATGGTGAAAACCATTAGCCATCAAGATGAGGTGCGGTTAGTAAGTCAGATTGACCATCCTGGCTAGAGTTAAAAGTCAGGTGATTAGAGCTTGATCTAACGACTAGCATGGCTTCGTGAAGGAAAAGTACATGAGTGTTAAAGCCCATCTCGTGAAAAGGAGGTGGGGCCTGACATTAGCAAAGAGAGATCAGATAGAGATAAATGTGGTGTAAGTCCTTATGATCCAATGGCCAGCATTGTTTTGTGAAAGAAAGTTGCAAAGGTTTTATGCACTGCGAAATAGCGAAAGACCGAAATAGAGGAAAGATTCCGAGGAGTTATGACCCGTTGGAGCCAGTTTTGAATTCGATTTGGTGAATTCAATTCTGATAAGAAAGCCAAAGCATGTGGAGTTAATTTCAAAAAATTTAATGCCAACTTGTCATTTTGAGTCCGCATCAACTTGATTGTTAGTATTGTTTCATCGAAGTTTGTTGCAGAGCAAATTGGTGTGGAGCGATCCTCTTTAGGTGAATAATCAGGTTTTTGTACTTTTCTTGATAATTTTGGTCTGTTTCCAAATATTGCTGTGTGAATTATTTCATTAGAGGTCTGTGCTAGTTGCTAGTGGTTTAGTAGCTTGTTCAGAATGGCACCAAGAACAGAGTTGACAAGAAAAGTCAATTATAAGGACACAAACATTTGTGATGATTTTTTAGAGCAATTAACCATGTCCACCAATGCCGGGGCTAAGGCCAAAGAGCTAGTACCAAAGAACCCTCGTCTAAAAATTGGGGATGGCCTATATGATAAAGGCAATTGGTTAAGGGACCCTGAAAAAGGAATATCAGGTTTAGGACTGTTCAAAGTTGGTTTTGAGCAGAGACATTCCCTAGCTCCTTTGAATAGCATATGGGATTTAGATATATTAAAGCTTGTGGTCCCAGGTGTATTCATGGATGTAGATCTATTGACCCTAATTGCACAAAATTATGACCCTATGGCAAGATGCATCAGGAATATAAAGGGATCAGTCTTGATTAAAATAAATGAAGATGAATTCAGGAAAGTGTTTAAACTCAGTGATGCCTCCAATTCGCTAGAGCCTACTAACTTTGAGTCATTAGCCCAGGTTTACAATGCACAGAGGGATCATCTTAGGAGTGGCCCATTGAAATAATTCTTTGTTAAGATAGGGGGATTAACAGTTGAAGGCCCCAACACAATGGAACCATTCTCCCTCAATTTATTCACTCTGAGAGCTAAGGGTATGTATTGGGCATTATGTCAGATCTTTGGAGAGGATGCTAAAAAGAATACACCAACCCATTACATGTTAATGATTGCACAAATTCTAAACCCCTCCTGAGCAATAACATTTTATTATGCCCCATACCTTGCTAATGCAATTCATAGAGGGCTAGTAAGGATAAAAAATGGTAAGGTGGATAGGCCGTTTGGATGGTACTCCATGTTAATGCACATGTTCTTGTTTAAAGGTGCTGATTACTTTGCAAAGGAAATGGACTTGATCAAGGTAAAGGATAAGGAAGAGATGCATGTTCAACTTTGGAGCACTCTTTTATCCTAGGATAGAGAAGATGCCAGTTTTTTGAAGTTTGATAGATGCTTTGCATCTAAAATTAGAATTCTTTTATGTAGAGAAAACCCTAGAATTCCTAAGGCTCTTTTGGAATTCCTTGGACCTAAGGAGTTTGCAGAGGATATTAAGATTGTTCACAATTGGGGAGACATGTATTTATACCCTATGTCTACTATTTTTAGAGTGTATGGATTTAGAGGCAACCCCTATTTACTACCCTATAAGGTCCCATTAAAGATAGGGATTGTAGAAGTATTGAGACAAATTGGAGGAGTGCAAGAGGCAGAGCTAACCATTAAGAGTAAAGGGACCATTTTCCCAACTATTACCACATCCCACCATTTTGTAATCACTAAGGGTGCATGGAAATATATTGAAGAATTCTTTAAGCCATATAGGCTGTCAACTGTAGTTTTGAGATGTGCAAACCTTGAGGACTTCTTCAATGGCATGTTTAGAAAAAGAGCAGTATGTAGAGGTAGGCCTCACCAATTTTAGTTCCCTGAAGATCTAATTAGAAATGAATTCAGCTTAGATGAGAAAGAACTAAGGAAGGAGAAGTGGATAGCATACAAGAAGGCACTTGATTTTATCCATCAATTTGATAGTAGCTATGGTCCTCTTTCTAGCTTCAACCCTTTTGAGGAGAAAATTGAATTTTTGATTCTTTATTTTGAAAACCTCATGTAGACCTTAAAAGGAAAAAGGGAGGCTATAATGCAAAAATGATCCTGATAGGGTTAAGCTGGTCTTGGGCAAGCCTGCCTTTGCTAAGGCTATCCCACCTGGTGACTATGTAATGCATAAGAAGTTAAAGTACACTGTGATGATGTCAGTGACAGGTGAGCCTTCCACTTCAAAAGGGAAAAGGAAAATTGAAGATGTCATTGACATTCAGGATTCCCCTAAAAGACAAAGAGTGGAAAAGGAAGTAGAAACTGATCTACCTCAATATTCTCCATCTTAGTCCCCCATCCACATTGGAGATGAACAAGCAGTGGCTGAACAATGATTATAGTTAGGGAGTCTCGATGAGATTGCCTATACTTATGAGGAGACCCAAGAGGGAATGCCTGAAGAGCCACCTAGTGCTGAAATGAATTTGACTAATGGTGAGCTAAATGGCCAAGAATTGGACCTTACTGTTAAGCAAGCCAGTGAAGAATTCTTGGCTCATAGTAACTTTGTTGCAATAGGGGCTTTTATGCAATTTGTATGGAAGCAAAACATGGAGGAATTCAAGATCAAATGTGAATAGAGAAAGAGTGAACGACCTCTCAGAGATACAACTTAGGTGGAGGAAGAGATAAAGCAAGAAATGATGGAAGAATTTAAAACTATCACCCCTGAGAAAGGAAGAGAAATGGTAGCAAAGGCTAGTTTGTTAATTCTCCCTGAATGGGATACAGCTGATGCTCTAGTGCTTGATGCAGTAAGGAAAGAAACAAAGCATATGGAAGGAGTGACATTCAACAAGGATAATGTTGCTCTTGTCATGTTGTCATTAAAGAAGGATGAGAGCAAAAGGAGGCAAACTGCACCAGATTCTAGTCTCTTAGGAGGCATGATTGTTAAGAGAGTCCAAGATATAGGGGTAGTGGAAGCTGCAAGCACAGTTTTGGAAACTGCAAAGTTCAATGTGGCAGTAGCAGAGAGAGAGGCACAGGAAAGAGCTAATCTCCAATTGAAGTTGGAGACTATCTTAAAGGCATACAATGAGGCTAAAGAAGGAATAGACAACAAGGATAGCAACATTACTAGACTCTAGAGTCAGTTGGTAGGTCAGTACAATCCAGGTGAATCATCTACACTCATGATAGCCTCCTCTCTAGTGAGACCCCCTCCTACTAGTCCCATTGTAGAATACCACCCTTCTCCTATGCCTTCTAGTTCCCAATCACCTGAAAGTGTCCAACATGAGTTGGAAATGTTGAAACAAGTTGAATCCTTGTTTGTAAACAAATATGAAGAGAAGGTGAAAGCCACAATCTTGAAGTTTGTTGACTTAGTCAAGGCCCCCTTTGTATACATAAATATGAAAAGGATTCTAGATGTTATGATCAAATTCAGAGAAGATGAGGCTACTTTGGAACCAATCCTTAATAAGTGAATGTCCAGAGGTAAGGAATTGGAGCTCATGTGCTCATCCGATCTAGATGTAGAGGAGAATGACACTCTAGGGTCTACCAGTGAGTTTATAAAAGAGGTGAATATTCTCTCAGAGGAAAGGGTAGGTGTGAAAAGAAAAGCCTAGCTTTATAGAAAAGAATATTCGGATCATAAATTTGAATTGTTTCCAGGAGGTTTTATTGGTCCAATTCAGTTGAAAGAAGAGAAGACTTGGTTGAAAGAGGTGGACCACAATTTGTCCCTAAGGATCAATCAAATTATCAAAGCTGATGACACCTCCCTCTTTGTCCAAACAATTGAAGAAATTGAAAAGGTGAAATCTCATTACGGTTTCATAGAAACAAAAATTGGACATTTAAGAGTCACTTGGAAAAGGATAGAAGATGTGAAACAGAAGGTTGTTAGTTTTGCTTTGCCAAGTGATGATGCTTATCAGGAATCGAAAGATAGTTATATGGGATAGAAAGAAGATGCTCTGAACCAGTTAGAAGAGGTTGCGACTGAACAAAAGGCACAAGGGGTTGTGGATGTTGATAAAGACTTGTAACCATTTCTTGGAGAGCAATTCGGTTTGTAACAAACCTTTTTGAAAAGTGTATGAATCTTGTATGCATCCATGCTTTTATAAATGGATACCAGGACAATGAAAAAAGGATCACAAGAATTTGCAAAGAAACTCTGCAGAAATTTATCTACGTCTTTTCTAAGTGTTTCACAAAAAATTATCTCAAGTTTTGTAAGATTTTCCAGATTGAATATAAATATATAGACCATTAACTTTGAGCCTATAGTTTGTGTTGTCTTCTGGTATGCTTTCGAATATTTTACTGGTTTCATTTGGGTAACTTAGGGTTATTTCAATTGAATAGGGATTGTAATGCAATCTTTATAGATATGTTTCTTAGCTTTCTTCTTTAGGAGGTGAATTAAATACATGAGAAATATCTTTATGAGTAGGTTATTTGTTGGGAACTTTGAATTTGATGAACATTGTTTAGTATAGCATCGGAGGATTCTCATATATGTCAAGCATGTATGGAGTTGATAAAAGCCAAAGTGATTGAGATGCATGGATATGTTTCATTTTGGAGTTCTTGTTTAAAATAGATGACTCTATAGCCTAGATAAGGCACTGGTATCTATTAATGTTTTCTTTACTAAATCTCTTAAGGATCAACGCTAAAAATGAGCCTAAGTTTTCCTATATTTTTTTAGTTTCTTGTTTAAGGCGATAAGATCCACTGGTTTTTGGACAATGGTTACTTTGGATTTTTTTTATAAGTCTGAAAGTATTCAGATAAGGTATACCCGCCTGAACTTTGGATAAGTTTGAAGTGTAGAAGGTTATTAAAACCTTGTCATATGTTGCTCTAAGGTTCTTGTTCCTTGATTTCTCCATTCATATACAGAGTTATTCTTTCTCATCAAAGGGGATAAGAAGGGGATCAGAATTTGAGAACAACAAAAGTGGTGACTCTGCTGGGGAGAGTCAAGGTGTGTACGTGTTGCAGATTGGTGTTTCAATGAACTATGTATTTAGAAATTGTCGCGATCTTTGATTAGTGTTCCCTCTTTCTCTGAAAATCTTAGTTATTTTGGTTTGAAGACTGGTAAAAAATTTTGTGTGAAGCTTGTTTTCATTTTTCCCATAGTCGTTGTGGGTGGCAACTCTGTTAGTCTTAACCAGTCCTTTTGGAGATAAGTAAAATTCTGAAAAGAAAACAAGCACAATGCAAGGAGGAAAGAACACCATATCTTTCATGAAAAAGCATCCTCATGAGACATTGCAGGAGGGATTACCTAAATAGTCACGAAGAGGTCAGAAAAGGTCAGTACTACATGAGCCATCAAATGCTGCTTGGGTGCAGAAAAGTAACAATACTGGTAAGATATCTAAAAGACCTATTTATGCAAAGTCAAATTCTTCTTCCCGAGAATCTGAACATGATGTTTTAGGTTTCCATTCTGGTTTATTTGGAAATATAGAAGATGTTCATGTTTTAAATCAAGATATATCTCATACTAGTTTTTCTGGGAGAGACAAAAGTAGTTCAAATGTAGTCAGAAATTCTCTACCCAGAACAATTGATGGGAATATCAGCTTGATTGATATTGACCAAGTTAACATATTAGACTCTGAAGAAATATTCCCTAATGAAGATGAAGTATCCTAGGAAACAGAGGACCTAAATAGAAGGGTTCATCATTTGATCTCCTTAAGAGCTTAAAAGGAAGCAAATAGCGAGAAAGAAGTTAAGGCAAAATTGATGGAGAGAGATAGGCTCCTGAGACAGATTTCTGATCTTGAGTTTCTTGCCCAAGAAAAGGCAAAGAGTGGTGATGAAGGTCCTATGATTAGAGAAATTTTTATTCCCTAAGACCAAATCAGCATACAAGTTAGAAGTGCAACAAAATAGAGAAATTCTTAGTGACCCGCAACCTTTTAGAAAAGATGTAGACAAAGGAAAGCAGAAATGCATGGAAGGTGGGTCAGGATCTAAGGCTATAGTGGAAATCTCCCATAGATTATCAACACATGAAAGGGAGATGGAAAGGATGAGGAAAGAGAAAGAAGATCTACAAATGGAGTTAGAGAAAGTTGAGTTAGAGGCAGCTAACTAAGAAGTTAAAAGAAAAATTGGCTATCTAAAAGCTCCCCCCATCATCTTTCCATCAGAAGATCTACATAAACCTGTTCCTCAACAAGTTTCCCTCCCTCTTGTTAAAATTCAGCCAACTTTGCCTATTAATATAGCAACAGCCAGTCAAGCCCCTGTTATTAACCAAAATAACTAGATCTCTCAAACTCAAATCCCCAATGTAAGAATGAACATGGGTAATAACCATGCTGTTAACCCATTCTAGAGAAGACCTATCAACTTAGAACTATATAGGCAACTATTTTTTGATGGAATCCCTGGGTATCCTAACCATGTTCCAACCGAGTCAAGAGATAGGCTTCATAAATTTGCTGGGAACAATGCAACTAGTGCAGAAGAGCATTTGAAGTCTTTTGGTGATTTGATTAATGATTATGAGATCATAAATGAAGATGTCATAATGAAATTATTTGTTTAGTCCCTAATAGAAGATGCAAGAGACTGGTATAGGGGTCTTGTTGTTAATAGCATTGGGTCTTGGGAGGATTTTTAAAATTGCTTTCAAGAACAGTATGGTGACAAAACAAATGTGAGCTTCATGCTCAATGAGCTCAACAATATTAGAAAATCGGATAATGAAAGTGTCACAAATTTTAATGCTAGATTTCAGAAAGTAATGCATAGGTTATTTCAGGTAATGAGATTAGATGATAACATGTGCCTGAATACTTACTACAATGCCTTTGATTCTAAAATGGCATGTATTTTGAGGGATAAAAATCCACATAGCTTACGAGATGCATTCAGAATTGCTATAAATGTGGAGAGCAACAGAAAGGCGTCCGGAAAATTAGGGAGAAGAACTGATGGTAGGCTATAGCGGGAAACAAAACAACAACCAAACAAAGTTGCTAAGGAAGATGATAAAATAGAAAAGTTGGTGACAGCCATGAAGGATCTCACTGCCAAGCTGAACAAAAATGACAAACCTCATTATAATTTGCAAGATAGACCTCCTAGATTGCATGATATGCCTTACAACACCAATTGGAAGGATGGTAAGCCTCAGAATCAGAAGCCTACTAATTTTCAGAGCCAAGATACCCCTGATCCCTTAAAAGGAAAAAATGTTCATAACGTAGAAAATACTCCTTGGTGCATAGCTTGTGATGGACCACACTCTCCTCATCAATGTGCAATAGCTCAAGCCCTTGAAGAATCCATGAGACAAGAGGATGAGCCTGATATAAACATGTTTGAAACTATTCTAGAAAGTGATGAGGAGTCTTTATAGAGTGAATTTAATAAGTGTGATGTGTCAGATAGTAAAAGGTCTTTTCAAGGACAGCTAAAACTTGATTGGCATCCTACTCTGAATGTGGTAACCATTGAGGATGAAGAATTTCATCTTAGAAGGCCTAGTGAGGAAGAAGTAAAAAGTCTCACAAAGGCTGCTATAGCCAAAGCCAAACACAACTATAATCTGAGGAGTACCAAAAGGGATAGTGATCAAGGTGAACCTGGTTCTATGTTTATAAAAGAGGTATCCCAAAAGAAAGTAGCAAGTAGTGCTAATTTGCCTCAAGTTGTTCAGGAGAAGAAAGATCAAGTTAAATAAGTACCCAAGTGTACAGATAATAACGCTACTAATGATACACACGGAGCTGCCACAACAAAGAAGGCAAGTTAGCCTAAGGCAGAAAGAGTTAAGGCCAGTACTGAGTTGATTACTAATTCCACATTTGATATGACTCAGGCTCTTACCCAAATGAAAGTTACTATCCCACTGATAGAATTATTGAAAATAAAAGATCATAGAGAAGCTACTTTGTCTTTATTTTCTAACATATCTGATAGTAACATAGTTTTACCTACCGGTTCAATTAAAGATGACAAGGATCAGGAGTTCCAAACCCCAAAGGTGTATGTTGGAACAACTATTACTCAAGAACCCTCACAAGTAGATCCTTTTTATGTTACCATGTTAGTGAATAACCAGTTGATAAAGAATTGCATGATAGATTCTGGTGTAGCTGCAAATATAATGCCTTATGGTGTTATAAAGGAACTAGGATTATCAGTGAATATAGTGTATGGGAAATGCTATGCTATGGATAACAGAGAAGTCCCTGTGATAGGTACAATGAAAGATGTTGAAGTTAAAATAGTAGCCTTCCTTGAGGCAACATATAAAACAGATGTCATTGTAACTGATACAAAACCCCATTATGGCATGTTGTTATCTAGGCAATGGGCCACAACGGTGGGTGGAAATGTTCGGTTGGATTTATCATATGCTACCACCCCCATTAATGGAAACCAAGTAAAGTTTTATGATTGAAGTGGATCTTGATAACTTTAGACTACAACCAATTCTGCCTCCTTTGAAAAATACTGACAATATTGTAACTAAATTGGAGTCTTAGCAGCATGCTTTATGGCACATGTACTTTGATGGAGCTTTCTCTAAAGAAGGATCTGGGGCAGGAGTTCTCTTTGTGTCCTCTTTAGGTATTACTTTCAAATATTCATTTTTGTTTGCTTTTCAATGTACCAACAATACTGCAGAATATGAAGCCTTGTTATTGGGGCTTGAAGTGGCAAAAAGGCATGGGATACAAATGTTAAGAGTGTTGGGAGATTCAGAGCTGGTTGTTTATCAAGTTAGGGCTAAATATGCATCTAAGAATGAGAGACTGAAATGATATAAGCTTACAGTGTGGGATGTAATTGAATATTTTCATGCATTCTCTATCAATTGGATAGAAAGGTCCAAGAACATCATGGCTGATTTTTTCACAAATGTTGCATTGAAGAATGATGATGTAACACTAACAGGTGTATCCACAATAGAGATAAAAGATAGGCCCGCAATCCCTGACAATGTTTGTAACTGGCAAGTGTTTGAGGATGATGAAGATATCCTTAGGTTTATACAATGCATAGATGATTATGACAGACAAAAAATTGATTGCAATGCATTGGTAGAAGTGGTTGATAATAGAGAAACAGTATTTGGAAATGACTTGGTCCAGCTAGAAACAAATGAGATACCTAAGGGGTTAGTAGAATTTGAAGGTATGTTTAGCTACAATGAGATAGTCATCTGCACCAGAAGTTAACCATTAAGTTAGAAGAACTAGAGGAGGTAAACTTAGGGACTGAATCATCCCCTAGGTTGGTTTATATTGGAAAGAACTTGCCTCCTCATGTCAGGATTAATCTTATTAACTTATTAAATAAGTACAAACATGTTTTTACTTGGTCTTATGAAGACCTAAAGGTGTATAGACAAGATTTGTTTCAGCATGAAGTTCCTTTACTTCCAGATGTTAAGCCTTTCAGACAAAAGCAGAGACCTATTAATCCCCTGCTGGAAACTAAGATGCAACAAGAATTGACCAAGCTGAGAGAAGGGGGGATCATTAAGCCTATAAGACATTCTTCATGGGTCTCCAATTTGGTCCTAGTTAGAAAGAAAAATGGAGACATAAGGCTCTGTGTCGACTTCAGAAACTTGAATATTGTTTCCTAGAAAGATAATTACTCGTCTCCAAATATGGAAGCTATGTTGCAAAGGGTGTCTGGTTGTGATTTACTATCTATGATGGATGGATTCTTAGGATACAACTAGGTACTAGTGAAAGAATCAGAACAATTCAAAACTGCTTTCACCATCCCTTGGGGAACTTATGTTTATGTCAGAGTGCCTTTCGGTTTAAAAAATGCAGGAGCTACCTTCCAGAGGGCAATGGATGTAGCATTCAAAGAGTTCATAAATATCATCATGGTAGTATACCAAGATGATTTGACATGTTTCTCCAAAAGGATAGATGACCACTGTGGTAATTTAGAAAAGGTTTTCAATAAGGCTTTGGAATTTAGAGTATCTTTGAATCCTAAGAAGTGTCATTTTGTTGTTATTGAAGGGAAGCTGCTAGGGCATATTGTCTCTAAAGAAGGAGTTAGGATAGATCCTGAAAGAATTGAAGCCATAGAAAATGTATCAGAACCCACAAGTGTTAAAGGTATTCAGTCCTTCTTGGGTAAAGTGAATTTTGTAAGAAGGTTTATTGCAAATTTTGTAGAAATTGCCAAGCCCATTGTTAGACTGCTCAAGAAGGATACCAAGTTTTGCTGGGATCAAGATTCTTCAAAGGCTTTTGATGAGATAAAAAGGGCCATTCAAGAAGCACCGGTGTTGAAATCCCCTGATTACAATAAGCCTTTCTCTTTTTTCTCTTTCACTTCATATCGCACAGTAGTTGTTGTGCTTTTACAAAAGGATAATGAAGGGTATGAGCATCCCATAACTTTCTATAGTAAATCTTTACAGGCTGCACCATTAAAGTATGAAATCATGGAAAAGCAAGCATATGCTTTGGTCAAGGCTATCAAAGCTTTTAGGCCATATCTGGTAAATGCACAAATAGTTGCTTATGTTCCACATGCTGCAGTTAAAGACATTTTATCCCAATCTGAGGTCACAGGTAAAAGGTGCAGATGGATAAACAGAATTCAAGAGTTTGATTTAGAGATAAAGATTACTAAATTGGTAAGAGGCTTAGGCCTTGCAAAGCTCATGACTGAATCAAATCTTCTTAATATGGAAATAAATAATGTTGAAGTTGCTAACACCCTGGTCACCAGTATTAAAAGGCAACCCTGGTATTTAGAGATAGTCCATTTCTTAAGAGATGCAAAATTTTCAGAAGGCATGACCCATAATCAAAAAAGAACATTAAAACTCAAGTCACAAAAATATGTTCTCATTCAAGGTGATCTATTTTGGAGAAATAGAGATGGGGAACTGCTAATGTGTTTGGATGAATCTCAGGCTAAGAAAGTGCTGACTGAAATGCATGATGGAGTGTGTGGAGGTCGCTACTCTACTAAGATAACTGCTGGCAAGATAGTCTGGGCTAGGTATTATTGGCCTACTTTATTTAAAAATGCCCATGAACATGTCAGGAAACGTGACCCATGTTAGAATTTTTCATCCAAATTAAAGTATGAAGGAGCTTTACCCTTAAATCCAGTCACAGTGGAAGCCCCTTTTGTCCAATGGGTCATTGATTTTATTGAAGAAATTGTTGAGAGATCGGGAAGAGGTCACAGGTGGATCATAGTAGCGACAGATTATTTACCAAATGGATTGAAGCTATTCCCACTAGAAGAGCTACAAGTAAAATTGTCATTGATTTCTTGATGGATAATGTTATAACTAGATTTGGAGTCCCTAAAAAATTAGTAATGGATAATGCCATGAGCTTTAGGTCAGAAGAGTTTGTTGAATTATGCACTAGTCATGGAATAATCATGTCTTACTCTTCACCTTATCATCCTAAGGGAAATGGACAAGCTGAATCTAGTAATAAAAGCATCTTGAACATTATCAAGAAAATCCTGGAAGAAAATAAGAGGTCTTGGGATCAAAAGTTGAAATTAGCTTTGTGGGCTGATAGAGTTACTATCAAAAAGGCTATTGGAGTTTCACCTTTTGAATTGGTTTATGGTACATAAGCTAGAGTGCCAGTAAATAATCTTCTTCCAGTATACAAGTTCCTACAAGCTGAAGACATGGAGTTGTTTGAACCTATGGGGGACCAAATGATTTAGATAGTGGAAGTGGAAGAAATCAGAACTCTAGCTCACAATAGAAATATAAAGATCCAATTGCAGTCCAAGTATCTTTTTGACAAAAGAACATTGCTAAGAAAATTCCAAATAGGGGATGTTGTTCTTCAATGGAATACAAAAGGATAGGACAAGGGAAAGTATAAAAAATTTGAGTCATTGTGGATTGGCCCCTCTGTGGTCTGTGATCTAAATGGAAAGGACTAATTTTTTGAAGAATATGAATGATAAAGTACATGAATTTCTAGTGCATGGACAATTCCTGAAACATTATTTCTCTTGAAGTCCATGTGCAGTAGGTCCTTATTTGTATATACTTAGGTTTACTTTAGTTGTTTCTTTTTGGGCTTGTTTTTGGTTTGTTTCTCTAGACTTTTCTGAGTTCTTATGTTGATCTTGCGATCAACCATCCCCAGTCAAAGCCATTGTTATCACTGTTTAAAAAATGGGTATTCTTTTCCCATAATTGGCTAAGTTTATGAAAATTTTGAGTCTAGTCTGGCCTTGTTTCTTCTAATTGCTTTGGGTCCAAATAAGGGTTTAGGGTTTAAGTCTTAAATTGCTCCTGTGTCTGAGAAAAACCCTTATAATTCTATTTCTGTGTTACTTTATTCACTTAAAAGAGGGTTCGTTGGTCGTAAGAAGTGTCCCCCCCCTTCTTTACATTTTTCCTAGGCGGATTTATCAACACATTATCCTTCTATGTCTTTCCTAAAGTTTTAATATCTTAATTGGGCTCCTAAAAGGTGAGAAGGTTCCTTTTGATCTAAAGTTGCGTGTGGTTTCATTAAGCTAAGATGCCTGTGAGCTACTGATTGTGAAATAGTGAAAGGCATAGGCAGGCCCGACCAGATGGACTGACCGTCGGGTAAAAGAGTTGCATCTTGATTGTGATCCAACAGCTCGTGTTGTTTCACTAGCCTGAGATGCACATGGTTTATGTTTTGCGAAGCAACGAAAACATGTGGTGGGTCACAGAGACAAGCAGTCTTCCTTGGTTAAATAGTGATCGGGTTGGAAAAGGATCAGTGGCTCGCGTAGATTTGCGGTCGAGAGATGCACACGTTTTACCTTTCATGAAGTAGTGAAAAGGTGGTGGGTCCTGCTAGAGGTGGCGGTAAAGGTGGTAGATCCAGCTAGCGATGAAAAAGTAGTGACGGGGCACTCAGTTAGCAGTCTGCAGTGGGCCCAAGCAAGGTTGTCGTAGAAAGAGTAAACAATGAGCAAGTTCTTGAGATCTAACGGCTCGCATGGATTTGCAAAGGTAAGATGCTAGTAAGTTAGTCATCGCGAAGTGGCGAAAATGTCGGTGGGCCCAAGGGACAGGCAAGGCATGAAGTTAAAGGCTGATTAGGTCTATTTTGATCTAACAATCCTCATGGTTTCATGGCTACAAGCCAAACAAAGATTAATGTTCATGAAATGGTGAAAGATAGGTAGAAATCACATGAAGGCATGATGTGGCATGACAACTGCTGCATTTCGTAGAGCTTGATAGTGGTGTGTCAAATGCCACATGGCTCTGAAGGGTAGTTGAGGGCCTACCTAGGTGTAACCGGCAGTTATGTGGGAATAGTAAAGAGAACACGTGGTGGATTCAAGGTGGAACCTAGAGGAGTTTCCAGAGAAAATAGCCAATTTAAAAGGTTTGAAGCTTGTTAGAAAGTATTCACCTTGTGCTTGATCCAATGCTTATCATTGTTTCATGGCCTGAAGATGCCTGGGGCTTAACCTTTGTGAAATGGCAAAAACCATTAGCCATCAAGATGAGGCATAGTTAGTAAGCAAGATTGACAATCCCGGTTAGAGTTAAAAGCCAGGTGATTAGAGCTTGATCTAATGGCTAGAATGGCTTCATGAAGGAAAAGTACATGAGTGTTAAAGCTCGTGAAGTCACGAAAAGGAGGTGGGGCCTGGAATTAGCAAAGAGAGTTCAGATGGAGGTAAAGGTGGTGTAAGTTCTTGTGATCCAACTGTAAAGCGGAAAATCGATCGAACCCTAGTTGCTCTCCCCTCTTCCAACTCCAAGGAGAGAGAAGGAAGGTTGCTAGGGTTGATGGTTTTCACTTAGGGAGACTTTACATTCAAAAGAGGGGTTGAAACCCACAAGATCCAATCCCACACAATGTAAGATTGGATGCTAAATGAGTTTCAAGGGTTAAGACAGCAAGGCTACCCTCTTTTGTAAAGAATGTTGATAGAAGAATTAAGCTAGGAATGCATAGAAAGTGAGAAAGATTCGCTTATAAACCGAGATAGGGATATAGGATGAAGCTGCGGACCTGGAATTAGTAGTAAAATGTCGATACGACGCTGTCCTACAAATTTGAGCAAAAGTTGACGGGACGATGGCGCCCGGCATGCACACGGTCCTCCGAAAAGTCCGCGAAACGAAGGGGGATCTATTCGTCTCTACACAAGGATTCCAGATCTTCAATTTCAGCTACGTACCTGCAACCTACACACAGAAAAGCGAAGACGATTGGGGGGTTAGGGATTAGGGGTTTGCCTTTAGGTCAAACCCCGGTTTTGGAATTAACCAAGAAATGAGAAATTGCTGTAAATGTAAATGATTGTAATGTAAAACAAGTACTAATACCTTGTTGTAAGGATGTTTGTATCCTTATGTACGAAGGTATAGATGTTGTTGTTTGTTGTATGTTGTACGTTGTAGTATGTGATCTCCTCTTCAATGGTTGAATCCTTGTCTTAAATGCAACACTTAGCCTTGAATGGAGACTTAGAATGATCAATTGCTTGAAGGAATGTTTGAATGCTTGAATGCTTAAATGCTTGAGTATCGTTTCCACGCTTTTTCCATCATATGTCCTTCTTACCCAAAATGGGAGAGGAAAATGTAGTTTATATACTTGTCAATTAGGGTTAATAGACTGATTTTCCTGACTTTAGGCCGACTAGGAAATGTTATTTTCCAATTTGCAAACAAAAAGACCCGAAGTCCCATAGGAGACCGGGCCCAAAATAGGGCCAGGGACTAGGGCGTTGGGCGCCATGGTCCTGGGGGACCAGGGTGCTGGGCACCCTGGTCCTGAAGGACCAAGGCGTTGGGCGCTCTGGTCCTGAAGGACCAGGGCGCTGGGTGCTCTGGTCCCACCTCCCAGGACAGCAGGGTGCAAAGGAGGTTCAGGCCAGGGTGCTTGAAAAATGCAGTTTTTGGTGTCGTGGACAAGTTTCGAGGTCTCCATTCAAGTTCCGTGTTGCGTCGCCATCGTGAAGACTGAAATGCAGTCGAAATTGCAAGTGTCGCAATTTTAGGACGCTACACCAACGGCCAACATTCTTTCATGAAAGAAAGTTGTAAAGGTTTTATGCACAGTGAAATAGCGAAAGACAGAAATAGAGGAAAGATTCAGAGGAGTTATGACCCGTTGGAGCCAATTTTGAATTCGACTTGGTGAATTCAATTTTGAAAAGAAAGTCGAAGCATGTGGAGTTAATTTCTAAAAATTCAATGCCAACTTGTCATTTTGAGTCTGCATCAACTTGATTTTTAGTATTGTTTCATCGAAGTTTGTTGCAGAGCAAATTGGTGCGGAGTGATTCTCTTCAGGTGAATAATTAGTTTTTTGTGCTTTTCTTGATAATTTTGGTCTTTTTCCAAATATTGTTGTGTGAATTATTTCATTAGACGTCTATGCTAGTTGCTAGTGGTTTAGTTGCTTGTTCAAAATGGCACCAAGAAGAGAGTTGATAGGAAAAGTCAATTATTAGGATAGAAACATCTGTGATGATTTTTTAGAGCAATTAACCATGTCCACCAATACCGGGGCTAAGGCCAAAGAGCTAGTACCAAAGAACCCTCGTTTGAAAATTGGGGATGGCCTATATGATAAAGGCAATTGGTTAAGGGACCTTGAAATAGGAATTTTAGGTTCAAGACTATTCAAAGTTGGTTTTGGGCAGAGACATTCCCCAGCTCCTTTGAATAGCATATGGGATCTAGATGTAGGAAAGCTTGTGGTCCTAGGTGTATTCATGGATGTAGATTTGTTGACCCTAATTGCACACAATTATGACCTTGTAGAAAGATGCATCAGGATTATAAAGGGATCAGTCCTGATTGAAATAAATGAAGATGAATTCAAGAAAGTGTTTAAACTCAGTGAGGGCTCCAATTTGTCAGAGCCTATTGACTTTGAGTAATTAGCTCAGGTTTACAATGCATAGAGGGATCATCTTAGGAGTGGCCCATTGAAAGAATTCTTTGTTAAGATAGGGGGGTTAACAATTGTAGGCCCCAGAATAATGGAACCATTCTCCCTCAATTTATTCACTCTGAGAGCTAAGGATATGTATTGGGCATTATGTCAGATTTCTGGAGAGGATGCTAAAAAGAATATGCCAACCCATTACATGTTAATGATTGCACAAATTCTAAACCCCTCCCTAGCAATAACATTTGATTATGCCCCATACCTTGCTGATGCAATTCATAAAGGGCTAGTAGGGATAAAAAATGGTAAGGTGGATAGGTCATTTGGATGGTACTCCATGTTAATGCACATGTTCTTGTTCAAAGCTGCTGATTACTTTGCAAAGGAAATGGACTTGATCAAGGTAAAGGATAAGAAAGAGATGTGTGTTCAGCTTTGGAGCACTCTTTTATCCTGGGATAGAGAAGATGTCAGATTTTTGAAGTTTGATAGATGCTTTGCATCTAAAATTAGAATTCTTTTATGCAGAGAAAACCCTAGTATTCCTAAGGCTCTTTTGGAATTCCTTAGACCTAAGGAGTTTGCAAAGGATATTAAGACTGTTCACAATTGGGGAGACATGTATTTGTACTCTGTGTCTACTATTTTCAGAGTGTATGTATTTAGAGGCAACCGCTATTTACTACCCTATCGGGTCCCATTAAAGATAGGGATTGTAGAAGTATTGAGACAAATTGGAGGAGTGCAAGAGGCAGAGCTAACCAATAAGGGTAAAGGGACCATTTTCCCAACTATTACCATGGCCCACCATTTTGTAATCACCAAGCGTGGATGGAAATACTTTGAAGAATTATTTAAGCCATATAGGCTATCAACTATAGTTTCAAGATGTGCAGACCCTAAGGTCTTCTTCAATGGCATTTTCAGAAAAAGAGCAGTATGTAGAGGTAGGCCTCACCAATTTCAGTTCCTCGAAGATCTAATAAGAAATGAATTTAGCTTAGATGAGAAGGAACTAAGGAAGGAGAAGTGGATAGCATACAAGAAGGAACTTTATTTTATCCATCAATTTGATAGTAGCTATGATCCTCTTTCTAGCTTCAACCCTTTGGAGGAGAAAATCAAATTTTTGATTCTTTATTTTGAAGACCTCATGCAGACCTTAAAAGAAAAAAGGGAGGCTATAATGCAAAATGATTCTGATAAGGTTAAGCTGGTCTTGGCCAAGCCTACCTCTGCTAAGGCTATCCCACCTGGTGACTATGTAATGCATAAGAAGTCAAAGTGCACTGTGATGATGCCAGTGCCAGGTGAGCATTCCACTTCAAAAGGGAAAGCAAAATTGAAGATGTCATTGACATTCAGGATTCCCCTAAAAGACAAAGAGTAGGAAAGGAAGTAGAAACTGATCTACCTCAATATTCTGCATCTCAGTCCCCCATCCACATTGGAGATGAAGAAGCAGTGGCTGAACAATTATTACAGTTAGGGAGTCTCGGTGAGATTGCCTATAGTTATGAGGAGACCCAAGAGGGAATGCCTAAAGAGCCACCCAGTGTTGAAATGAATTTGACTGATGGTGAGCTAAAAGGCCAAGAATTGGACCTTACTATTAAGAAAGCCAGTGAAGAATTCTTGGCTGATAGTAACTTTGTTGCAATAAGGGCTTTTATGCAATTTGTATGGAAGCAAAACATGGAGGAATTCAAGATCAAATGTGAACAGAGGAAGAGTGAACAGCCTCTTAGAGATACAACTCAGGTGGAGGAAGAGATAAAGCAAGAAATGATTGAAGAATTTAAAACTATCATCCCTGAGAAAGGAAGCGAAATAGTAGCAAAGGCTGGTGTGTTAATTCTCCCTGAATTGGATATAGTTGATGCTCTAGTGTTTGATGTAGTAAGGAAAGAAACAAAGCCTATGGAAGGAGTGACATTCAGCTAGGATAATGTTGCTGTTGTCATGTTGTCATTAAAGAAGGATGAGAGCAAAAGGAGGCAAAATGCACCAGATTCTAGCCTCTTAGGAGGCATGATTGTTAAGAGAGTCCAAGATACAGGGGTAGTGGAAGCTGCAAGCATAGTTTTGGAAACTGCAAAGTTCAATGTGGCAATAACAGAGAGAGGCACAAGAAAGAGCTAATCTCCAATTGAAATTGGAGACTATCTTAAAGGCCTACAGTGAGGCTAAAGAAGGAATAGCCAACAAGGATAGCATAATTACTAGACTCCAGAGTTAGTTGGCAGGTCAGCACCATCCAGGTGAATCCTCTACACTCATGATAGACTCCTCTCCAGTGAGACCCCCTCCTACTAGTCCCATTGTAGAATACCACCCTTCTCCTATGCCTTCTAGTTCCTAATCACCTCAAAGTGTCCAACATGAGTTGGAAAGGTTGAGACAAGTTGAAGCCTTGTTTGCAAACAAATATGAAGAGAAGGTGAAAACCACAATCTTGAAGTTTGCTAACTTAGTCAAGTCCCCCATTGTATATATAAATATGAAAAGGATTCTAGATGTTATGATCAAATTCAGAGAAGATGAGGCAGCTTTGGAACCAATCCTTAATAACTGGATGCCCAGAGGTAAGGAATTGGAGCTCATGTGCTCATCCTATCCAGATGTAGAGGAGAATGACACTCTAAGGTCTACCAGTGAGTTTATAAAAGAGATGAATATTCTCTCAAAGGAAAGGGCAGGTGTGAAAAGAAAAGCCTAGCTTTATAGAAAAAATATTTGGATCATAAATTGGAATTGTTTCCAAGAGGTTTTATTGGTCCAATTCAGTTGAAAGAAGAGAAGACCTAGTTGAAAGAGGTGGACCACAATTTGTCCCTAAGGATCAATCAAATTATCAAAACTGATGACACCTCCCTATTTATCCAAACAATTGAAGAAATTGAAAAGGTGAAATCTCATTACGATTTCATAGAAACAGAAATTGGACATTTAAGAGTCACTTGGAAAAGGCTAGAAGACGTGAAACAGAAGGTTGTTAGTTTTTCTTGGCCAAGTGATGATGCTTATCAGGAATGGAAAGATAGTTATATGGGACAGAAAGAAGATGCTCTAAAATAGTTAGAAGAGGTTGCGACTGAACAAAAGGCAGAAGAGGTTGTGGATTTTGAAAAAGACTTGTAACCATTTCTTGGAGAGTAATTCGGTTTGTAACAAACCTTTTTGAAAAGTGTCTGAAGCTTGTATGCATCCATGCTTTTATAAGTGGATACCAAGACAATGAAAAAAGGATCATAAGAATTTGTAAAGAAACTTTGCAGAAATTTATCTGCATTTTTTCTAAGTGTTTCACAGAAAATTATCTCAAGTTTTGTAAGATTTTCTAGATTGAATATAAATATATAGACCATTAACTTTGAGCCTATAATTTGTGTTGTCTTCTAGTATGCATTTGAATATTTTACTGGTTTCATTTGGGTAACTTAGGGTTATTTCAATTGAATAGGGATTGTAATGCAATCTTTATAGATATGTTTCTTAGCTTTCTTCTTCAGGAGGGGAATTAAATACGTGAGAAATATCTTTATTAGTAGGTTGTTTGTTGGGAACTTTGAATTTGATGAGCACTGTTTAGTATAGCATGGGAGGATTCTCATATATGTCAGGCATGTATGGAGTTGATAAAAGCCAAAGTGATTGAGATGCATGGATATGTTTCATTCTAGAGTTCTTGTTTAAAATAAACGACTCTGTAGCCTGGATAAGGCACTGGTATCTGTTAATGTTTTCTTTTCTAAATCTCTTGAGGATCAACACTAAAAATGAGCCTAAGTTTTCCTATATTTTTTCAATTTCTTGTTTAAGGTGATAAGATCCACTAGTTTTTGGACAATGGTTACTATGGATTTTGTTTAAAAGTGTGAAAGTATTCACATAAGGTATACCCACCTAAAATTTGGATAAGTTTGAAGTGTAGAAGGTTATTAAAACCTTGTCATATGTTGCTCTAAGGTTCTTGTTCCTTGATTTCTCCACTCATATACAGAGTTATTCTTTCTCATCAAAGGGGATAAGAAGGGGATCAAAATTTGAGAACAACACTCTCTCTCTCCCCCTCTCCCCTAATCTCTCTCTCTCCCCTAATCTCTCTCTCCCTCTCTTTCTCTCTCTCTCTCCCCTAATCTCTCTCTCTCTCTCTCTCTATCCCCCTACTCCCCGCTCTCCCTCTTCCTCTCCCTATTATCATATACTAATTTATTTATAAATTAATATATTAATATATTAATAAACATTAGATTAATTATGGGAAAATTTAGTTAGAGAATTTACTTATGACAATCGGATATCCGATTTGTTTAGTCAAATTTTCAAATTTCAATTTTTGGCTTGGGAATGCTTTGGTATTTGGCTTCGAAGTGACAAGCCTGGAAAGTCAATTGAAAAATGTGTTTTTTAGTATTCCTTGATTTTCCAGACTTTACACTAGTGGTTGATGACTTTTTTTGTAGCCAAAATTGATAAAATGAAAAGGGCTTTTTAGGGACATTCCTAGCTTTCCAACAATATAAGGCTTGTCTTATTTCGACTTTAATAAATAATTATTATTTATTTTCTAATTGAATTCTGACAATAGTCCTGATTGATAAACTGATTGAAAAATACTCATAACTTTCAAATGGTATAATATTTTTGAATCTGAAACATGCATCACATCTTATGCTTCGTCTACTATAGGGAAAAAATTTTAAAAATTAAATTTCATAAGGTTTTGACCAAGTTAAGGTGGTCAGATGTAGGAGTTTCTGAATTTCTAAAAAGTTGTAGTAAAAAATTCATAAATAATTATTTACTTTATAAAAAATTAAAAAAAAGTATGTGTCGCATTAGGACATGAGTCTAATACTTATATTATAAATATTATAAAAAATATATTATGATTTTATTGTTATTAGGGTGGTCAAACATACGTCTACTTCTTATTTTTTTCCTAAAATTTTAGTACCACTGCATTTAAATTTAAAATTTTCATCAAATAGGATTTTTTTTTCCAAAAAACAACTCGTAGCTTAGAAACTACATTCAATTTTATATATATTCTCTTCTTACATATTTTAAAATTAATGTTCACAACTTATTCCAATTTTCATGTCAAGTTTCATAACTCTGATTTTCTGAAATTTTATTGCCACTTAAGGGCATGTTTTGGCACACCATAATCCTGCACATACCCATATGTTGTTGTCATTGATGTCAATATATTCTTGTGTTTTGGTATTGCAGAGAGTTGTTAGTTGATCTGGTGTTTGCAGTGAGTTGGTTTATCTATTTGTAATGCTTGATCAACTAGAGATATTTCATTCTTTATTTATTCCATGATGCTATGTAGTGATTTGGTTGAGCTGTGGATTCTGGTATGTAGATCAATTTTCAATGTTTTGCGGTTGGGAGAGTTTGGTATTTGATCCATTGTGCTCCGGTATGATTATATCTTTGGTTGTGGATTTGGGATAATGTTTTTGATGTTCATGTGTATCTTAATTTTAGATGGTTCGTTATTTGGTTCTCTACAAGTTATCTTTCTCGTCTAAATTGTTGCTAATAAGTGTTCTTGAGTGTTAGCATGTTGATTGATGAAGATTTGATTAAGTGGTGTTGGTGCAACTATTGTGGATGGTTCTAACATGATTGTTGGTGTTTCTTGATCATGTCCTATTCATTTGGTGGTCTACATTGATCTTTGTGTGTTTTCTTGAAGATCATTTGGGTCCAGTGATATTCTTCATGTTATGTGGTATTTTTGGAGGTATAATGTGTTGCAATTGATCTTGGTGAGATTTCTAGTGGTGTTGCATGTTTCAGGATTTGGTTTAGGTCCATGATATGTTGTCTATGAAATTGTATTGGTCTGGTGGTTTATATGAATTGTGTGATGTAATTTTGTAATTAAGGGTTGAGGGTTTGGCCGACCTTGTAGTCAAGGTTGATGAATTGTATAAATAGGTGGTATATTCATGTAAGTTGTGTGTTGATGTGGTGTCTGCATTATTAGAGAGTGGTGTATTTGCACATAAGAAAATATATCCTTCAGTATGGTGTATTGAGCAGAGATTGGTGCACAGAAGACAAATGAACTTAACCAAAATTGTAATCAAGCATTAACAAATGCTATCTTTGTAGTTCAAATATTATTGTAAGGTAGTGAACCTTCCCTAAGGGTTGGAGCCTTCTGGGTCATCCTTCTGGGTCATCATATTTTGAGCAGTGATCTCTAGGTAGTGTGCCTAAATGCATGTGTATTCTCCATTGTAATATTTACACATACTACTGTAGAGTATCATCTTATTGTGGGTAGATTATCACCTTTATTTTTCCCTTAACCGAGTTTTCCACATCAAATATCTTTGTGTCATATGTGTTGTTTTCTTTATCTTTAGTCATGCTATAGTTGATCAGATATGAGATTGTGATTAATTTGTTGAATCCAGTAAAAACTAATTCACCCCCCCTCCCTCTCAGTTTTCTTTCATTATTGTTGCCAAAAATTGGTATTAGAGCTAGATCCTCTGGAAGAAGATTAACTGCTTGAGAAGATTCGTGATGGTAACTTATGTGTTCAAGAAGGAGAGTTTGAGATTTGATGAAAGTAATTATATTATATGGAAGGACCAGATGGAAGTTCACTTGAAGTGTCTAGGAGATGAGTATTGGAAGATCGCAAAGAATGTCTATAATGTCCCTTAGAATGGACCGGTTACTATTGCTAAGATCAAGGATGTTGAACATAACATAAGAGCTAAGGAAGCATTGTTGAGTTCCTTGAACGATTCAGAGATGACTAATGTGATGGGTTTGTAGACTGCACATGAGATTTGGAAGAAGTTTAAGACCTTGTATGAAGGAGATGCACAATCCAAAGTAGCTAAGTTGCAGAGTTTGAAAGGGAAGTATGAGGCATTGAAGATGGGAGAAGATGAAAATATAACATCCTTTATGGATAAGGTGAATGAGCTTGTCATGAACATAAGATGTGCCGATGGAACTCTTGAAGAAGAGGACATTGTTGCTAAAGTGATGAGATCATTGCCTTCTACTTACAAACATAAAGTAGCTGCTATTGATAAAATTTGGAGTGTGGCTAGTGTGACCAGAGACATGTTGGTTGGAAAGCTTGTTGCATTTGAGATGAGTGAATTTGGAGAATCACATGAAAAATTTGAGTCTACATTCATAGCTTATATATCTAGGAAGAAGAAGTATGATCCATGAGAAAGTTTATGTTGGGTATCCAGATATGAAAGAGAAAAGAAAGAGATGGAAGAGAAAGAGAGAGAATTAGATGAGCTTGAAGCCCTTATTTCTCAGAGATTGCCTAAAGGAGCTTGTAAGAATGATGGAAAGTTACCTTTGAAATGTTTCTCTTGTAATAAGATAGGACATTTTTCTTCTAGGTAACCTAAAAGAATGTCTAGGTATGATAAGCATGAAAGGCATGATAGATCTGATAAGTATGATAGATATGAGAAGTGTGATAGGAATGAGAAGCCCTATAAGCCTAATCTGAAGTACAGATATCAGAAGAGGTGCTATTATGCTACTGATGAAGGTGTGAAAAATAAAGAATCAAAGAATGGGAATTCAAAAGATGAGTTTGTATTTATTACCATCAAGGAAGATGATTCAATACCAGTGAATCCTACAAGCTGCATTGTTGAGGAGAAAGCATTGCCTACTAAGATTGAAGAGAAAGATGAATGGGTGATTGACAATGGTTGTTCACATCATATGATAGGTGATAAAAGTAAATTTGTGAGTATGGAGAGGTATGATGGTGGTATAGTAAGATTTGGAGATGATAAAGCTAATGTGATTAAAGGTAGAGATTCTATATCTTTTAATGATAATAATAATGATGATTTCTTGTATGTTGAAGGTTTAGAGCATAATATTTTGAGTTTTGGACAAATGGTTGAAAAGGGATATGATTTGTAATTTAAGAATGGTAAATGAAAGATCCTAAATGCCTCCAGTATAGAGATTGCATCAAGGACTAAGACTAAAGGTAATATCTTTCACTTGAATGCTAGTGAGAAAATTTGTTTGATTGCTCAAATTGATGAAAGTTGGTTGTGGCATAGAAGGATGTGTCATGTTAATTTGTGTGAGATTTTGCCAAGATCTAGAGGCAATGGAAAGCACAAATAAGAGAGACAAAATAGATGATAGGAATAAACTGTATTCTATCAAGATGCAAAATGTGATCAACTAGATCATTACAAGATGTTCAATGATTGCCCATACAAACAATGTAGATGAGCCTTCTTATATAGAAAAGGCTATATGGATATGTGAGCACAGAAACATGACATGTGGCTCAATAAGAAACAAGGGTAGGTAGGAAATAGGTGTGGTAGGTAGGAGAAACAATTAAATATTCCACATGAGGTGGAATGTAACAACAAGATAAGATCAACACCATAAAAGGTGGAAATTCTCCTACACACACTATCCCAATGTGGCACAAACAATCGAGTGTCTCATAACCAAACTGCTATGATATGCATGTATCTAAGTAAACTTAAGTAAAGTGTAATAATATCCAAGATGAATAATTATTTACACCAACACCCCCCCCCTTAAGTGCAACTTAGGGAAATACACTAAAGTCTACAACACAACTAAGCAATGCAAGATGGGTCCTAGATACAAGGCCATGTTAGGTACCCAAGTACAAATGCAAATGCAATCTCCCATAAATGGGGAAAGTGAGAAAAACCCAATGGGAAAAAACCCTCCCCCAAAAGAGAGATGATAAAAACACACAATGCTCTCAATGATGTTGACCAAAATACCTCCCCATAAGAAAGAAAGAGAGCCAATGATGCACCAATAATGTCAAAGTGTGACAAAAATAGGTACCAAGTCGATGGCGATGAATCACTCGCTGCAACAAAAATGAAGATCGGGCATGGAGACAACCTGCTTTGAGCATCATCTAGATACTTGTAAATGGCAGAAATACTGGTACAATCCAAGTCTCATGGGAGCCATGCACAAATGTGTACAATCTAAGTCTCAACTAGAGCCATGCACCAAATCTCACAAGATATTCCTAATCTATGTGTACAAGAGGATTACATCAAATAGTCATCAAAGATAAGATAGAAAGAAGTGTGGCACTTTATGATAGTGTGAGTACAACATTGCTCAAGAAAGAGCATACATCATGATAAAATATTCAAATGTGGAAACATGAAAATGATGCCACCAACAAAGAAGCCCTGTAGAATACTGCAGATGAAGATGCCTCTGTATGGAATTTCACCTAGAGATATAAATGAACAAATAACCCCCCATAAAAAGATCATGTTGGTACTTGCAAATAATGGCAAAGTGGACTTCTGATTTCAAATTTACAACTTCTCAAAATGAGATATAAGAGACTTCAACAAATACTGCTAGTGATCTAAAGTGAGATCCAAGCAAAATACAAGTACCAAATAGACCAAAAAATGACCAAATACTAAAAGTACAATTTCTACTCAAAATCATTGCAAACTAATGGCAGATTATGGAAGTAGACAAAAAATTATGCACTTTAAAAAAAACGGCACCTGAAAAGGAGTCCATATGAGCCCAAATGAAGCCTCCAAAGTTGTAAAAATTGGGATTTCATGCTTTCCGAAAAACATGTATCTGAAAGATAGAAAACTCCTACACCATGTACAGATCACAAAATTCTACCCCAAAACAAAAAGAATTGCTCAAATCAAGGAGTCTGGATGAGTGAGATATAGCTATTTGAAAATTGTCTACAAAATTATAATTTCTGGAAAATTTCCGCCACAGCTTCAAACTTCAAATGCCTCTAGATTTTGCCTCCAAAGTTTGATTTGGATGAAACAAAAGCCAAACCTGACTTTCTTGGACCTCATAAATCCAATGGTAACCTCAAATTTGACCCATCAAGCTTCAATAAAAACCTACAATAAAAAGCTCCAAAATGCAAACCCCAAATTTCTCTCAATTGGCAAACCAATGGCACTCTAATGGCTCTGATACCACATGTGTGAGACATGGACCAGCTCTGATACCATGTGATATTTTGTCAAGATCTAGAGGAAATGGAAAGAACAAATAATAGAGACAAAATAGATGATAGGAATAAACTGTATTCTATCAAGATGCAAAATGTGATGAACTGGATCATTACAAGATGTTTAATGATTCCCCGTACAAACAATGTAGATGAGCTTGCTTATATAGACAAGGCTATATGGATATGTGAGCACACAAACATGACATGTGACTCAATAAGAAACAAGGTTAGGTAGGAAATAGGTGTGGTAGGTAGGAGAAACAATAAAATATTCCACATGAGGTGGAATGTAACAACAAGATAAGATCAACACCATAAAAGGTGGAAATTCTCCTACACACACTATCCCAATGTGGCACAAACACCCAAGTGTCTCATACCAAAACTACTATGATATGCATGTACCTAAGTAAAATTAAGTAAAGTGTAATAATATCCAAGATGGATAATTATTTACACCCACAATTTGACTGCATGATAAGGATATGTTCTACTCAAGCTGTTAGAGATTTGCCTAAAATTGTGAAGCCATCTAATCTGGTATGTAAGGAATGTTAGCTAGGAAAGATAACAAGAACTACATCTAAGAGTAAGTTGTACTCATCTAATGGATCATTAGATCTTGTGCATACTGACTTATGTAGTCCTACAAGAGTGAGAAGCATGTGGGGTGATAGATATTTCATGTTGTTGATTGATAATTATTCTAGGATGATGTGGGTTAGCTTTCTAAGGGATAAATTAGAAGCATTGGAGAAATTCAAGATATTCAAAGCTAAAGTGGAGACTGAGACATGATTGAAGCTTAAGTGCCTAAGATCTGATAGAGGAGGAGAATTTACATCAAGATAATTTGATACATTCTATGAGAAGAATGGAATTAGAAGATAGTTATCTGCTCCTAGAACCCCTTAGCAGGATGGAGTTGTTGAAAGGAAGAACACAACCATTTTGGATGCTACTAGGACTATGTTGATTGAAGGAAATGTTGCACAAACCTTTTGGAGATAAGTTGTTAGCAATATTGTTTACACATTCAACTAGGTGCATATAAAAGGTGATTTCAGTATGTATCCTTATGAGCTATGGTTTGGTCATGTTCCTATAGAGACATTTCAGAGTTATTGGAAGTAAATTTTATATCAAGAGAGATGAGGATATAGGAAAGTTTGATGCAAGATGTGATGAAGGAATCTTTTTGGGTTATTATACTAAGAGCAAGGCCTACCAATGTTACAACAAGAGACCAAAGAAGATAGTAGAGAGTGTAAATGTGAAGGTTGATGAATGTCTTGGAAAGCATATCAGAACATGTAGTTATGAGTTTGATGATGAAGATTTTATTCCAAAACCTATGCAGACTCAAATCTTAAAGAAGAATGATCTGGTGGAGACAGTCAATCCAAATATTTTTCTATCAGTGAAGAAGTTCAAGAGCCTAATAATCAGAACAATCAGAAGAATCCAAGGTATGTAAGACTGAATCATTCAGAAAATTAGATTATTGGTGATAAGAATAAAGGTGTGATGACTAGGAGAAGGATTGTTTCCGAAGATGATGATTTGAGTATGAAGTTTGCTGATATTATGCAAAAAGAATTTGAGATGTCTATGATTGGTGAAATGAAATTATTCTTAGGATTATAGATTACTCAGACTAGTAAAGATATTTTTATTTCTCAATCTAAGTATGTGAAGGAATTGTTGAAGAAGTTTGGGTTAGACGATTCCAAACTTGTTGGAACTCCTATGGTTGCTGGATGCAAGTTGTCTAAGAATGATGAATCTCAGAAAGTTAATCAAATTTTTTATGGATCTATGACTGGTGGATCATTGTACTTAACTCAGACTAGACTAGATATTATGCATGATGTTTGTCTTTGTTCTAGATTTCAAGCTGATCCTAAAGAAACTCATGTTACTACTTTGAAGAGGATTTCCAGATACTTGAAGGGGACTGTTGACTATGGTTTATGGTATCCAAAGAATGATGATTTCATGTTATGTGCCTGTACTGATGCTGATTGGACAGGTGATGTTGATGACCGGAAGAACACTACCAGTGGAGCTTTATTTTTTGGAAAGAAGTTGGTTTTATGGTCCAGTAAGAAGTAAGATGTTGTATCTCTATCTAGTGTTGAAGTTGAATACATTGTTGCTACTAGCAATCGTTCTCAAGTAGTTTCGATGAAGAAAATGTTGAAGGATATTAGAGTTGTTTATGATGAGCCTACTGTTATATATTGTGATAATTCAAGTGCTATCAATATTTTCAAGAATTCGGTATTGCATTCTAAAACAAAGCATGTATCAATAAAGTATCATTTCTTGAGGGAGAAATTTAGTGATGAAGAAGTCAGATAGGAATATGTATCTACAAAGGATTAGATTGTAGATATTTTCACTAAGCCTTTGCCTACAGATACATTTGTCTATTTAAGAGACAAGCTAGGGGTGTCTTCCCCTCCTTACGAGAACTAGATGCATTGAGATGCATCAATCCAGTGGATTTTAGAGCCTTATCTTTTTATCCGAGTTGATGAGTTGGTGTTTCTACTCATTCAAAGTAGTTAGTGAGTGATTCATGTATCCAAAGTTGCGAGATTGTCTTGTAAAGGGGGAGAGAAGCATGATTTTTATTCTGTCTTTGACATTGTTGTCAAAGGGGGAGAGATGGATGTGAAAAAATTCCTTACCTTTGGAGCTTTGTGTGCATGATTCTAGGGGGAGTTTGTTGGAGATTGTTGGTGTTGATTCATTCCTTTGCATTGATTGTTTTTAACATTCATATGTTGCCATCAATGCCAAAGGGGAAAATTGTTGGATATTGCTACTACTAGGATATGTTGTTGTCATTGATGTCAACATATTCCTATGTTTTGGTATTGCAAAGAACTATTTGGTGATCCAGTGTTTGAAGTGAGTTGGTTTATCTATTTGGGATGCTGAATCAACTATAGATACTTCATTCTTTATTGATTCCATGATATTATGTGGTGATTTTAAGTTATTGATTCTGGTATGCAGACTAGTTTTTAATGCTCTACAGTTGGCAGAGTTTAGTATATGATATATTGTGCTCTGGTATGATTATATCTTTGTGTAATGGGGCCAATGTGTATTGGTGGGTAAAACATGTGTGAATGAGAGATCAAGAAGAAAACTACCCTTTCCCTCCAAAGAGAGATGAGAGTTTCACTATGGATTTCCCTTCAAATACTTTTCACCCAATTACATTGGAAGAGGAGAGGAAAATCCACTAGATTCAACCTTCAAAGAAGAAGATAAAATTCTGAGTGAAATAGGAATGATAAGCTAATCCCCTCTTCCTATTTGAAATGAAAAGGAATTGATTGAACTATGTAGTGCAAAAGTGACATAGAACTAATTATAACTTGAGATTGGAGCATGGGATGAAGTTGTGCACCTGGATATGGTAGTAATATGTCAAGATGAAGTCACCCTATGAATTTGAGGAAAATTTTCCTGGACCATGGTGGGATTGTACATGGTCCCCTGAAAAATCTACAAAACAAAAGGGGTTTTCCACCTCTACAAATGGAGCGTGAATCCAAAAGTACAGTTGCGCACCTACAACCGACACATAGAAAAGAGAGGAAAATGGGTGGATTGGGGATTTGCCTTTAGCTCAAACCCCAATTTTGGAATTAACCAAGTAATGAAAGAAAGTACTTGGAAGTAGATATAAATGAAAGACTGAAAATGTAAATCACCTCAAGGGAGGTTGTGATAGAGATGTTGATAGAAATGCTTGTGTGGAATTGAATGTTGGAATCAATCTCCTCTTCAATGGTTGAATCCTTGACTTGAATGCAACACCTAGCCTTAAAGGGAGACTTGATAATGCTCAATGCTGGAAAGGAATGATTAAATGCTTGAATGCTCTTGAATGCTTGATGGCAAATTTTCACCTTATTGAACTTATCCAAATTGACCAAGTTACCACTTACCCAAATGAGAGGGAATATGAAATTTAAATACATGTCAATTAGGGTTAATGAGATTGACTTTTATCATGGGCCAACATCCGGGAAGTTTCTCTCTCATTGCACAACCTACAATGCATGCTTTAGGAAAGGTCCTACCCCAAAATGGGCAGAGACAGGGACACCATGCCCCTTTCCTAGGAAGACAAGGGCACCACGCCCCTATCCTCAGAGGACAAGGGTGCCATGCCCTATCCTAGGAGGGACAAGGGCTCCACGCCCCTATCCTACCCCTTTCTCTAGGGAAAAGTGTAGACAGGGTGGTGCGGAGGCCAAGGAAGAACCTGATTCCGAGGGTTGATCAATCTTTGGTCTCCGATCAGGTTAGAGGATTCAATCTTGCATGTGTGAGGACCCTAATGCGGTCAAAAATTGCTAGGGTCACAATTTTATGACACTACATTTAGCCCCACTTTACCAGGAGTATGAGCGTACGCCAATACTATCGGTAAAGTACAAGCAAACAAGATTGAAAGACTTTTACCATGTCAAGGAGGAAAGATGCACCAAGCCCCTAGTGGACTTAGGATCTTACGACTTCAATTGAAAAATTGAAAGAGAAGATTGAGAAGGAAAGAACCATGACTGCAAGTAGCAAAGTTCGCCTCACTATGAGTCATGAAAGCAAGGCTACTAAAGATTACAAAGCAAAAAAAAGTTCACTAAGTAATTCTAAGTATCAAGAAAGAAAATATGAGTGAAGTGTATGCCCCCACATTAAAGCTATCACACATGCCTTATTGGGAGCAATTTCTTTAAGGTAGGATACACCCAAGAGAGAGAGAAGAGAGGAAGCACGTCATCACAAGGATTTAGGCCCCAATCAAGGAATAAACCCAACGATAATGAACACAAAGCATGAGGTAGTTTTGCTTTACTTGGGGTCAGTATGATGTATGATAACTCATGTATATCATGTATGTATGTGAATATAATAATCATCATTCCCCAAAGAAGGAAACTACCTCAAAAGAAAGGGAAGAGAGGATGTCTTTTGAGTCGACATGAAAGAGACCAAGAAAAAATCCTAATGCTTTGCATCATCCCTAAGTAGACATTTAGGGAACAACAGAAGAACAAGGATACACATATAAGAATGGTCACAAAAGAGAAAGAAAAGAGAGAGAGAGAAGATATACAGTGCTAATATTGCTAATCTAGCACAACATCCGCCTCTCGATCTTGCTGGTCACTATTTTGGGAAGGCAAGAAACATGCTAGAGGAGCAACATCAAGAACAACAGATGGAACTATCACATGATCCAAACAAGGAGTATGCTCATGTTGTAAGTCACTTTGTTCAATTCTAGGAGCTAGGATTAGGGTTTGTGAAAATTCAATTGATAAATGCTTGTCCACATCAACATATTCATACTCACTATCAGAAGCATTAGGACTTGTATTGTCATCATGAATAACATTTTCACCCATTTCTTAATCAAAGTTTAGAGAAAAAGGAGCAAGAACAGGAATAGGAGTAAAACACAACTTATGATATAGAGATGTAGGTTGAACATCTTGCTTAGGAGAAAAGGGAATCACGTCAACTATTGGAGTTTGAGGAGATTGAGTATTTTGAGGGATAGCTTCACAATCTTGAACACGATGTCTTCATCGGTGTTCTCTTGCACAATGATTCCATCGAGTCTTAGTGGAAGGTTGAGAAGGAGGAGGAACACTTGAAATGTTAGGCCCAATATGGAAAGCTAATGTACTGAGAGGGGAGGGGTGAATCAGTACTTCAAAACTTTTCTTGAATAATAACTTTACTATTATGCATAAACCGAATAGTGCAGTAACATAAAATAAAGTTAAAACAAATAGGTAACAATCATACATGATTCACTCCATAACACATATATTTTGGTTATGCAGAAACTCTTGGTTAGAGAGAAAAACTGCGGTGGGGATGGCACCCACAACTTCACTATTGCAATAATAAAGAATGCTCGGTTAGAGCTACATTTAGCTATTTCTGATAGCTTACCCTGTTAGGAGTATCAAGATCTGTTAGATCTACCTTGCTAAAGGATTTTACAACTTTTATTCTGAATGTTGCACCTGGTTAGAGTCTTTACAATTTATAGACTTGGTTAGAGTCTTTTACCCTGTTAAAGTTTTCTCTTTCAACTTCACAATATTACAATAAAATCATTACAAATATCTACATCTTTACATCTGAAATGTCATAGCAGATTCTATGTGCTCAAAATAAGATTACCTTGCTTATAGCATGCCTTGGTAACCCATATAGTAACTCAGTAAACCCTTCTATTTACTTTGTTCTTCGACTGTTCTCTAAAAACCTTCTCGGTGACCTCTATGTCTCTGTAATAGTCTTCCTTCACACATACATGCACACACCTTGCTCTTAACTCATGTTGTATAAATAGATCTCTTAATATGGTGATCCAATTCATTGTTTCGATCTTACAAACAAGATTCCTCGAATGAATAACTATACAAAATATTTCATTGGTTAGATTGTCCTTGTAATCATACACAATCTTCTGGTGCAATTTCCAATGCAATAACTGTAGACACCTAAAATTGTCATGTCTAATTAAATAAATTTTATATATTTAATTATCTAAGCCTACTTCTTCTATTAATTAAATAAATCTTTATTTATTTAATTAATTTATTTATCCTCTTCTAGCCTTATTTCTCATTTAAATAAATACATTTATTTATTTAAATTATCCTTTTCCTAAATTAAATAAATATCTTATTTATTTAATTGATCCCACTTCTTCTATTAATTAAATAAATCTTTATTTATTTAATTAATTCATTAGCCTTTTCTACCCATGACACATGTCATTCATCTCTTAAGTCCTACACTACCTACCCCTTTCATTATTTTATTATTTTCTCTACCTACCCTCTAATCATAGCCGACCTCTTTTACACCTCTCAATCTTATCCCTCCATTTCATATAGTGTCTTCTATATAAGGAGATGCTTCCTTCATTATCAAACCTTGACTGGCTAATCAATTTATGCATTTGACTACACTACGCTTTTCATATGAGATCCTACTTGCAACCACATTCCGTTCTTTGTTGAGCTCTTGTGCACATAAAATCTAAGAGAAAATATATCAAGCAAGATCAATGGAGATAGGAAGAATGGAGATCAAAACCCTATTGGACATGTGATGGTATAATCTTTATGATTTCATTTGACTTGCATTGTCTTAGGTAATCTTCATATGTTATGGTGGATCTTTGTTGTTGTTAGGCTAGGGTTTTGTGGTTGAATTCATTTAGTCTTTCATCATTGTTGTTATCCATTTTCACCATATACATTTTGGCATGCCCGGTGGGACTCTTGTCCCTTTTGCATTTAACATCCTTGTTGCAGGTTTTGTGTTTTGAAGTTGCAGATCTGACATTGTCTATAGTATTTTGCTATTTTCACGTTTGCGTACTTTTAGATCATGTTTTTGGCTTTCAGCCATGTCTATGACATCTAGGATCATGTCCACACCCTCAATAGTTTTATTTTTTTTGCAAATTCCAGAAATTGCGTCTATGTTCCCTAGTCATGTCTGTGGGGTTTTCAAGCACGTCTGCATCTAGAAGCCATGTCTGTGTTACAAAGCCGCATTACAAAGCTGTGTCTATGTTTCACAGAAGCGCGTCTGTGTCTAGAAACCGCGTTTGTGTTTATGATATCCACGTCTGTGCACACTAATTTAGTTTTTTTGGGGATTTTCATTGATTCATTTTTTAGTCATTTGACTTTTTTTAGATCTAGTTTATTTTGAGCTAACATTTTTAGATCTATCTAATGAGATTGGTTCAGCTTGTCTTGAAAACAAAACACATTGTTGAAGACCCCTATTTTCACAAAGTCTTTTGGATCTAAAATTTACCTAACTTGTGTGCTTGCAGGAAGGGGTGATTATTTCAAACAATCCAAACTACTAACAAATCTTTATTGCAGGACCTTGGCAAGGGTTTTTGGATTTTTATTGTGTGCCTTGTTTTCATAAACTAGCAAACACTTCAATTGGTGCTTTAAAATTGAATCATTTTCTTTTGTGTCTTGAGCAATAGGCTCTTTTTTTTTAATCTTTAGAGGGTCTGTCTCCCCGTGTGGTCATTAGGAATACTATTGAGGAGAGAATGACCCAAGTGGTAGCAAAAGAAAAGCCATCTTCTTCCAAACCACTATAAATAACTGTATTCATGGTGAAAACTATGAATAACGTGTGCTTATTAGTTCATACCGACACTATGTCTCCCCATAAACCCGTTTGATCAAATTTATTTGATCATTTGTAGGGCGTAACCCCTATCGGCTGGGATCCTTCTGTATTTACAGAGCTAAAAGTGTCGCATGTATGGCCACATGAGCGGATGCCCTTACTAGCACCTTTTTGTTTAGAAGCCCAAATCCTTCTAGTTGTTGGGGCAGGAGATTGAACCTCTAGTAGAGGCCCACACACATATGGTTCTTAGTAGAGATACAAAGTTCGCCACAAGGAGTTTTTGTGGGGATTGATGTTTGGCTGCCCCGAGAAGTGAGTGCTGAGGGTGGAGCCAGTGGGGTCAAGCATCTAAGTATCCACTCTGAATAGCGTAGCCTTAGGGGTAAAAACCCATGTGGGATCAACAACTATTGTCTTAGCTAGCCATAAGAATTGTCCTTGACTTATTTTAAACATTCAAACATTCAAGACCAAACAACAAAACATTGTGTCTTTTGTGTCTTCAAGTGTATGCAAAACAATTTTACATCAAACAACACACTTTTCTTTGAGTCATTTTTGTCTAGACACTTGCATACATTGAGTCCTCATCAACACTGTGTCATCTTGTCATGAAAAAAATAGTCAAACATTCAGATTTGGTCCCAACAAAGAAACTTCACAGATTGAAAAAAATTGCACATATTTTGCAAAAACACGTCTATGTCTGACATAATAACGTCTGTGTTGTATAACCACGTCTGTGAAGGGCAGAAATGCGTTTGTGTTCTCAGAATCAACATTGCATTTACAAAATCTCAAACTCGTGTTTGTGTTAAACTAAACCATGTCTGTGTCAAGAAATCGTGTCTCTGCAGTATACAGGCACGTCTATGTTCAGAATTGAAAAACTTTTACAGTCCAACAAACAAACACAGTCAATTTCATACTTATTGAGCTTCCTAGGTTATCTCTTTAGGTTTTCATCAAGCATTCAACCTGTCTTTGGGTCTCACAAAGTCCATCATTGCTTTACACCTTACATTACATTCACATTTGTCTAAACTTGAGTCAAAAGGTCACTTGCTTGTCCTCATCATACTTTGTCAACACACTACATACAACAACATTTTGTTAAGTGGTCCCTCATCAAGGTCTATCACCTTTGGGTCTCATTTGGTCTTACTTAGAGTCAAGGTCAACTTACCTCATCAAGAGAAACTATCCTCTCTTTGGAAGCCACACCTACTGTACTACATACATACTTGGTCTTACACTTTGGTCACTGCAAGTAAACCTTAGATTCATTTACATTCCATCCAACTCTTGGTCTTCCATACTCTTTCCATTTTCATCTAGTCTCACACATCTTGGTCAATACCTAGTTCATTGTTGAAACTCGTTCCCAAAAATCTAGGACAAAAGCTAAAGAGGCTCAAGAGTCCGCAAAATGAGTTCCTATGAGTATGACAATGATATCTTTTTCAATTCTGATCATACTACATTACCTGACATGGATGCCTATAGAAACATTCCAAATGTTGCGCACATGGAAACTACAAACAACAATGATACACACAATGACAATATGGACAACATTTCAGTACATTCAGCAGAAGTGGAAGACACCATTATGAATCCTCATTTTAATCGATTGGTTGAGGAAATAATGAGGAGAGATAGACAATACTTCTTACAAGTGATGGCACAAAGTGGAGCCAAGATCCCTCATGATTTTGACATGTCTCAAATAATGGAACATAGACCTTTGCAACAATCTCACTCCACCATGGATCAAAGGAGGCCTAATAGTGGAGGCAATAGAGGACCACATATGGTGCTTGAATCACCATCATCTTTGTTTCAAAAACCAGAGGTCCCCTACATACATGGTCAAGCATATGATACTCACCTTTGTAGACCATTATGAAAGTCTTATGTAGAAAAATATGCTCAATCACATACCAATGCTAAGGATCAACCACCAAAGCAATTGGATATTCAAAGGCATGCTCAAAATTTGGACACAAGGAAACCCCGCATCAAATTTGGGAGCAACACACTAGAACAAACTCATGACATTCCTATAGAGTATGGTATACATGGACAAAGTAGATATTCCATTCCTCACCATGACTCTATACTAGGTGGTCCATATACGCAACATCATTCTAGACCTCCTCCATATGAACATGTGTATGATAAATATGATCCATATATGCAACATGCTCCTCCTCCAATTGGTGCCTCAAGCATGGGGTATGGTCCAAGAAGTCTATCTCCACCTAACAACAATTTGGAACAACAAATCAAGGACTTACAAAAGAAAATGGAGGACATAAATACACCGAAGACAACTTACACAATGAGAAACATATGTCCCTATCCTTTTGACAAGAGCATTTCAATGCCTCCATTTCCTACACACTTTGTGATGCCTAAGTTTGATAAGTATAGAGGAAAAGGAGATTCTAAGGCACACATAAGATAGTTTTTCACAGCTTGCATTGAGGTAGCTTCAGAAGAGACATATTTGATGAGATTATTCCCACAAAGCCTAGGTGATCAAGCTATGGAATGGTTCTCCCAACTTCCACCTGGAATTAAGTCATGGGGTGACTTAGCAGAGGCATTTATTCAACATTTCTCCTACAACATAGAGACAAACATATCAATCACTACTTTGTGCAACACCAAGCAAAAAGAGGGAGAGTCTTTTTCATCATTTTTACAAAGATGGAGAAATCTAGCCAACAGATGCTCTTGTGAAATTCCACAAAAACAAATGGTAGAGATGTTCACCCAGAATGTTAACAAAGACATTGGCTATGATCTAAGGAAAGCTTGTTTGTCCACCTTCAAGGACGTCATTGAAAAAGGCTTGGCAATAGAAAAAGGTCCTAATTGAACAAGGAGTCATTAAGATATTCAAGGAAAACAAATATGACTTTAAAGGAAAGGACAAGCCAAGATTTTGGAATAAAAATAAGAACATAGTCAATGATGGGGTTGTTGATGCCAATACAGTGCGACACAAAATAGTTTTTTCGGGATCAAGCTCTACAAACAATCAGGTGAATACTCAAACAACTTCTACATCATGAAGGAAGTATACCCCATTGGGAGAACCACTTGAGTTAGTTTTCAAGAAGCTAGTGGCAAACAAAGTAATCACAATTCCAGATTTTCTGCCATATGAGCCAAAGGTCAAACCAAATTGGTGGAATGATGATGAATATTGTGAATTCCATAAAAGCAAGGGTCATAAAATAGGAAATTGTCATTGACTGAAGAACATCATACAAGATCTTATTGATAAAGATGACTTTGAGATTGAAGGGAACTCATCCAATCAAGAAGATGAAATGTTTAAGAAACCATTCCCAAAACATGACAAGGGAAAAGCTGCAGCCACAGATGATCAAACCAACTATACCAGAGCATCCTACAACTATGATTCAACTATCAATCACATCTCAATGGAAAATTATGTCTCTACCATTATCATCAAGGACAAAATCCCTAAGAATTCTACCCAGAGACCCAAGATCCTTCTAAAAGGCATTGGATCTTCTTCCGAACCTACCTCTGAATGTCATGTTACAACCCATCAAGGTAAATTCACTTTGCAAGGTGCTCCAACTAAAAACACTACTTCCTCATCAACCAAGCCTAAATACGACCTTGTAGAATAGTTAGGGAAAACACCTGTGCTTATCTCCATCCTTGAGCTCTTATGCATATCCCTCGCACATAAAGCTATTCTGGACAAAATTTTGAGAGACACTACCGTTCCTACTGATTTGAACGTGGACCAGTTTCAAGCCATGGTGGGATACCTTTCCATTCCACACTCTCTTATATTCACAGAAGCTGATGACACCTCCATAAGTCAACCACATAATGCACCATTACACATTGAAGCCTTCATACACAAACATAGAATCAAATGAGTCCTGATAGATGGAGGAGCAGGTCTAAACATTTGTACAGTGAGCACTATTAAACAATTGGGATATTCCGACAAAGCTGTGAATTCTACAAACAAAATTACCATCAAAGCATATGATGATGAAGAGCATTCATCTAAGGGCACAGTCACCTTACCTCTCAGAGTTGGGCCAGTTACAAAGGATGTGGTTTGTCAAGTACTAGATCTTGATCTCACATACAACATATTGCTAGGATGTCCTTGGATTCATGAAATGAGGGCGGTCCCATCTACATATCACCAATGTATCAAGTTTCCTCATAGTGGAGTTGAAATAACAGTTAATGGAGATCCTAATCCATTCATATATTGCAATAACTTGAGACCAAAAACTGAGACCATCATTCCCAGTAATCGCAAAGATGTTCCTTCTTCTGCATACATTGATCCTGAGTCATTAAAACCTTCAACATCAAAACAAGGTGAACTTAAGGGCAAATTCTAGGACAAGGGCATGGGTGAATAAACTTTGAATCAGACCATGGACTTACAACAAGTCATGAGTTCACCAAAAGAATATGGAAGACCACATCCTAGTAAGAAGGTATCTATCATTATACTCAAATGGGACCCTACTATCTTTCAAAGATGGGGTGAACTGGAAGAGGAAGACTTATACAAAATGCTTTACAAAGACCTTGAATATGATACACAAGATCACATCAGTACACCATGTGAGAAGTATGGCAAAGGGTTCAAGATTCTACAAAAATTTGGGTATGATGGCAAAAGCCCTCTTGGGTTAAGAAAGGAAGGCATCATTAAACCTTTACAACCTGAATTGACATTCAAAAAGGAACGCTTGAAAGGGCTTGGATTCATGACTTCCAAGGTCCACACTCAAAGGACAGAAGAAGCATTACAAATCAAAGCTGCCAAAATTCAACAAGAGAATCACTATTCCATAGATTCCAATGAATGGGAATGGGGTTCAGACAGATCCTCTAGTGACTATGAGCTCACTGAGACATTCAGAGAACCAAGTGAACCAATAGAAGAAGAGGAATTTAATAGGAAATTCAAAGTTGGTCAAGAAACAACCCTAGAGGAACCCATACAGTCTTTGCCTCTAGGTCCTGGGTTGAAATCACATAGAATGAGATATCAGACATGTGTTCCATCCTAGTTTGTTCCTTGTCATCACTAGATCATCCTTATCTCCTATAATCTGACTTGGTGCATGATGTCTTCTAACATACTTGGCTAATACAGGATCAATAGGTTCTGTATGATCTTCTTCATCGCTCGGTAACTGGATATTCTCTTCATTTTCTTCAATAGTCTTCTCGGTAAGAATTCTCGCTTGAACATAGACAAATTCATCATAGTCTTCTTGTTCCTTGGAATTTCCTTCATCATTTCTTTCTGCAAATTCATCAATTTTCACATTTGCATTTTCTACTATTTTGTTAGATGATTTGATCAGACATTTAAATGCTTTGCTTCTAGAAGAATAACCTAGAAATGTTCCTTCTTCACTCTTCTGAACAAACTTGCCATTTGTATCATCTTTGTGAACATAGCATCTACTTCCAAAGATTTTAAAATAACTTACATTAGGTTTCTTATCATACTAGATTTCATATGGTGTCTTCAAAGTACCTTTCTTCAGTTGTACTTGGTTCAGGGTGTAAACTGCTGGGCTTATTGCTTCTCTCCAAAATGTTTGTGGCACCTTCTTTTCAATCATCAGTGTTCTAGAACAATCCACAATAGATCTATTTCTTCTCTTAGCTGTTCCATTTTGTTGTGGAGTTCTTAGTGCAGAGACTTGTCTTTTAATACCATGATCATTGCAGAATAAGTTGAATTCATCAGATGTGAGCTCTCCTCCTCTATCTAATCTAAGAAATTTTAGTTGTCTTCTTGTTTCATTTTCAACTCTTGCCTTGTACCATTTAAACATTTGAAAAGCTTCTGATTTTTCTTTTAAAAACATTACTGACATTATCCTTGAATAGTCATCGACAAATAATATGAAATATTTATCACCATAATAACTTTGAACTTTCATAGGACCACAAAGATCAGTGTCCGCTAGATCTAAAATTCCCTTAGAAGTGTAAGACTTACTTGTAAAGCTTGATCTTGTCATCTTACCCATCTAACATCCTCGACACATAGCATTCTCAGGGTTTTCAAGACTCAGTAGAGCTCTTACTCGGTGCTTCTTGCTTATTTTGATTAGATTATCAAAATTTACATGACAAAACCTTTTATGCCATAACTAGGTATCATTTATCTTTGCGTACAAACACTTGTTATGAGTTGAGTCAAGGTGAAATGTGTTACCTTTTTTTTGTGTCCCGGTAGTAGCTAAATTTCCATTTTTGTCATGAACTTTGACAATTCCTTTCTAAAATTCTATTTGGTAACTTGTGTTGTTTAACTGTGTTACACTCAACAAATTGTATTTCAAACCTTCAACCCAATAAACATCATTGCATCTTGCATTGTCAAGAAGTGTTATAGATCTTTTACCTTTCACCAAACATGGTGCATCATTACCAAATCTAACATAGCCTCCATCATAATCTTCTAATATAACAAACTTGCGTTTATCTCCTGTCATATGATGTGACCATCCACTATCTATAATCAAAGAATCATTAGTGTTTATGTGACATATTAGGGATTTTTCATCATACCTTTCTTCATCTGATCCATCATTGATAGCCACATAAACTACTTCCTCTATATCAGTTTCATCTAATTTATCATCGTTAGATTCCTCATCAACTATTAAGCATGTCTTTCTATCTCTTCTTCTGAAGTCTCGTTGTCCTTTGTAATGATTGTCTTTCTGTCTGTCATCTCGGTAATCTCTCTGTTCAGTAGAATCTTCGTCAGGATAGTTAGAAGCCATATGTCCTATCTTATCACAATTGAAACATTTCAAAGGTAGTTTTCCTTTATACTTACCTTTGCCTCTTGGTAAGATTTTGGCTAATAGTGCTTCAAACTCTTCTTGCTTTCTGATTTCCTCAAACAGTTTGTGTACTTCCTCCATGTTCTTATGAAATCTTTCACTTGCTCCACTGTGATCTCCTTCAGAGTACTTATACTTTCTTTGATTGTAATCATTAGATTCATCAAGATGAAAAGAACTAAATGCAAATTCAACTTTATTTACCAAAGATCCACTGTTATCAAAGTTACTTAACTCAAATGCATGTAGCTTACTAATAGTAGCATCTAAAGAAACTGGCATATTCAGTACAGACCTCAATTCATTGATTGCAGAGACTCAAATTGCATAAGCTGGTAGAAGGGTTCTTAACAACTTACTTGTTATATCCTTTCCTTCAATAGTTCCACCTCCTCCTTTGATTTGATTGACAATCTCCTTTAGTCTTGTACTATACTGAGTTATGTTCTCACCTTCATTCATCCTCATAAATTCAAGTTGTCCTCTTAGACTATCTACTTTTTCTCTTTGAACATGTTCATCTCCTCCATACACTGATATGAGCTTATCCCACATTGCCTTTGCATCATTGCAACCTTCTAGATCATTAAACTCTGAATCAGTCAATGTAGATCTTATTTCAATCATTGCTTGAATATGTTCTTGCTTTGCCTTTATCTCTTCCATAGTCAATGGATAGGTGCTCGGTGTAACAAAATCATTCTCCAGATAGTATACATCATATTCTCCAACTCTTGATAGATGTAGCTTCATCCGTTTCTACCATGTAGAGAAACTTGACTTCTTCAGCTTCGATGCATCCCTCTTAGACATCTTTGGATCTTTAACTCAAGTGCCTTTAAACTTTTCTTCTAGACTCCAAATCTCTGATACCAATTGATAGTTTTGATACTTAATATAAGTATAGATCTAATACCCAACAAGATGAGAGCGGGGGGAGGGGTGAATCATACAAACTTAATCTTCCATAAAAACATCAGATTCAACCTCGGTAACATATACTTTAGTAATAAACATACAAACTCAAAAGCATATAAACATCATAAACCTCATAACACCAGATTTAACATGGAAACCCAAATAGGGAAAAACCACTATGGGATTTTGGACCCACTAAGAAATATACTCTTCTAGAGTATGCTCGGTTAAAAGAAAATCCTGTTAAAGATTACAAACACATTGCTAGATGTGACCCAGTTAAGGGATTTCCCTTAGATCTGTTAGGATCTTCACCTTGTTAGAAGTGACCTTGTTAAAGGATTTCAAACACTCAATCAGAATGTCACCTTGCTAGAGGGTTTTACAAATAAGACTGTTAAGTCCACTCAGTTAAGAGATTTTCTATCACTTTCACAAAATAACAGTAATCAAAATCTATCTGCAACTTCACATCTAAAACTCAAAAGTAGATTCTTATTTGTTCAATACAATATAGACATAGAAATAATCTTGTCCATTTGCTGGGCTTCTATACTCTATTATTCAAATAGGTCTTCAAGCTTCTGTGCTCAGTAATCACTATGTAGCATCCCTGTACATACACTTGCCCGCATACATTGTTTATCAACAGTTCCCTATTTATAAACAATTAGCTAACTGCTTAATTTCCTTGATCACATTTCCCATGATCAATCATAGCCATTAGATTTTCAAACTTGTCCAGATTCAATGCATCTTTTGATCTAAAAATGTTTTACCACACCTCGAAACTTGCATATATTTCTTGGAAATTGTGCCAGGGTATTGCGGTTCAATCTATGCTGTAGATCTTCATGTCGATCTTCCTTTGCCATAGATTCATTAACAAACTATATTTACGACATACCAATCATTTAATCAGTTCCATCTTATCAGCTTCCTTCATTAAATAATGCATGTAAACATTTAATGCATTTTGTTATAGCTCGAATACAACTCGGTAAATACTAAACTTTACTTGGTAGACATTCCGCCTTCATTAACTGATAGCGATAACCTTAGGGTTTACTGACTAGGTTCTTTGCTTGATAACATAGTATAGTATTAACCTTGACAATTTACAACATATATATGATGTTAAAACAATATAAACATCATGATCTCATCATTGTCTGACTCGGTAATAGTTGCCCATTGAATACCTTATTCATCCCCTTATTCATCATATTGTTTCCTGTGTCTTTTACCGACATCTTTATACTCTTCAAATCATATTTCTCAAGATATGGTAACATCATACTGAATTAGAAAATCAATTTCTTGACATCAATGACAAAATAATAGTATGAAGACAGTAAACATCCTTAATCAGTTATATCCATAATCATCAACAACCTTCTCAATATCCTTATTGAAATGTCAATAATATTTCATTGTCTGTTATAATGCTATATTGCCAACAAATCTCAATGAATTTCAAGAAGCCCTTGGAGGAAATGAAAATGATGAAAATCCTAGTACTCCCACTCCTGAAGCAATAGAAAGGGCACAAAACAACCCCCTCTTCAATCGACTTTTCAATGAAATCCTCAAAAACAATGTTGATGCTCATTTTTTGAGACTTGCTCAAGAGGGAGCCAAACTACCCTCTAATTTTGATACCACACAATTATGGAAAGCATCGGAACACCATAGTCATAATGAGGGTGGAAGAGGTTGAGATAAATTCACATATGACCTTCATCAAGGAAATCCCCCTCCTCCTCCTCCTCCTAATGACATTGACATATTGAGGCAACAAGTTGAGAATATAGCCCAACAACTCCACGGTGGTGTGAAAACTAATCAGTTTTCACTTAATGATATTTGTCCCTATCCCTTTGATAGGAATCTACATATGCCATCTTTTCTGTGAGGGTTTAAAACACCTAAGTTTGAAAAGTATCAGGGAAAAGCAGACCCTCGAGATCATGTCAAGGAATTTCCCTCAGCTTGCCTGGAAGTGGCATATGAAGACACATATCTAATGCGCCTCTTTCCTCAAACTTTGGGATGGACAACCACGCAATGGTTTTCCTGACTAACAGGTAGCATTAGGACATTCAAAGAACTTATCCAAAAGTTCATTGCACATTATTCACACAACATAGAATGTGGCGTTACCATGGTGGATCTATGTAATACCAAGTAAAAACTAGGGGAGCTATTTTCAGCTTTCCTACAACGATGGAGACAAATGTCCAGCAGACATTCTCTTTAGCTACCTGAATGAGAGCTAGTGCAAATATTTATTTCCAACTTGAACGAAGAAATGGAATTCCATCTAGACATGAAAGGCACAGAGTCCTTTAATGACATGATCACCGAGGGATTAAAATGTGAACGAGCCCTCATCAAAAAGGGGCTTATCAAGATATACAATGAACCAAAAGGTGGCCCTCACCTTCATTTTAATAGTGATAAACCCAACTTCGGGAATAAAAACAAAAACATCATCAATGACGGGGTTGTAGATGCAAGGACTATAAAGAGTGCACAACCTGTGGTCCGATTTGTAGGGCAAAATCCCCCTCCTAAAAATAGCACAATTTTTCCTTCACAAAATCAGGGATGCAATGCACCGCAAGAGGAATTGAGACAACGACAGCAAAATTATAAACCAAAATGTACATACACTCCCTTAGGAGAACCTATTGAAATAGTGTTATGTCAATTGGTCTCTTCAATTCTGGTGACCTTACCCAAGACATCTAATTACAAACCTCAGGTCAAACCTCCAGGGTGGAGAGATAATGAACATTGTGAATTCCATCAAATGAAAGGGCATAAAAGAAGTAACTATCATAGATTGAAAGATCTTGTTCAAGATCTTATTGACTGAGGAGATATTGAAATTGAAGGACATGACCCAAAAACCTGAAGTAATAATCATCTCATTTTTAAAAATCCGCTTCCATCACAAGATCAAAGGGGTCCTTCCACTTCAAGATGAAACACAGATACCAATGATTATATGTGAGCCGCCTATAATTACACTGTGAATCACCTATATGATGCCAATGAACAAATTGCAACCATTACCATAAAAGATCCAAGCCCTACCTGCAATGTTGTTATGCATCATAGCAAGATCACCATTAAAGCAGCTCCATAAGGCACAACCTCCATCCCAAAGTAGTATAACCTCGTGGAACAATTAGATAAGATGACCACACTTAAATGATAGTTCTGATACTAATTGTTAAGTACAGATGCCAAGCTAACAAGATGAGAGGGGGGGTGAATCATACAAACTTAATCTTCCATAAAAACAACAGATTCAACCTCGGTAACATATACTTCAGCAATATAACCAAAACTGCTAAACATGCAAACTCATAAGCATATAAACATCATAACACTCATAACACCAGATTTAATGTGGAAACCCAAATAGGGAAAAACCATTGTGGGATTTCAGACCCACTAAGAAATATACTCTTCTAGAGTATGCTCGGTTAAAAGCAAATCCTGTTAAAGATTACAAACACATTGCTAGATGTGACTCGGTTAAGGGATTTCCCTCAGATCTGTTAGGATCTTCACCTTGTTAGAGGTGACCTTGTTAAAGGGTTTCAAACACTCAATCAGAATGTCACCTTGCTAGAAGGTTTTACAAATAAGACTATTAAGTCCACTTGGTTAAGAGATTTTTTGTCACTTTACAAAATAACAGTAATAAAATATATCTGCAACTTCACATAAAAAATGCTAAAGCAGATTCTTATTTGCTCAATACAATCTAGTCATAGGACTTATCTTATCCCTCTTCCTAGCTCTATACTCTGTTAATCAAATAGGTATTCAAGCTTCTATGCTCGGTAATCACTATGTAGCATCCCTGTGCTTACACTTGCCCGCATGCATTGTTTATCAACAGTTCCTTATTTATAAACAATTTGCTAACTGCTTAATCTCCTTGATCACATATCCCATGATCAATCATAGCCATTAGATCTTTAAACTTGACCAAGTTCAATGTATCCTTTGATCTGAAAATGTTTTACCTCGCCTTGGAACTTGTGCTAAGGTTTTGCAGTTCAATCTAAGCTGTAGATCTTCTTGCCGATCTTCCTTTACCATAGATCCTTAACAAACTTCATGCACGACATACCAATCATTTAATCAATTCCAGCTCATCAGCTTCCTTCATTAAATAATGCTTTTAATCATTTAATGCATTCTGTTACAGCTTAGTTGTAACTTGATAAATACTAAACTTCACTTGGTAGACATTCCGCCTTCATTAATCGATAGCAATAACCTTAGGGTTTACCAACTAGGTTCTTTTCTCAGTAACATAGTATAGTATTAACCTTCCAATCAACAACAATATGTAGGATATCAAAACAATCTAAATATCATGATCTCATCATTGTCTAACTCGGTAATAGTTGCCCATTGAATAACTTATTTCTCCCCTTATTCATCACAATCTTTCTGTGTCTTTTACGGACATCTTTATACTCATCAAATCATACTTATTAAGATATGGCAACATCATATTGAATTAGAAAATCAATTTCTTGACATCAATGACAAAATAATAATATTAAGACAGTAAAAATCCTTAATCAGTTATATCCATAATCATCAACAACCTTCTCAATATCCTTATTGAAATAACAATAATCTCTTATTGTCTATTATAATGCCAACAATCTCCCCCTTTGGCATTGATGGCAAAACCAATTGATTTGACCTGCTAATTCGTATTCAAATTGTTGTGAGATTTTGAAATGCTCTCCCCTGTCATCAGACTTCTCCCCCCCCATACAATAGTCTTCTCCCCCTTTGACAACAATGCCAAAAAGTAAAGAACTAAAACATGATTTCTTCCTCTGAGAAGTGAATTCCTTGCTGTTATGTGTCAACTAAGTCTCGGTCAAAGCATTATGTCTTCAATTCCTATTCCCTGTAATTGTTCCCTGCACACCTTTAGAAAACATCCTAAAGTGTGTAAATAAGCATCAATCCACACATAATATTTTGTAGATTCATCGAATTGATTCTTTCACCGAACTCTGTCAGTGAGTAGAAGATAGGGGTAGGACCCCTAACTTACTTCTGAGATACTCAAAAGTGTCCCTTGGTAGTGGCTTTGTGAAGATATCTACTATTTGTTCCTTTGTGCTAACATACTACAACACCACTTTCTTCTCTTGAACTTCTTCTCTAAGATAGTGATATTTGATAGAGATGTGCTTTGTCTTAGAGTGCATAACAAGATTCTTTGAAATGTTAATGGCACTAGTATTGTCACAGAATATAGTTACTGGCTCAGTAATTTTCTCATTTATACCTTCCAATAGTTTTTTGATCCATGCTATATTAGTACAATTCAATGTTGCAGTAACATATTCAGCTTCTGCTTATTGACTATGAAACCCATCCTTGTTTCTTGCTAAGCCAACTCACTAGTCTTTCTCCTAAGAAGAAAGCTTCTCCACTTGTGCTTTTTCTGTCGTCAATGTTGCCTACCCAATCAACATCAGTATAAACTTTTAAATCAAATTCATTTCCTTTCTAATATACTAAGCCATAATCCTCAGTACCTTTCAAGTATCTAAAAATTCTCTTGATATGTGTGCTTCCTTGGGATCTGCAAAAAATCTTGCAACTATACTTACTACATGTGCTATGTCTGGTCTGCTGTGAACAACATATTGTAGCTTTCCAATCATGGATCGATAAAGTGTCTCATTAATAGATGCAGATTCATCATTCTTTGATAATTTATATTTGGTAGTCATAGGAGTACTTACTGGTTTCGAGTCCTCTATTCCAAATTTCTTCAAGATTTCCTTTATGTACTTGCATTGAGTAATGAGAATCTCATCTTTCATTTGCAGTATTTGTAAACCTATAAAATACTTTATCTCACCGATTAATGACATCTCAAATTCTTTGCTCATTTCATTTCCAAAGTTCTTGCATAAAGAGTCATTTCCACAAAAGATAATATCATCAACAAATATGGCTGAGATCAGTATTCCTTATTTTCATCATTCTTCATGTACATATTGATGTTTTTACTTGTCCTTATAAAATGAATCTTGATTAAATAAGAGTGCAATCTCTCATAACATGCTCTAGGTGCTTATTTCAGACCATATAAAGCTTTGTTCAATTTACATACCTGATCTTTATTCTCTCCTTCAACAAATCCTTCAGGTTGTTCGATAAAAACTTCTTCTTCTGATATACCATTCAAAAATGCAGATTTGACATCCATTTGATATACCTTGAAATTTTTGAACGTAGCATATGCCATCAATGTTCTTACTCCTTCAAGTCTTGCCACAGGCGCAAAAGTCTCACCATAATCAATTCCCTCTTATTGAGCATAACCTTTGCAAACTAATCTTGCTTTATTTCGAATGACCTCACCTTTTTCATTCAGCTTATTTCTAAAAATCCACTTTGTACCAATTACATTTTTGTCCTTCAGTCTTGGTACCAGTGTCCATGTGTCATTCTTCTTGATTTGATCAATCTCTTCTGTCATAGCATTTATCCAATATTCACTGTTAAGCCTCTTTCACTATTCTCGGTTCAAATTCAGATATCAGACATGTGTTATGTCTCAGTTTGTTCCTTGCCATCACTGGATCTTCCTTATCTCCTATAATATGACTTGATTCATGATTCCTTCTGACATACTTGGATAATACAGGCTCGGTAGGTTCTTTATGATATTCTTCATCACTCAGTAACTGGACATTATCTTCATTTTCTTCAACAACTTTCTCGATAGGACTTCTCAGTTGAACATATATAAATCCTTCATAATCTTCTGGTTCTTTGGAGTTTCCTTCATTATTTCTTTCTGCAAATTCATCAATTTTCACATTTGCACTTTCTACGATTTTGTTAGATGATTTGATAAGACATTTAAATGCTTTACTTTTAGAAGAATAACCTAGAAATGTTCCTTCTTCACTTTTTTGATCAAACTTTCCATTTCTATCATCTTTGTGTACATAACATCTACTTCCAAAGATTTTAAAGTAACTTACATTCGGTTTCTTGTCATACCAGATTTCATATGGTGTCTTCAAAGTTTTGTTCTTTGTACTCGGTTCAAGGTGTAAACTGATGTGCTTATTGCTTCTCTCCAAAATGTTTGTGGCACTTTCTTTTCAATCATCAAGGTTCTAGCACAATCCACAATAGATCTGTTTCTTCTCTCAGCTATGCCATTTTGTTGTGGAGTTCTTGGTGCAGAGACTTGTCTTTTTATACCATGATCATTGCAAAATAAGTTAAATTCATCAGAAGTGAATTCTCCTCCTCTATCAGATCTAAGACATTTCAGTTGTATTCCTATTTCATTTCAACTCTTGCCTTGTACCATTTAAACATTTGAAAAGCTTCTGATTTTTCTTTTAAAAACATTACTGACATCATCCTTGAGTAATCATCCACAAATAATATGAAATATTTATCACCATAATAACTTTGAACTTTCATAGGACCACAAAGATCAGTATGCACAAGATCTAAAATTCCCTTAGAAGTGTAGGACTTACTTGTAAAGCTTGATCTTGTCATCTTACCCATCTAGTATCCTTAGCACATAGCATTCTCAGGTTTTTCCAGACTTGGTAGACCTCTTACTCGGTGCTTCTTACTTATTTTGATCAAATTATCAAAATTTACATGACAAAACCTTTTATGCCATAACCAAGTATCATCTATCTTTGCATACAGACACTTGTTCCTAGTTGAGTCAAGATGAAATGTGTTACCTTTTGTTTGACTCCTGATAGCAGCTAACTTTGCATGCTTGTCATGAACTTTGACAATTCCTTTATGAAATTCTATTCGGTAACCTATGTTGTTTAGCTGTGCTACACTCAACAAATTATATTTCAAACCTTCAACCCAATAAACATCATTACATTTAGCATTTCCAAGAAGTGTTATGGATCCTTTACCTTTTACCAGACATGGTGCATCATTAACAAATCTTACATAACCTCCATCATAATCTTCTAAATTAACAAACTTGAGTTTATCACCTATCATGTGCTGTGAGCACCCACTATCTATGATCCAAGAATCATTAGTATTTATGTGAGATATTAGGGCTTTTTCTTCATACCTTTCTTCATATAATCCATCTTTGATAGCCACATAAACTACTTCCTCTGTATCAGTTTCATCTGATTTATCATCATTTGATTCCTCATCGGCTATTAGGAATGACTTTCTATCTCTTCTTCTGAAGTCTTGGTATCCTCTGTAATGATTATTTTTTGTCTGTCATCTTTGTAATCTCTCTTTTTAGTAGAATCTTTCTCAGGATAGTTAGAAGCCATATGTCCTATCTTATCACAATTGAAACATTTCAAAGGTAGTTTTCCTTTATACTTACCTTTGCCTCTCGGTAACCTTCTAGCTAATAGTGCTTCAAACTCTTCTTGCTTTCTGATTTTTTCATATAGTTTGTGTACTTCTTCCATGTTCTTATGAATTCTTTCACTTGCTCCACTGTGATTCCCTTGAGAATACTTACTCATTCTATCATTGTAATCATTAGATTCACCAGGATGAAAAGAACTGAATGCAAATTCAACTTTATTTACCGAAGACCCACTGTTATCAAAATTACTTAATTCAAATGCATGTAGCTTACCAATAGTAGCATCCAAAGAAACTAGCATATTAGGTACAGACCTCAATTCATTGATTGCAGAGACTCGAATTGTATAAGCAGGTAGAAGGGTTCTGAATAACTTACTTGTGACATCCTTTTCTTCAATGGTTCATCTTACTCCTTTGATTTGATTGACAATCTCCATTAGTCTAGTACTATACTGGGTTATGTTCTCACCTTCATTCATCCTCATAGATTCAATTTGTCCTCTTAGACTATCCACTTTTTCTCTTTGAACATGTTCATCACCTCCATACATAGATATGAGCTTGTCCCACATTGCCTTGGCATCATTGCAGCCTTCTAGATCATTAAACTCTAAGTCGGTCAATGGAGATGTTATTTCAATCATTGCTTGAATATGTTCTTGCTTTTCCTTTATCTCTTCCATTGGCAATGGATAGGTTATAGGTGTAATGAAATCATTCTCCAGATAATATACAACATATTCTCCAACTCCTAATAGGTGCAACTTCATCCTTTTCTGCCATGTAGAGAAACTAGACTTGTTTAGCTTCGGTGCATCCCTCTTATACATCTATGGATCTTTTCCTCAAGTACCTTTAAACTTTTTCTTCTGGAGTCCAAAGCTCTGATATCAATTGATAGTTCTGATACTATGTGTTAAGTACAGATGCCAAGCTAACAAGATGAGAGGGAGGGGGTGAATCATACAAACTTAATCTTCCATAAAAACAACAGATTCAACCTCGGTAACATATACTTCAGCAATATAACCAAAACTGCTAAACATGCAAACTCATAAGCATATAAACATCATAACACTCATAACACTGGATTTAACATGGAAACCCAAATAGGAAAAAACCACTATGGGATTCCGGACCCACTAAGAAATATACTCTTCTAGAGTATGCTCGGTTAAAAGAAAATCTTGTTAAATATTACAAACACATTGCTAGATGTGACTTGGTTAAGGGATTTCCCTTAGATCTGTTAGGATCTTCACCTTGTTAGAGGTGACCTTGTTAAAGGGTTTCAAACACTCAATCAAAATGTCACCTTGCTAGAGGGTTCTACAAATAAGACTATTAAGTCCACTCGGTTAAGAGATTTTCTGTCACTTTACAAAATAACAGTAATAAAATATATCTACAACTTCACATCAAAAAAGCTAAAGCAGATTCTTATTTGCTCAATACATTCTAGTCATGGGACTTATCTTGTCCCTCTGCTGGGCTCTATACTCTGTTAATCAAACAGGTCTTCAAGCTTCTATGCTTGGTAATCACTATGTAGCATCCCTATGCTTACACTTGCCCGCATGCATTGTTTAACAACAGTTCCTTATTTATAAACAATTTTCTAACCACTTAATCTCCTTAATCACATATCACATGATCAATCATAGTCATCAGATCTTTAAACTTGACCAGGTTCAATGTATCCTTTGATCTGAAAATGTTTTACCTTGCCTTGGAACTTGCATACATTTCTTGGAACTTGTGGTAAGGTATTGCGGTTCAATCTGAGCTGTAGATCTTCCTATCAATCTTCCTTTACCATAGATCCTTAAAAAACTTCATGCATGACATACCAATCATTTAATCAATTCCAGCTCATCAGCTTCCTTCATTAAATAATGCTTTTAATCATTTAATGCATTCTGTTACAGCTCGGTTGCAACTCGATAAATACTAAACTTCACTTGGTAGACATTCTGCCTTCATTAACCGATAGTGATAACCTTAGGGTTTACTGACTAGGTTCTTTGCTCAGTAACATAGTATAGTATTAACTTTACAATCAACAACATATTTAGGATATCAATACAATCTAAGCATCATGGTCTCATCATTGTCTAACTCAGTAATAGTTTCCCATTGAATAACTTATTTCTCCCCTTATTCATCACAATCTTTCTGTGTCTTTTATTGACATCTTTATACTCATCAATTCATACTTCTTAAGATATGGCAACATCATACTGAATTAGAAAATTAATTTCTTGACATCAATGACAAAATAATAATATTAAGATAGTAAACATCCTTAATCAGTTATATCCATAATCATCAACAACCTTCTCAATATCCTTATTGAAATGCCAACAATCTCTTATTGTCTGTTATAATGCCAACATTATATCCATCTTAGAGATTTTGCGCCTATCCCCAGCTCATAGAACAATATTGGATCAAGCTCTCCAAGAGGCATCAGTCCCTGCCAATCTAAATATAGATCAATTTCAAGCTATGGTTGGTAATTTGAGGTCATCACCATGTATCACTTTCTCTGAAAGCGATAATACATCCTTCCAACAACCTCATAATTCCTCACTCCATATTGAAGGATTTATCAACCAACACAGGATCAAGCGAGTCTTGATTGACAATGGAGTAGGCCTGAATATCTATACATTACAATTGGTCACAACATTGAGATATGAAGTTGAATCAGTGGACCCCCACAAAAAGATAACCATAAAAGCCTATGATGATGCAGAGCATTCTTCAAAAGGAGTAGTTGTGTTACCAATCTGAGTGGGCCCAGTGGTGAAGCACATCATATGTTAAGTTCTGGACCTTCCTCTTCCATATAGTTTGTTGTTTGGAAGACCTTGGATACACACCATGTAGGCCATTCCATCCACCTATCACCAGTGTATCAAGTTTCCTCATAACGGTGTAGAAGTTACAATCTTGGGTGATGCAAATCCATTTGCATATTATAATAATATCAACCGCTAGCCAGAGATTACCATTCCCAACAATAGAGAAGCTATCCCATCCATATTGTATGTTATTCCAACCTCTCTTTCCAGTTCAAACACCACTATACCAAAACAAGAGAAGCTAAAAATTAAAACCGAAGAGGAAGGTCCCAAGGAATACAATCTAAGACAACTCTTTTGTGTTGGGAAACTACCCACTTCCCCTAGAACTCATGGTAAGCCTCAAAGGTTACTTCAAGCACCACTGGTCAAGCCGGCCTGCACTTTGGCACTTTTTATCCTTGGAAAGAGTCAAGAAGAGGAGACCAGAGATGAGGACTTAGCAGAATGGATCTATAAAGACCCTATCACCATGGAAATCCCATAAGCTAAGCTTCCCATAGATCAATATGGAAAAGGCCTTACCATTATGCAAATAATAGGCTATGATGGTCAGAGTGCTTTGGGACCTTACAAGAAAGGATGACACAAGCCATTGTAGCTTGAATTAAAGCCTAAAGATAACACTGGATTAGGATTTCAAAGGGAGACTCTTCCTAAGCTCGGATTAAAAGGGAAACCCAACAAAACTCTATATTAGCCTAACATTCTAAAGAGGCCACCCTTGATTATATCAGTAGCACCAAGCACTGCACCAGCTACCCCAATGACGCTGAGAATCCCAACAATACCATCCACAACACCAATCATCTCACCAATCAAACCAACAACTCCATCAATAGCAGCAACCACATCAACAACACCATTAGCAGTATCAGAACCCCCAACAGTATCGATAACACTGATAATTCCATCAGAAGCAGCAGATTCAATAATTCCAATACTCTCAGTATCAGATTCCCTGATCCCAATAATCCTCCCCACAACACCAACCATTCCATCCCCAAAAGTACCTTAGTCGATTACACCTGTAGTGTTCAACTCAAAAGATATCCCAGTTTGGTATAGTAATCAGATACTGGAAAGTGACTTATAGACCAAATCACATGAGTGGGAATTTGATTCCATACATCTCAATACTTTAGATGAGGAAGACACATCACCACCTCCACCTTGCAAAGAAATACCTATTTATGGAGAAGCATAGATTAAAACCTCTTGGGTTCATAAAATGGAAACATCTTCCATAGACCCTATGTCACATCCTATGCTTGATTATGACAGGGACAGTATGATCAACAACCTTCACCATAATATCTTAACCCTCACTAACACATCCTATGAACTTAACTTAATTGATGAGGTAATGCCCATTATCCATCCTGAAATTATTGAATGCAACCAACCAAATCCCCCATACTTTGACCAATTCCAAAACGATGAGGCGATAATTGAATTTTTGGAACTATGAGATAACATACCAAGCAGGGATCACAAAGTTGGATTTTTCATTTAACTTAATAGCACGACATACTTCAGGGCAGATGCCAAACCTTTTAGCTACAAAAATAGTATGATAAAACATGGATCTTGTAGTAAAAACCACACTGTGGCACTGTTTGATCCTAAAAAAGTAAAAAGAAAGAGTGTATCCAATAGTGAAAACCTCCCTGAGGTGCCTACGGATGAAAGATTTGACATCCTCCCCTCTAGTGCAAATCAAGAATGATCAACAATCCTCATCAAGGAAACAAAATAATTCAACATGAGGACCTTGAGACTTCTCACCAAATACATCTGGAATCTCTTTTAACTCCAGAGGAAAAACCTAAGTTTGTAGAATTCTTCTAGAAGAGTCAAATCAACTTCGCATGGTCATATGCAGACATGCCTGGTCTAGATCCTGATTTGGTCATGCATCACTTCATTGTGGTAGAAGGAGCTAAGCCTGTCAAATAGAAGCTTTGCAAGATGCACCCCAGATTGCGGTACTAGTCAAAGGAGACTAATTGATTATGCAGATTGGATCTCCAACATTGTACCTGTCAGAAAATGAAATGGGGGCATCTATATCTATACTGACTTCAAAGATCTAAACAAAGCATGTCCTAAAGATGACTTCCCCCTACCAGACATTGACATGATCGTGGACCTAACAGCAGGACATGCCATGCTTTCTCTCATGGATGGATTTTTAGGGTACAATTAGATAAAGATCACACCAGATGATCAACATAAGATGACTTTCATATGCCCATAGGAAACATACTATTGGAATGTGATGCCTTTTGGTCTAAAGAATGTAGGGGTGACTTATCAAAGAGAAATGACCACCATCTTTCATGATATGATGCATACCATAATAGAAGATTATGCCGATGACCTGTTGGCAAAATCATTAACAAGAGAAGGTCATCTTGCAATATTAGATAAAATCTTTGACAAAATAGAACAATATCATGTTCAACTCAACCCAAAGAAATGTGTCTTTGGAGTAACCTCAGGGAAACTTCTAGGATACATTGTCTCAAGACAAGGCATTGAGGTCAACCCAGCAAAGGTCAAAGCAATCATGGACATGCCACCTCCAAAGAACATTAGTTAGCTAAGGATATTACAAGGGTGACTTCAATCCATCCAAAGATTCATTGCACAACTAGCAGATAAGTGACATCCCTTTACACATGTGTTACACAAAAACATCTGCTTTCAATGGGATGCTAGATGCCAGCAAGCATTCTAGATGCTTAAGGACTATCTCATGAATACACCATTGTTGATCCCACTAGATCCAAGTAGACCTCTATTACTCTATATTTTAGCAACTAATACAACATTGGGAGTACTACTGGCACAACATAATGTAGAAGGGAAAGAGTGTGTTGTGTACTATATCTCTCGCACACTGGTCGGCTATGAACTCAATTACACACCTATTGAGTGAGCTTACCTAGCAATAATCTTGGTAGCCACTAAACTGAGGCACTACGTGTTAACACATAAAGTACAACTCATTACAAAGATCAGTCCACTAATGTACTTACTCAGCAAAGCAGCATTGACATGCCACTTTGCCAAATGGGTGATGATTTTGAGTGAGTTTGACATCAAGTATGTGGGCCGTAAGGCTATTAAATGACAATTTATTGCAGATCAGTTGGCCAATGCACCCCTCACAGGGAATCATTCTCTTGTTTCCAATATTTTAGATGAAGAGATATTCATGATCACAACAATGCAACGATGGAAGCTTTACTTTGATGGTTCATATACTAGGCATGGCTCGGGGGCAGGCATTTTGTTTATCACACCTCAAGGTGAAAGCATCCCGAAATCTTACAGACTAACTTTTCCATGTACAAACAACATAGCAGAATATGAGGCCATGATCACAAGATTCATACTAGTGATACAATGGAAACTTAAAGAGCTACAGCTATATGGCGACTCCCAATTAGTCATCCGACAAGTCACAAACAATTATTAGACCAAGGATGATAAACTCATGCCGTACAAGAAAATGGTGGACAATTTAAAGGCTTCACTTACAAATATCACCTTTGAGCAAATAACTAGAGATCAAAATCAAGCTATTGATGCTATGGCTACCATTGCATCTCTCCTATTTCTTCCACAAAATTTAGCATGCTATGATTTCTTGGTAGAACAACTCTGGATTCCCACTTATGATATCGCCGAATCTGAGATGATATGTCACCTTGTTAGTTCCAAATCCCCATGGTACAATGAGTTCTACACTTACCTCCGTGATCACACACTCCCTCATAATCAATCGAGTAACCAACGCAAAACCTTCATTCACCAAACCGCTTGATAAACAATCATTGCTAAAACCCTATACTGACATAGTCGTGATGGTACTCTCCTTCAATGTTTGGAACATGATGAGACAACAAAGGCCTTGGAAGAGGTACATGAAGGAACTTGTGGGACTCACTCAAGTGGTCCTTCCTTAGCAAAGAAGATCATTCATGCTAGATACTATTGGGCATCCATGGAAAAAGACTCCTACTATTTTGCCAGAAAATGCAAGAAATGTCAAGTTCATGGAGACCTGATACATGCAGCAGTATAGGAATTGCAACCAATCACAACACCATGGCCCTTTTGTCAATGGGGACTTGACCTTGTGGGTAAAATTCATCCATCTTCATCCAATAGCCATAAATTCATTATTACTGACATTGAATACTTAAGAAAGTGGATCGAAACTATTCCAGTTACCCAAGTCACCAGCAAGTAGATCACCTCATTCATCCTTAATTACATCATCTTCTGGTATGGTGTACCCATGTCCATCACCATAGATAACAGGCTTCCTTTCAAAAATTAGGATGTCCATGAGCTCTGTGAGAAGTTTCACATCCAACATCGCTTTTCCACTCCTAATTACCCACAAGGAAATGGTCAGGCCAAAGCATCGAAAAAGAATATATTGAGAATCCTCAAGAAGACAGGCAATGATTCCGACCATGATTGGCACATTCAATTAAATCTAGCACTGTGGGCATATCGAACTAGCATTCGAACCCCTATAGGAACAACTCGCTACTCACTGGTCTATGGCGCAGAAGCCATCCTTCCTATTGAGGTCAAGATACCATCTCTATGAGTTTCCTTACATAATCTAATAGATGATGAGGCATACCGAGTCTCCCATCTTCAAGACTTGGAACTACTTGATGAAAGGGAACAAGCTACATAAAACCAACTCAAGGCTTATCAATAATGCATGAGCAGAAGCTATAATCACCTAGTTAAACCTCGTACATTTGAGGTAGGTGATCTTGTTCTTAGAGAGAATCCTTGTAATTAGGCAAACAAAGAACGTCAAGGAAATTTTGAATCAAACTGGTTGGGTCCATATGTTATCACTATTGTATTTGGGTCCAAGGCATATTAGTTGGCTACTTCAGAAGGAGAACTGCTAGCATATCCGATCAACAATATGCACCTCAAATGGTTTCATACATAAGTTATACAAAGAATCAGGCTCCATACATACCAGAAAACACACCAAAAACATTCAGATAAAAGTCCTGAAGAAAATACAAAAAAATCAAAATAGTAAAGAAAAATCATGCATCCAAATGGTGAACAACCACTCCGGTGGAACCTTGGGTAAGTACGATGGTGAAAACCTGGCAAATAGGTGCCACTCGTAAAGGCTATGGCTCCATTGTCTTTCAGACTTGTTGCGATCACATTCATTGCATCCATTCATCCATTAGTGAAACCATGGCTTGTTATTGATCTACAATCAAGGATAGTACTTCATGCATCTTGCATCTGAATTTTTTTCATATTCATGTCTAAATTGGGGGCAATTCCCTTAACCTATTGATGGAAGTGGATTCTACATTATTTGTGATTCATTGAGTTCTTCAATCAAAATTGTCTCACAAAATCCAAAAACATTCAAAATTGTCTCACAAAATCCAAAAACATCATAAAATATCAAAAATCAATCAAAACATGGCAACACATGAATCCTTTGTACATACGCATCAAAGCAAAAATCAAAAAAACATTTGGAGCTACTCAAAACGATGATCACTTATCAAATCAAACCAATCAATCAACATAGACACACAACTATCTTCAACAAGGATGTATCCTTCCTTACCACAGTAAAGACATGATAACATTTTTCTTTGACAAGAAAATTTTGTTTAAGCTATCAAGTACTTGGTTAGTTGATAAAGATATTTATTCATTTATATCAGGTTCCTACGCTACTCTGGAATATCCACAAGTGATTAGAGTAGTCAGGATGGTTCCTACGTATTGCTTGTTTATCTTCTATGAATTATTCCAATGGAATTCTGGGGCATGTACTAATGGTGTCTACATGAGAAGTTCACTAAGCTATGTGATCTTATGCAAAATCTAGTCATAGATCACTATGGATTACTGACTATAGCATATACCTCGACCATATGAGCATGAACCATTATGGAGCATCCATATTCTTTATCTATGTTTCTTACTTACAGGTACAATGCTCCAAACTTGGTTCCTACTACCTCATCCAAGATTGATACTAACATGCTCGATGATGAAAAATAAAGCACTATGGATCGTCATTTCATCTCATCTATATATATTGTATTCTGTTGCATTCCATCCATCCATACATTCATAATAGCTGCATATCATTCATACATAGTAATGGCAATGGATGCATACTATTTTTTTTATCTTCTTTCATAGGAATGAGTCCTAGGTCCTCTATATCTTCTATCTAACATTGAACCCCCCCCTCACCCTCCATGTCTTGATAATCAACATCATTATAATCCCTTCATTGTTTCCCATCAACTCACTCAAGCTACATTCATCACCATCCATCTTTAACAAGAGGGGTTGTGCTTCCCATCCTTAGTCATGCTATAAGTCAAGCAAGTTACTCTATCTACATAGGCATGTCGACTCACACACACCTAGGCTATCAACATATACTCTAATCAAGTATCTTCAGGTCTCAATAGGTAATCGATTATGGAAAACCTAGACTACAATAGGCATTTCTCATAATGACCTAGTCTTACTGGGGCTGCTATGACTCACCACAACCATCCATCCCACACACACACTATCAATTGCTCAAACAATCCAACACAATCACAATGGACAATTACATCAATTGTCTAAGTCTCTGTGTAGGGGAAAAAGTGAGACTAGGTTAACATGCCCTAATCCTACCTTTTGACACACATTACGGAATATGAAAGAGCCTAGAGGTATCACACAATTGGTTACTTTTTGTGAAAGAGAGAGCCACGGGCTACCTATTAGGATTTCTATTCCTTTGTTGTAATTGAAAGATAAGATGATACAAGTTCAAATCCTAATCCCAAAATGCATGTACAAACTAATAACAAGGTTGCAGAATTGAGATTAAACAATGAACAGCTGTAAATACAAGGATGAAATAAGAATGTAGATGCATACCCAGAGTCAAAATCTGATTGAAAATGTTCGGGACGGGGGCGCGGGCGCCACTGTCTTGATACAGTGCCGGAAACTGCTCCTGAAACTGCTGTCTTGCACTCTGGAAACTGTCAGAAATGCTATCTATCAGGAGGACCAGGGCGCCTAGTGCCTCTGTCCCAGGGACAAGGGCACCCAGCACCCCTATCCTAGTAGGACCAGGGTGCTCCACGCCCCTGTCCAGGTCTTTTGCTCTGCAATTTGGTATGGAGTGTTGTCTCGACCTGCTCTTCTCGGATCTGTAACCTGCAGCGTCGTCCGAGTCCCGAAACCTGCACTTATATCTAAAAAGGGTATGGGTGGCTATATAGGGTTTTGCCTTAGTCAAACCCCTGCTTCGGTGATTTCCACCTCCACGAATAGCCAAGTTGTATTGTAAAATGTATTGTGTGTGCAGACCTTGTGTGTGTGCAAGATCCTAAAATGCAAGCAAGCAAACTAGAGCAACCTAGAAAGTAAACCCTAATTGCTTGTAAATGACGATGTAAATGCTCTAAATCAAGATGCAAAGTGATCTAAAGCATGAATAAAGGATATATTGAAGCTTATGCAAAGACATGAAAACAACATGAAATCATACCCAACCCTCAAGGGAGGAGTACAAGCCAATCTTCAGTCGGTAATCTCCTATTGTTCTTCAATGTCTTCCAAGCCCTAAATGGATGAATGAAATTGATGAATGCTTGATAGAGGGGTGTTGAATGTTGTTGAAGTCTTCAAAGATCTGCTCTTTCACTGCATATGAGGTTCCTAAAAACAAAAATTGGATCCGTTCAAATGAAGAAAGAGAGCTCTTATGTATGAAACCCTAGGTCATAATTTTGTCTTTTGGCCGACCTAGAGATTGAATTTCCTGCCAATTTCTTGGGGTTAAGCTTTATTTTATGATTGGATTGTGCTCCTAAAATTTCAGGAAAAATGTCCGGGACCATGTGCACTCCGAGCGCCATGGTCCTGACAACTTTTCACCAAATTTTCAGGGCCATCGGATATGATGATTTTAGAGAGAATCCCAAAGTTACAGGTGATTTTGAGATGTTTTGACCCCTGAAACCAAGCCCCCAAGTTCAAAATAGGACTTAATTAGGGTTTTTGATTGAATGATGTATTAGAGGAATAAAATGAAAAGGGCACACTTTAACGAAAGGGCCCAACTTTATGATGTAGAGGATGATGAAATAGGACCTTAGACCTAATTAATTTGATTAATTAAGTGCTAAAGGAGAAATGCAATGCAAAATGTAAAATGCACCAAGGCGGGTGCTAAACTAGGTGTGAAATTGTACCACCCTAGCAAGTGCGTACAATTTACGATGCTACATTTAGCCCCCACTTTAGCGGTCATATGAGTACTACGTGCATATGCAAGCTAAAGTACAGAAAAGTAAACATCATTTGAAAAAGGATATATCCATAAGTTGTCAGATGAAGCCCCCAGCGGTATCTGCAGTACACAGTTAGGAACCACACCCTACAAAACACACGTTAGATCACAAAATCACCTAATGCTTACTAAGGAAAGTGATGAAATTTGTGAGTAGCTATATGGCCCCCCCTGTTTCGACTTGCTTATTAGGGAGGTAAAACAGGGTAGCATGTTTACTTACGACAAATTATGTAAGAGAGTATTGATGAGGGATGTTCACTAAATAGGCTTCATCAGAGCACTTTTTGGAACATCCTGAGAGTAGGGGAATAAAAATACGATTCCTACGCAACAAACGGCTCGAAAATTGCATCTCCCAAACTCAAGTTATGATGAAATGAGTGATAGAGGAAAATTAGGGTTTTGAAAGTAAAGGTAAAGGAATGAAAGTATATACCTTGAAAGTGACATTTGCATTTGTCACTTTGTTGATTTCGGAATACTGTTCATTGTAGCGAAGCCGACATAGCCATCATCATGCCTTCATGATGACCGAAGCATCCCACGAGGATTGAGATCCTGCGCCAGGCCGTGATCGACGATGAGCCACTGGATGAGGTGAGTTGACTGAATGTTGACTTTTGATTTTCTACATTTTGACTTTTTGTGATTGTTTGCGGGCCCTGGAATCTGACCATGGGTCCCACCCAGGGCACCATGGTCCTTGTGGGGCACCATGGTCCCTGACAGGGCGCCATGGTCCCTTCAGGGTGCCATGGTCCCTTCAGGGTGCCATGGTCCCTAACAGGGCGCCATGGTCCCTTCAGGGCGCCATGGTCCATGACAGGGCGCCATGGTCCCAATCAGGACTTGGCGAGAGACATCAGGGTTAGCATATGATGTTCGACAGTTTGCGTGAATGATTTTGATGATTGAGTACTGATTATAGTTATGTTTTTGTGTTGCAGGGTCTCCCATACATGAGAGAGCATACGGCGGGACAGATTCTTCACAGTTTGCGAGACCAGATTCTGCGGCTGACTCAGGCAGAGAGAGACACATTGTCGATCATGGGTTTATGGTATGCGATCCTCATGCCAGCCATTCGGTTCCATCCTGCAATGCTGATGGCACTAATGGAGCGATGGGATCCTGACACATGCACATTCTATCTTCCAGTAGGGGAGCTGACGGTTACACTTGAGGATGTGTACCGCATACTTCGTCTTCCTATCAGAGGAGCTACTGTGACATACGCGACCGATCGGTCTACGGAGGACCATCAAAGGGAGCAGGTATATTGCATAGGGAGAGTCATGCTGAGTGAGATGAGAGGTCGCATCATGGTCAGCTGGCTCTTACATCCTACAGGAGAGGTGCCCCTTATGAGACGTCTTATGATCGCCATCATAGCACTAGCCGTCTGCCCTAATGGGCGAGGTATGCACATGCATGGGGGTCTCACATGGTGCATCAGAGCTATGGAGAGACACAAGAGAGTATATGCTTGGGGTCGGAGTATGCTTGCACATCTCTATCATGACCTTGGGGAGTATGTGTTTGGACAGGGTTGCAACTTGATGACATGCACACTTCTGCAGGTGTAGATATTTAAGCACTTCACATGCATCAGGCCTATCGGCTTTCCAATGAGTATGGCTAGCAAGCGACCTAGGGTGTTTACTTATCCACTTACCAGCGAGTGGAGATTTGGAGATCTGCTATATTGGAGAGTGATTTTTGATAGATTGACAGCCGAGGTGATCGTATGGAGACCCTATCTACGGATGCACAGATGGGATGGGATGGAGAGACAGTTAGCATGCCTACAGAGGAACCGCCTACTGCGGGGATGATATTCACATATCATAGTCCCATTCTACTTCGACTGAGTACGGAGGGAGTTTGGGCTAGAGCAGTGCGTTCCAGCCGATGTACCCATCTATACTCGACACTCACAAGTCCTTCCTAGACCTAGAGCAGTAGCGAGGCCGATGATAGATGACATCGAGACTACAGATATAGAGGGATCTGATCAGGATGTGGTTACCGATTACTCTGCAGAGCCTGGAGCACAGTGCAAGTATGTCTCATGGTTTATGAGATATACCCAGGGCCTATCTTTCCACCAGATCACCCGACAAGCCATCCAGGCCCATGGAGACATGGAGACCAAGATGAGGACCAGGGATCTAGGTCAGAGGAGCCAGAGGAGGGAGAGGGTCATGAGGAGGCAGGAGATCCTGATCCACCCACAAGAGATCAGCCTAGTGCCAAGGAGGAGGAGGAGGAGGACACGGATAGAGATGAGGATGAGGAGGATGTAGGTGAGGATGCAGACGAGGATGAGGATGAGGATGATGAGGAGGACGAGGAGGAGGAGGAGGATAGAGATGATGAGGAGGGGTCAGATGCAGCTCCCCACCATTCAGGAGATGATACCATAGCTCTGGATCCTCCTCTTATTCCCCAAAAGGGGGAACACAAGGCAATATAGAGACCTGTTTCTAGTACCGTCCAGCCTACACCCATCGTACACAGATTATTTGAGTGAGGGGAGCCTAGTAGTTCCCAGTCATAGATGCTACCATACCACGATCCCTACTGGCGTGAGGGAGATCCAGATATAGTAGGTTCATATTGATTGATTAATGTTTTGATGATATAGAATGGTACTAATACAAAAATCTGTTCTACTACTACAACTAATGTGCAGGAGTGGCGTTCCCTAATTCAACAAGCAGTGACAGACATTTCCATGATGGCACAGATCCCCAGTTCCTCACAGATTTCTTATAGACCTCAGGGGAACGCGGGTCGACATGAGGACTTGTTTTCCCCATTCCGAGTACAGGTAGACATATAGAGGGAGAGAGAGAGAGTTCTATCAGAGAACCTTCAGCGAGCACAGCGAGATCTAGCAGCAGCTCAGGTCGAGGCTTCCTCCTATCATGTGATCCTTATGGATAGGGATCGTAGGAGTTCCTCTCGGAGTCACTTGCGGTCTATATCACGCTACACACCTATGGGTCCACCTGCACGGCCGGATCAGGAGGGAGCATCTAGTCGTCACTCTCCAGCCACCAGCCCTAGGGATAGGAGATGATTTTATGATGATTTTGGATGACGATTTGTATACGATCCACACACACACACACACAGATATATATATATATATATACATGCTTCTCTTTTGTCTCAAATGTGTTATCTTTAATGCTTAAAACAATGTATATTTTTCTTTGATTAAATCTAATACATTTGGTAGATGTACATGTATGTTCAGGATTTAATTTCCATGTGATTGATTTCTCAATGCTCCATGATTAAATTGATACATGTGTGAATTAATTAAAATATTTAATCAAGTACTATATTGATGATAGGGAAGAAATATGCATTAAGTCTAAGAACCATATAATTAATGTGATTTAATTTTGAACTTAAACACAACATGATACGATTCTACTTAACGCATAAGACATTGTGTAATATGCTAGCATAATGGAAATGTAAATCTTTTACAATTTACATAAATGAATTCAAGACAAACTATAAAGTAAAGAAACACGCTTGTCAAGAATGAAGCAATATAGATTAAACACCATAACATTTAATTCTATTTTGCTCTAATTAGGAGATACTAAAATATTACCCAATGTTGAAGAACTGAAAAGAAGATGAATAAGGAATGAAGAATTAAGCATAATATCTACGCAAGTGCATAGCATTGATAGGTTCTTTAAGAGGCGTACCGTCTACATCTGCTATTTTGTAAGCACCTGATCCATAATCTTCAATAACCATATATGGTCCAAGCCAATTAGGACTAAATTTTCCCTTTTCTGCAGGTAAGGCATTCACATTGTGCTGATTCTCATAGAGGACTAAGTCACCTATCGAGAAGGAATGTTGAATAACCTTATCATTATAGCTTCGTTGTAGAGTTTTGTGATACGCTTGAATATGCTCAAGAGCTTTTATACACTGTTCATCAAGCATCTCAAGCTGTTGAAGTCGTTGTTCTCTATAAGAGTCATCATCTACTATACCTTTGAGAGAAACCCTAAGTGATGGAATCTCTAACTCTAAAGGCATAATAGCGTCAACACCATAAACAAGACTATAAGGAGTAGTTCTTGTAGCAATTCGTACACTCGTTCGGTAGGCCCAAAGAGCATAGATTAGCTGATTACTCCAATCCTTACCATGCTTATTTATGGTTTTGCGAAGAATTTGTTCAATTATCTTATTGGATGATTTAGCTTGACCATTTGATTGAGGATAGTATGGTGTAGAAAATCGATGTTTGATATGATATTTCTCGAGGAATTTCATCACATGCTTGTTTTTAAATGATGTCCCATTATCTGAGATTATAGTGGAAGGTATCCCGAATCGAGAAATGATGTTTTCTAGAAGAAATTGACAAATCACTTCAGCAGTAGTAGAGCGAAGGGGAATAGCTTCTACCCACTTCATAAAGTAATCTGTTGCAGTTATAATGAAGGTGTGTCCTTGAGATGAAGGAGGAGAGATTTTGCCAATGAGATCCAAACCCCATGCAGAGAAAGGCCAAGAAGCTACTTGAGAACGAAGTTCTTGGGCAGGAGCATGAATCAGATTATTGTGTTGTTGACATTGATGACATTTCTTAAAAAATGAAAAAGAATCCTTCTGTATAGTTTGCCAATAGTATCCCATACGAAGAAATCTTTGAACCAAGGATTTGCCTCCGAAATGCCCCCCACAGGCACCTGAATGTGCCTCTTCAAGAGCAACGGGGATTTCCAATTTGTTAAGACAGCAAAGGAGAAGACCGTCATAACCCCTTCGGTAAAGGACATTAGAAAGAATGATATACCTAGCAGACAGCTTGCGGATTCTAGCCCTAGTGTTCCTATTGGTGGAATCAAGAAAGGTACCATCGGTCAGATATCTTACGATATGCGAATACCATTCATCTGAATCTACAAAGTCACAACATGTTACCAAGCTAGAATCGTCTACAATAGCTGGAGACATAAGGTTGTGAATAACAAATTTAAGATCAACCACAGGGTCCTCTAAAGATACAAGAGAAGCCACACATGCCATTGTGTCCGCATGTCGATTATCTTTTCAAGGAACAGGTTCCATGGTATAAGAATCAAATTTTTGTAATAAAGAGATAGCAAGGTCTTTATATTGTGATAATTTGTCTTGTTTTGCTTGATACAGTCCTGTTACTTGTCTTATAATCAATTGAGAATCTCCATAAATATGTATGTGTTTTATATTCAGAGCTAAGGCTGCTTTTATTCCCGCTATAAGAGCCTCACACTCAGCAATGTTATTGGTACACAGGAAATTTAGACGATAGGATAAGGGAATAGATTTCCTTGTAGGAGAAATCAGAACAACACCTGCCCCCGATCCCGTACGACACTTTAGAACCATCAAAGTATAATTCCCAAGTTTCATCTTTTTCTATAGAAAAAATGAAGTCATCGGGGAAAGACTTAGAATTAGGGAAGGAGAAAGGTGAAGGGGCCTCAACTAAGTGGTCGGTCAATGCTTGCCCTCTAATTGCTCTTTGTAAAACAAATTTAAGGTCAAATTCAGTTAACATCATAACCCACTTAGTTAGGCATCCTGATAAATCAGTTTTAGAGAAAAGATGCTTCAAAGGATCAAACTTTACCATGATGTGGACTTCTGAATTTAAAAGATAATGTCTCAATTTCTGAGTCGCAAACACCAAGGCCAAGCATTGTCTTTCTATCGCAGAATATCGAGTCTCATAATCAAGTAAGGTACGACTTATGTAATAAACCGGACATTCCTTACCATCTTTATCATGTTGTGCCAACAGTGCTACGAGAGCATGAGAGGAAGCAGCTGTATACAGAAGGAAGGGTTTAGAAGGTTCGACAGGTTGAAGAATAGGAGGACTAGCCAAATACACTTTTAAATCTTCAAATGCTTGCTGACAATCTTCGTTCCATTGAAAAGTGATATTCTTTTTGAGAAGCTGAGTAAAAGGAAAGGTACGATCCGCAAGCTGAGATACAAACCTACGAATAGCTTGAATCTTTCCTTGTAAGCTTTTAATTTGAGACACATTTCTAGGAGGTGGCATGTTGACAATAGCATCTATTTTCTTAGTGTCCACCTCGATCCCACGATGCAAAACTATGAATCCTAATAGTTTTCCACTATCCACACCAAAAACACATTTTTGAGGATTCAAGCGCATGTGATATTTACGAACTCTTTCAAAGATTTGACGAAGGATTTTAATATGATCTATGCGAAGAATGGATTTGGCTAAAATATCATCAACATAATCCTCTAAAATCTTATGCATATAATCATGAAAGATAAGGGTCATCACTCGTTGATAAGTTGCACCGGCATTTTTAAGTCCAAAAGGCATCATTATCCAACAAAACGTACCCCAAGGAGTGGTGAAAGCGGTTTTGAATTGATCTTGAGGGTTAATGAAAATTTGATTGTATACTGAAAAACCATCCATGAAGGATAACAAGGCATGTCCTGCCGTAGAATCAACTATCATGTCAATGTTCGGAAGAGGGAAATCATCTTTTAAAGAAGCCCTATTTAAATCTCGAAAATCCGTACACATTCTTATTTTGTTATCTGGTTTAGCCACAATGACAATATTTGAAATCCACAGGGAATAGTCAATAGGGCGGATAAATCCAGCCTCTAATAACTTTTCAATCTCAGCCTTTACAAGCAGAGCCACCTTAGGATTCATTTTTTGAATCTTTTGTTTCACGGGCTTAGCATCGGGAACTAAGACAATATTATGAGTGACAATCTTAGGATCTATACCAGGCATGTCAGAGTATGTCCAAGCAAAGATCTCAGGGAATTCGTGCAATAAATCTTCATATTGTTTTTGTTCCTCTTCATCCAAACATTTTCCAATTTTAATAACTCTGTCCTCTTTGCAAGGATCCATCTTAACATCAATGGTGTCACTTATAAGAAGATTACTTTGTTGAGGAGTATCCTTTAACTGAGGGAATTCTTTCACAATCTCATCATTATCGATCTCTTTTCCAAAATAGGCTTCAGTATTTAAACAATAAGGGAGTCCCCTATTGTGATGATAATGAGGAAGAGTGTCATATGCTCCCAAGAATTCATCTAAAGCATCATCGATAGGGAAGACATCCAAAGCATAGGCACACGAAGGATCCCCATCAATATACTCAAGATGTTGCATTGATAGAGATGTAGAAATAGCATTAACACTAATGCATGGTCTTTTAGAAGCTTTAGTGTGTTTGCAGGGATTATAGCCAAGTCCAAAGGCATAATTATGAAAATTAGTCTCTAGAGGAACCTTCATCCCTTGTTCGTGAGCACCACAACCATTTCCATGATACCCATGCTTAGCAAAAATGTGAAAACCATGACCATAACGATCAGCCATTTCAGAAAGAGAAGGTGGTTTTTCATAAGACAAAGAATCAAACTCTTCAGAATTAGAGGTGTGAGGAGAAGAAGTTTGAGAAGCGGCCACAAAATTATTACTCATAGGTTCAGGTAAGATTGATTGATTTTTAGCTTCTTCCTTCTTTTCAACTTTAAGCTCTCTAGAAGGAACCTTATATTCACCTACAAAGGTGGGATTGAAATCAAGAGATCCCCAATCGTCTTCTACGAGAACCTTCTCAGGATCAAAATCCTTCTTATGTGTAGATTCAAGTCGAGAAGAATCTTCTTCAGGATCTCTAGACTCATCCAAAGAATTTTGATCATCAAAGAGCGAGGATTCATCAATAGGTATCTTGTTTAAAGAGTCATCACTAGATGAGGACGGCTTAGAAGAACCCCCTTTGGAAGTAGATGTTTGTAAACAAGCTTGGAAGTTTGTATCACCTATCAAGGTATATGTCTTATTGTTATAAATAAATTTAACTTGTCTATGCAATGTAGAAGGGACAACTTGCATACTGTGAATCCAAGGTCTTCCTAATAACAAGTTGTATGTTAAATTTCCCGACATAACATGGATAGGAGTAGGCAAAGTAACAGGTCCCACTGTGAGAGGTAAGGTGATAATACCTAATGAAGTCTTAGCCACATTGTCAAAGCCTCGAATGGGACGAGAGTCAGGCTCAATGAGGGATGTATCCACATTCATTTTATGCAATAGATTAATGCTACACACATTAAGGCCAGAGCCATTATCTACTAGTGTTCATCTTATAGCAGTGTCTTTCATGATAACCACAATCATCAAGGGATCATATTGATGTTGAATTTCACTAGTACGCAACTCATCTTGGGTAAACACAATTTGAGCCTTAGGATTCATCACAGAGTTAACCAAAGATGCTATATTACTAGATGTATTTGGTGGAGGAACATTCAAATCTTTCAAGGCATCTTGTAACATTCCATGATGAGCGGAAGAAGTTTGAATCAAATCCCAAAGGGATATCTTAGCAGGGGTAGCTTTAAGTTGTTCTATGAGATCATATTCCTTACCCATAACTTGCGAAATACGGGGAGCTTGTGGAAGAATTGGTTGAGGATTAGGAAGAGAAACTGGAATAACAGGAGGAGGATTAGGCTGCCTATTCTTTCTAGTGTGATAAGTATGGGCAACCGCATGATAACTTTCTCTAGTTATTTGCTTGGCATAACTATAAGGACTTATAGGTTTTCTTCCTTGCATGGTGATGATTGGTTTATTCAGAGTACAAAAGGAATCATGATCATACCCTCCTTGGATAGTAAGGAGAGGTGATTTAGGAACTTGAAAGGTGGGAGAAGGATAAGCACCTTGGACTTCAAAGAGAGGCTTGTTATGCTCATTCAGGTTTATCATGTTAACCAATTTAGAAGTCTTGTTCTTGTTTAAAGATTTCGATAAAGCCACAAAGTCATCAAGAGCATCATCCAACAGAGCATGATCATATGGATTAAAAGGTTTATCTTTTGATTCAAAAGGAGACATCTCCTCATAGAGGGGATTATTGAAAACAACCATGTTACTAGATTTAGTGGAAGAGTTGACAGGAATGTATCCTTGAGAGGAACCATTCGACTTATCTTTCTCATCACACCTAAATGGCATAGTAACAAGGTTTATGAGTTTTTGGTAAAATGAAGGTTTGGCATCTTTAGGGTTCAAAAACTCATCTAAAGCTTCATCTAATTCATCTTGGCTATACTCATAATAATCATCATAAGCATGAACATTTTGCAAATAAAAATTTGAAATTTTGAAATAAAGGTTGCATAAAATTTAAACACACAATGCAAAGAAACACACTCTCTTTTTTTTTTCTTTTCAATGACAATGAAATGAAAACACACTAAATCTAGATCTAGATCTAACAAATGCAATGCAAGAGGAAGCAATGATAGATTCACGTCGGGTTCACCAAAATGTGTAGGGGAAAAAGCGAGACTAGGTTAACATGCCCTAATCCTACCTTTTGACACACATTATGGAATACAAAAGAGCCTAGAGGTATCACACAATTGGCTACTTCTTTTTGTGAAAGAGAGAGCCATGGGCTACCTATTAGGATTTCTATTCCTTTGTTGTAATTGAAAGATAAGATGATACAAGTTCAAATCCTAATCCCAAAATGCATGTACAAACCAATAACAAGGTTGTAGAATTGAGATTAAACAATGAACAACTGTAAATACAAGGACGAAATAAGAATGCAGATGCATACCCAAAGTCAAAATCTGATTGAAAATGTTTGGGACGGGGGCGTGGGCGCCACTGTCCTGATACAGTGCTGGAAACTGCTCCTGAAACCGCTGTCTTGCACTCTGGAAACTGTGGGAAATGCTATCTGTTAGGAGGACCAGGGCACCCAGCGCCTCTATCCCAGGGACCAGGGCGCCCAGTGCCCCTGTCCTGGCAGGACCAGGGCACCCCACGCCCCTGTCCAGGTCTTTTTCTCTGCAATTTGGTATGGAGTGTTGTCTCGACCTGCTCTTCCCGGATCTGTAACCTGCGGCGTCGTCCGAGTCCCGAAACCTGCACTTATATCTGAAAAGGGTATGGGCAGCTATATAGGGTTTTGCCTTAGTCAAACCCCCACTTCGGTGATTTCCACCTCCATGAATAGCCAAGTTGTATTGTAAAATGTATTGTGTGTGCAGACCTTGTGTGTGTGCAAGATCCTAAAATGCAAGCAAGCAAACTAGAGCAACCTAGAAAGTAAACCCTAATTGCTTGTAAATGACGATGTAAATGCTCTAAATCAAGATGCAAAGTGATCTAAAGCATGAATAAAGGATATATTGAAGCTTATGCAAAGACATGAAAACAACATGAAATCATACCCAACCCTCAAGGGAGGAGTACAAGCCAATCTTCAGTCGGTAATCTCCTTTTGTTCTTCAATGTCTTCCAAGCCCTAAATGGATGAATGAAATTGATGAATGCTTGATAGAGGGGTGTTGAATGTTGTTGAAGTCTTCAAAGATCTTCTCTTTCGCTGCATATGAGGTTCCTGAAAACAAAAATCGGATCCCTTCAAATGAAGAAAGAGAGCTCTTACGTATGAAACCCTAGGTCGTAATTTCATCTTTTGGCTGACCTAGAGATTGAATTTCCTACCAATTTCTTGGGGTTAAGCTTTATTTTATGATTGGATTGTGCTCCTAAGATTTCAGGAAAAATGTTCGGGACCATGTGCACTCCGGGTGCCACGGTCCCGACAAATTTTCACCAAATTTTCAGGGCCATCGGATATGATGATTTTAGAGAGAATCCTGAAGTTATAGGTGATTTTGAGATGTTTTGACCCCCGAAACCAAGCCCCCGAGTTCAAAATAGGACTTAATTAGGGTTTTTGATTGAATGATGTATTGGAGGAATAAAATGAAAAGGGCACACTTTAACGAAAGGGCCCAACTTTATGATGTAGAGGACGATGAAATAGGACCTTAGACCTAATTAATTTGATTATTTAAGTGCTAAAGGCCAAATGCAATGCAAAATGTAAAATGCACCAAGGCGAGTGCTAAACTAGGTGTGAAATTGTACCACCCTAGCAAGTGCGTACAATTTACAACGCTATAGTCTCAATGAGTATTTTGCTTCATATAGCTTGACTTCATCAAACAATTACATCAATTGTCTAATTTACCAATAGGTCACTTTGATTCACTTACTTAGACTTTATCTTGTCCAAGCAAACAACTGACATCAACTGTCATGCTTTGAATCGACCGGGGCAATTAAACTGATTGCACCACATTGTCCAGCCAATTTTGATCAATTGTATAGCATCAATCCAAAGCACACACTACCTTTGCACCGTATACCCTACATGACCTAAGGGTGCTCACTAGCTTCCCCTTTCTCCATATTCACCTTGTCTTCCCCAATTCTTTTGCCATTCTTGCTAAATTCTTCTATTCTCTCTCCCCTCCCCTTCTTGTTCTTTTTAGAGAGATCGCCCAATTTTTCAAAAAAAATCGGCCCATCTCTCGAGGGGGCATACCACCCACTAAATTAACATTTATGGGACATATTTCTTCATGCCTATTTTTCTTTCTTTGAAACAGCATGATAAACCACATTGTCTCAAAGAGGGACAAATGTAGTCACATAAATCTATCCACTTAATTAAATGAATATTTACTATTTATTTGATTAATAAACCCACTAGCTAAATAGTTAATTAAATTAACATTTAATTAATTCATCCTCAACCATTTTGCTAGTAATTAAATAAATTATTCAATTTATTTTAATTAATTCATTAAACCACATTCACATTAAATTAAATGAATAAACCATATTTATTTAATTTAATCCCCTTTCCTCTTTTAAATAAATAATTAAAATATTTATTTAAATCATTAAATCCTCTCCACTTGCATTCTCCTACAAATGCAAGTTGCAACCACAAGTTGAAATAAATTAATTTTATTTTAATTTAAATCCTATTTTCCCTCACCAACCAAATCCACTTGCAATCCTAAATCCCCTTCTAGACCCTTCTAACCACTTTCTAATCATTCCTAATTAGCCTAATCCATCCCCTAAATATTGTCACATTCCTAAGCAACTTGGAGTCACTTCTCAAAGCCTTCAAAATTCTTTGAAAAGCATTTAATGCTTTATGTGTTCAACAAGCTAACTTCTAAAGTATTCCAAACCACTAATGGCTCTTACATAACCATGTATAGTTAAATCCACTTTCTCCCTCTAACTCATTTGACCCATGGGTCTCTTCAAGCATTTATTGCTTTGACCATGGTTATCCTCACTAACTCTTGCACAAGAGTTTATCCATTGGATAAAGATATTATTTATTGGATAATGGCTTTATTCATTTAACTCAACATCAACCTGACCTCCCAAGTTAACCTTCAAGTCATGTCATGCATTTAATGCTTATTCCCTCTCCTCTCAACCAATTTCTTGTTGAAATTTGTTTTCCTGGGATTGGGTTGAAAGTCCTCACATGGATCTTAAAACTTTCAATCCTAACCCTTGTTGAGATTACTCAATCTCAACCATCCATTACTCCATTTTTCCTATAAATAGATCTCATTTCTTCATAATCTAGATCTTCAAAACTTGTATGCATCTAACTTATCGTGAATTTTAGATAGCATTTAGTATAATCATCTCACATTGTCATTTTGGGCTAAAATTAATATTAGTAAATTACATAATATCTCATATTTAGATTGTTTTACACTTGCATTTGCATAGTTTAAAGAATTCACAATCTTGAACCTCCATAAGACATCCAAAATAGTGCAAAAAGCTACTGAGAGCTACACTCATTTGGGAACTTGGAGAGGAGAGGAACAAGGGAGGAGAAGCTACAAGCATGGTGGAAGGCATTTGGAGATGCCTTGTTTCATTTTTCTTCTTTGTTAAATGTTCTATTTTTCTTTTAGCGTCTCTCTTGATATGCTTTCTTAGGATAGTGTTTGATCTTTGATTTTCTAGCACTAACAATTGGTTTGTTTCTTGTTTGTTTGTGTTTTTCATCCTAACCATTCCTTTTTGCAGAGCATCACATACATACACACATACATACACACACACATACATACACACATACATACATACATACATACACACATACAAACATACATACATACAAAATAATACAATAAATTTTAATCATAAATTTAAATATTTATATTATATTATTTTGCCAAAGGTGGAATATTCCCTATATGAAAATAGCCACCTATATTTTTAAATCAATGTTTTAGAATTGAGGAGAAGGATGCAAGACAATAGAATCAATTGTATGCTTACATTTATATATATATATTTTAAAAGTTTTTATTACTAGCAATTGCACTTTCGTGTGCAATGGGTACACCGAAGAAGTTCGAAAGATCAATTGGGGAAAATTTTGATATATTTTGAATACAAATTTTTAGTCTGTATAATCAATTGGTAGCCTATTTAAAAATTGATGTAGTGTGTGCATTCAAGGTCTGAATCTAGAAGTGATAGCTTAAAATTAACTATGCATCTTATTAGAGGGATCAAAACATGACAAAAAAAGTCTCTGGATAAAGAAGATAACTAGGTTTTGTTACTAGCAAGATCATGTTATTTTTGTAATAGGTGGAGAGATATAGGAAGAGAAGGAGGGAGAGGAAAGGAGAAATATATAGAGAGAGATGGGCGGGGATAGGGATAAAGAGAGGGGGAGATAGGGACATAAATGAGAGATAGAGAAATAAATATAACTTGGAAAATATTGAGGGTGAGAGAGAAATATATAGAAAGGCTCGAGAGATGGAAGGGGAGAGGGAGAAATAAAGATAGAAAGAAGGATACAATGACAGGGGGAGATAGAGGGATGGAGAGGAAAAGAGAGAAATGGAGAGGATAGAGCAGTATAGAGATATTAAAGGAGAGAGAGAGAGAGAGAGAGAGAGAGAGAGAGAGAGAGAGAGAGAGAGAGAGAGAGAGAGATGTGGAGACGGCAAGGGGAAGATAAAGAGGTGGAGAGATAAATTAAGTGTATGATATATATTAAAACAAAAATTCAAAATATAATTGTTCTACAATAAATAAAAAATTTAATAACATAAATATATATATATATATATATATATATATTATAGGTAATTGGCCGAAACCTGAATAGCTTTTGACTAGAGCTATGAACCAGTGGGGATGCAGTAGGGGGCTCCATCCCCATTACATTTTCTTTGAATTATTATTATTATTATTATTATTATTATTATTATTATTATGTTTTATTAGATTGACCCCAAGACCTTCCCCATCCTATGGAAGGCCAAGAGTCACAACTTAGAATTCCTCTTTAGATGTCCCTATTAGGAGTTGAACTTGGGTCTCCACAATGAGAACCCAATGTTTTAACCAATTAAGCTCAACCCCTTGGACATAAGATAAATATTTATTAATTCATTTTATTCTAACAGTTTTAATTATTATTTTCAATTTCATAAAAAGACATATTAATTAAAAATAAATTTTAAACTTATATCTGAATTAAAAATTAAAATAGAATAAACTAAAAGAAAATTCAAAATATATGGAAATAAAAATATTAATAAAAATAATTATTTAAAAAAAATTATAATCAATAAAAATAATTTAAATGGAAAAATAACTAAATAAAATATTAAACTAGTTTTTGAATTTATTAGAATTGAAATATTAATAAAATATGTACCTAAAAAATATAATTAATAGATTACAAACAACATTACCATTAATTTAATCACAATCTAATTCTTAACCCTAAGATTTATCAAATCTTGAATGATGTATTATGTAATTACTTACATTATTTAGATCAAATCTTCGCATATTGTATTGTGTCTAAGAACTTAACTATAATTATATTTGTTTTTTTTCAATTGGTTCTTACATTTCTTGTGGAATTTCTTGTGTGCACCTTGGGGTACAATTAAATGATAATTAAGTATTATAAGTGTTATGGTTAGAATTATTAAGTTTTTAATATTAATTTATAAGTTTGTTAAAAATAATTTTTTTTTAAATTAAGGTTTTTAAAGTGTAGTTCTATTTCTATGTGAGATTAAGTATTATCGGATTTAAAATTATTAATCAAATCACTAAAATATTTTTAAATCCTACAATTAACTCTAAAAATAATAAATTTTAATTTTAATACAACTAAATTAAATTAAATTTAAAAATAAATCAATAATAGTTGATTATAATTTTAGAAAAAATTAAAGACTAAAATCTAGATTTCAAAGTAACTTTCTATTTATTCTTATTCTTTTTTGCATGCAAATCATTTTATATTAGAATTTTTAAAATATTAGAAAATAAAATAAAATAAAATAACCAAATACCAAATAGATATATATTAAATAAAAAATTTCTATTTTATTTAGAAAATCACTTTTAATAAAAAGGAAGCTATGTATTTAATTATTAAAAAATAATTTTTATAGAAAAATCAAGCAAAAAAAAGATTTTGTATATGTCTATAAAACAATTGCATAAAATAAAATAAAACACAATCTTGATAATGAATCACATAGTGTGATTTGAAACATTGAGAATTAAGAGAATAAAGTTTTATGTCAAAAGCATACTTAACAAGATTTTTGTTGCTTGTCTATCTAAGCCTATAAACATTTCAAACGTCTTGCACACCTCTAAGATGCTATCAATCATCGATCATCCAAATGAGCTTGTAAAGCTCACATAGGGAACACCTTCTGTGTAATAAAAAAAAATATAGATATTTGAATATTATTATTTAGAAAAAGAATGTTCCTAAATTAAAAAATCTCCATTTTATTATTATTTTCTTGTGATAAGAAAATCTGTAAAAATTATTTCTTTTATTAAGATAATTTATCTATAAAATTATTAAAAAAGAAAGAATTAGCATTATTCTAATTCTTCCACCTCTTCTTCTTTTAAATATTAATTTTTCATTAAGTGTGAATTTTACTTTAATTATTTGTGTCTTTTAATAAATTACAAATAATAATTAAAAATTATTACAATTAATTTAATTTATAATTTATTTGTCTTATTAAAATTTTAATTGTAATAGAGTAATATATTTTGAAGTTAATTTTTTTTTATTACTGTATTTTTTAAAAATTAAATATTTAAAAGTTTTCTTTTATCAGGATATTCTATTTTATTTTTAAATTTATTCTATTTTTTCTACTTCTTTTAAGGATCAATTTTCATTAAGTTAAAATTTTATTTTAAAATCATTTATGTCTTCTTATGAAATTGCAAATAATAATTAAAAGATAAAAATTAATTTCATTTATAATACTTAAAACTTAAATTAGAATTTTAGAGAGAGAGAGGGACTACCTTTTGATTTATTTTTTTATGTCAACAATTTAACAATAGCTCGTGTCCTCAAGAAGTTATGATTAGGTATGCATGTCATTTGATTGTTATCTCTGTCTCTATCTCTTTTCCATATCTATATCTCCTTACCTCTCCCTATATGTCTCTCTCCCTCCTCTATCCTTCCCACTATACCTATTTATCTATCTCTTCCTCTTTCTCTCCCTATCTCTCCTTATCTCTGTTGGCATTCTACACTCTTATGAGAATGGTTGGTGTTGTCATTGATGGCAGCCATCTGGCACTCATCTGATAAATTATCGGTAGCTACCGGCATCGACATAGACATCTACATACACTGGCAGACACTTCATCAGTAGCGGCAACAATGCATACTAGCACCCCAGCCGACAGGGAATAAACTTTTGTTTATTGTATTTAATTGTAATTATCTTTTGTAAAGTTGACATGGTATATTGTAATAGACTCATATATGTATGAGATCTTGTAAATCATTTTGTAATGATGTAATATTGTAATAAGGAAATAAGAGAAGGAATGAGCAAATAGGAAGGAAGATATATGTGAATGCATAAGGAAGATTTTGTATAAGGTTTTGCTAATAGTATGAGCTTAAACTGTTACTGAACCTGGCATAGTTGATGTTGATTTGAAGTAGTACATTGTATTGGATTTCATAATCCACTTTGGTAGTCAATGTGACTCTTATTGAGTAGTGAGCTCTAGGCAATTGGCCTTCTTGCATGTGCAGGTCCCTCATTGTAAGTAATATGTATTCATTGGCCAGTGAGTGAATATTGTGGGTCACAAATCCCACTAAGGTTTTTCCCACACTGGGTTTCCTCATTAAACATCTTGTATTATGGTGTGTTTTCTATGTTGTCTTTACTATTCATGTTTACTACATTAATTCTTATTTACCGGTACACTATTTTGGAATGCAAAATACTTAATAAGGTTAAATATTCTATTAACCAGTTAGATACTGATTCACACCCCCCCCCCCTCTCAGTATCTTTGGGACTGTCCTAACAATTGGTATCAGAGCCTGGTCCTCTATTTTCAAAAGCCTAACAGCTTGAGGAAGATTCTGACATTGGTACAGATGGAGAACTTAAGAAAACAATTGGAAGGAGCTCTTGTAGATTATGATGCAGAGAAGTTGAAGAATATCAAACTTGAAAATGATCTAAGGACTGCACATGAATTCATTCAAGGACTTCAAGAGAATTTTACTATAGCTCAAAATAAAAGAAAAGAACTTCATGAGAAGATGCAAAATGATAATGATGAAAAGGAAACTCTCAATGAAATTGTGAACAAGTTGAGACAAGAAAACAATAATATAAAGAATGAGATGTAAGATATGACTATGAGGTTTTGTAAAGACATTGAAGACGAGAAGAAGAATGAAGAAGACTTGACTAGGAGACTCAATGATGCTGGAAATGAAAATCTAAGACTCAGTCATGAAAATGATATGTTGAAGACAGATCTAATTCACATGCAACATGATAAAACTAAACTTATGAGACAAATTGGAATTCTGGAAAATGAGTTGGCTATTGCAAATCAACATAAAGAGAAATTCAAGAAAAGTTCAGAGGAACTTGATGGTATGTTGAAAAGTCAAAAACCTAATGGAGATACTAATGGACTTGGATTTGAAGTTGGAGAAAGTTTCGGTATTGCAAACAATCATGATCACAACAAACCAGTAAGACAACCTAGTGCTTATAAATTTAATGGGAAATGATTTAACTGTAACAAGTATGGTCATAGAGAAAATCAGTGTAGATCTAGAAACTATCAGAATATTAATGCACCCACCAGTCAATGTTCCAAATACAACAAAGTTGGTCATAATTCTGAAAACTGCAAAATGAATGTAAGATGTTATGTTTGTGGAAGATTTGGGCACTTATCTAATCAATGTAAAACACAAATTGGCATAGGATATGAAAAGGCTATTCACCAAGAATAATGTGATTTGTTATGCTTGTAACAAGATTGGACATATTGCAAAATTTTCTAGAAGCAAGACTTCACCAGCAAATAATAAAGGACCTAGTTTGAAAGGCAAAGAAAAGGTAGATGAGTTAAGGCAAAAATTTTCAAAACAATGGATTATAAAGAGAGATCAGAATGTTGATGAGACTATTTCTTCACTGGTAGAACCGAGTATTACTCCACCGACACGAGATTCTTCATCCCACTGAGAAATAACCCTTTGGGGGTATTGCAAAAAATTGAATATCATGCAAATTACCCTCGGTCGATGGTGAGAAGATAGATTTCTTCTTTATCAGCAGATGTGTTAAGTTTTCACTTAACCGGCGAGCATTTAATGCAGTTGTTGATAGGAAAGTTATTATAAATCAATGGTTTTTCCTCATTTTTGATTCACTGAGCATTCAAATTAGCAGAGAGCATGAAATCTGAGCAAAGGCATTCAAGGCGAAGGTGTGAAGCAATTTCTTTCAAGCATTCAAACATTATCAAGCAACTTAAGGTACTTTTCAAATGGCTTCTTCTTTTGCTCTCGAATTTATTGCAAACCCTACTATCGTGGAAAATATAAAACACCCTAGACCCATATTCAAAATTATTCCCGAAGTAGCTAAGCAAGATGATTCCATAGGCACATTTTCAAAGATTCCTAAAGGTGTAGCTTATGCTACAGACCCTAGGATATATATTCATTTCAACATTGAAGAATTAGGTTATGAGGAATTGTTAAAAATGTTTAGAACTATAATTTGTGATGAAAATGGCATTGTCAAGCCTGAGCACAAGATTGTGGAGACTTTAGGTTTTGTGAAAATTTTGAATATCCCTAAATTTTTGAAAGAAGTAGTGAGAATTGTCCTAAGTAGGTCACATGAAGAATTTCTATGGTTGGACTCTATTTGAAAATTTACTCGGCAAGAAATTAGGGCAGTAACTGGTTTACCCTCAACCAGCAATAGACCAGACAAAACAAAGAAGGTTCCTAACAAAAAATTCATGACCCTAACTAGAGCAACATCTGATAGTAGATCCCTAAGAGTGAATGAAATCAAAGACATCAATGTGAGATTCATAAGTATGGTTTTAGGTTACAAGACTACACATGCGAACATATGTAATTCAGTTTCGAGTCTTTGCATTAATAGTGTTTATGAAATGGTCAACAATAATGCAATGATTGATGTGTGTGAATGGATGAAGGATGAACTCATAGATAATTTGAAAAAATAAAAGGAGACAAGAAAGGTGCATTTCGTTCTGGTAATCTCTTAGTATGCTTAATGCTATATTTCACAAAGGAGATCCCTAGTATAGGACATAAAGACTTTGGATATGACATACTGGTAGGTAAACAACTACATAAAGCTTTCACTGGCATGGGTACTACTAAGGATAGCAACATAACTGAATACTTTAAAGCTTTTGAAGCCAAAATGAAAACAAGAGAGAGACTGCCATAGAGTGTAGTAGATAAATATGACAAAGAAATCTGTTTTGTAATTAAGAAAGATGAAATATGGATGGAAGTTGTACTTCATAGAATTGTATGGGTAATAGAAATGGGTTATGAGGTAGATCTCAACATTATTGAGACTTATGCAAATGCTTTGTTAGATGCACCTAGAGAACCAATAGAAGAAGTTTTGGTAGTGTAGAAACAATTGAGAGTGGTGTACAAACAATGAAACAAAGGGAAAAAAAAAGAGAAAAGTATATAAGAAATGCATCAAAATAGGTAAAGGAAATAAAAGAAAATGTTATGAACATTACTGGTATAATGGATAATGAGCTGAAAGGACTACAACCAGAGGCACACATTTCACCGGTTGGCACATCTTCTGACAGTGAGATACCATATGAATTCAAAAGAGTTGAAAGGAAGAGAAAACCTTCACCGGTACCCTATCCTTCACCCAAAAGAACAAGAACCTTAAGGAAGAAACAACAGGCAGTAAGGCAACTGACTAAGAAACTAACTCCCAAGAAGAAACAAAAACTGGTTATAACTCCATTGGATAATTTTTTAAATGAAATAACTGATGATGGTAATTTGGCTAATGTGAGAAAATTGTATAACAAATTCATAGATTAAGACAACGAAAGCATTGAAAATAGTATAATTTTACATCTGGATATATATAAGAAAGTTTTAATTGAAGTTGTGGATGACTTGCCTAGTGAACTATATAGGAGATTAGATGCAAAGAAGATTGCAGTAATGGAATTGGACAAGAAGCTTAAAGTTGAAAAACTTCTAGCTGTACACCCAGTTAACTCAAAAGAGGAGATTGATGACCTAATTTGTGAAGCTAACAGATCAATTTTTGCTAGTGGTCACTCACAAGTGAGTTTGATGGCAGGTAGAGTAAATGAGATTGTAGAGGAAACTACTGATAAATGGGATATCTTTTTTATGAAAAAGGAAAAACAAGAAGAATTGAATAGGCCAAAGAAAACATTAAAAGTGTATCAAAAGGATAAAGACAAAGGGAAAGGTAAAATTGGTGGAATATCGAACATCAAGATAATTGAAAACTTACCACCACCTTTGGATATTGCACCAATACATATTGATGATCCACTGGCTACTGATAGTGTAGATATCACACATGATGACACCAATCCTAAATCTGAAATTCTATTCATCATGAATGTGGATACTTGGGAAGTGAACATTGTTGTGGATAAGGACAATACAGAGGTTAAGGATGATATTGCTAACAGTGAAAACATTACTGAGCAATCGACATAGACCTAAATAGAGAAAACCAAGCAAATACTACAAACTAAACAACCATTGGATACTAGGAAGAATACTAAAGGTATAGATGCTGAAACAGAGAAATCTACTAAAACTGAGATATTGGTAGTTGAGCACACAGAGAAACTGACAAAGAAACCTACAGAGGTAGAGGTACACATTGAAGCAGAGAAACCGGTAATCATTGAGACACCTAAGCAATCAGAAAAACCTTTACTGGTTGAAATGCAAACTCAGACTGATCCACCAGAGGATAATACAAGAAAAATGGTTACAAATATTGGAAGCACAAAGGTAATTAAGGCAGTTGGTCAGACATTTAGTACTTCATTAAGTGAATTCAGGCCTACTAATGTAACTAAGGTACTCCTGGACTCTATCAAGAACATAACTGATTGTAATGCATTGGCTTACAAAGCAATTGATGACACAATACCAATTCTAAAGTTGATTGCACCAAAATGTAATATAGGTCATGTAAAGGATTCTTTAGGTAAGTTGGACACATTGTCTAAATTTATTACTGGAAATGTAATAACGGTTGATAAGGTGAATGAGGACACCTTCAAAGAGAACATTGAAAAGGAAAAGGAAAATTTCTTTGAGGAAACTATAAAGAAGTGCACAGAACACATAAATACACCTTTACTGACACTGAATACTACAATTTTGGAATATAAAAGTTGTACAGAGAAACATGTAAACCACATCTTTTGACACAAGACATTGAAAAAGAGATAAGCAGAGTATAGAAGGAGATAGATGACATAGCTGATAACATAATTGGTTCATCCAAATCTATATCAGTTATTGAACAAGAAATCATAGGTTTTGAGGAGAAATTGGAGAAATATGAGAAAGAAAAAGAAAGGATTAAGGCACATGCCAGAGAGCTTAAGTATAAACTTAGTCCTAAGTTGGATAACCTTATCTCTCTGAGAAATGAGATGTCTAAGGCATTACTTCAAGGAGAAAGATCACCGGAAGAGCACATGCATCATCTCACAGGCACGATCCAATAGATTGAGGCAACCTTGAATGGCAGCAACAAATTCATGCACAGTTTAAATTTGGTTTTGGCAGAGATATTTAAGATTGTAACCAACCGGTTAAAAAATTTGAGGTGAAATTTTTTGCACTCGTTTGACAATTTTTGACAACCTTTGTCATTGATGTCAAAGGGGGAGTAGTAGAGAGATAAAAATGATTATTTAGAGGAGATCATCTGCTCAAGGGGAGCACATCTTTTTGGTAAATTTTTGGACTTCATTTTTGGAATAGTTTTTGGATCTTTCTCATGAGTGTTGCCATCAATGTCAAAGGGGGAGATTGTTGGCATTCTACACTCTTATGAGAATGGTTGGTGTTGTCATTGATGGAAACCTTCTGGCACTCATATGGTAAATCACCGGCAGTGGCAACAATGCATACCAGCACCCCAGCTAACAGGGAATAAACTTTTGTATATTGTATTTAATTGTAATTATCTTTTGTAAAGCCGACATGGTATATTGTAATAGACTCATATATGTATGAGATCTTGTAAAAAAAATTATAATGATGTAATAATGTAATAAGGAAATAAGAGAAGGAATGAGAGAATAGGAAGGAAGATAAATGTGAATGCATAAGGCAGATTTTGTATAAGGTTTTGGTAATAGTATGAGCTTAAACCAGTATTGAACCTGGCATAGTTGATGCTGATTTAAAGCAGTACATTGTATTGGATTTCATAATCCACTTTTGTAGTCAGTGTGACTCTTATTGAGTAGTGAGATCTAGGCAATTGGCCTTTCTACATATACAGGCCCCTCATTGTAAGTAATATTTATTCATTGGCCAGTGACTGAATATTGTGGGTCACAATTCCCACTGAGGTTTTTCTCACACTGGGTTTCCTCATTAAAAATCTTGTGTTATGGTGTGTTTTCTATGTTGTCTTTATTGTTCCTATTTACTGCATTAATTCTTATTTACTGGTACACTATTTTGGAATGCAAAATACTTAATAAGGTTAAATATTCTATTAACCGGTTAGATACTGATTTACACCCCCCTCTCAGTATCTTTGGGACTATGATTAATCCTAACAATCTCCCCCTCTCTATCTAATTTTATATTTATTCCTCTCTACATCTATCTCTACATCTCTCTCGCTCACATGTACACATTTCATGTTTCTCCCTCCCTATCTCTATTTCTATATCTTTGTCATTCACACATACACACTCATTTTTTCTCCCTTTCTATCTCTATCTTTGTCTCTATCTATATCTCTATCTCTATCTCTATCTCTCTCTTATACACTCCTCCCCTTCATCTCTTCTACTCTGTCTCTATATATCACTTCCTATATCTTTATCTTTATATCTCTTTGTCTCCCTCTCTCTCACATCATATCCCTCTTTCTATCTTTATTTCTCCCTCTCCCTCTTTCTCTCTCCTTCTATCTCTCACTCTTTATCACCCCCTTTATATTTTTTAGGTTATATTTACTTTATCTAACCTCTCTCTCTCTCTCTATCTCTCTCTCTCTCTGTCTCTCTGCCTCTCTGCCCCACTTCCTTTATAGATCTCTCTATCTCTTTATTTTTATCTCTTACTCTCTATCTCCCTATATTTCTCTCTTTATCTCTCCCTCTACCTCTATCTTCATCTCTCCCACTCTATCCATAGACATCTCTCTCTCTCTCTATCTCTCTCTCTCGACCTTTATATCTATATCTATTTTCCTCTCTAAAATATATCTCCATATTTATTCTTTCATCCTTATTCCTCTATCCTCTCTTTTCATCTCTCCACATCTTTCTCCTCTCCATCTACATCTCCATCTCCATCTCCATCTCCATCTCCATCTATATCTATATCTCTATCTTTTTATCCTTCTCTGTTGTTGGATCTTCCCTACTCTATCTCGCCCTATTTCTTTCCCTATGTCTACATCTCTCTCCTTCTCATCTTATTGCAAATATAACACAATCTTTTTGGTAATGGAGCTTGATTATTTTCTTGATTCAAACATTTTATTTCAATTATGATTGAATCCTTGTAAATGGATGCATAGTTGATTTCAAGCTATCACTTCTCCATTGAGACCTTTGTTTCACAAACAACATCATTTTCTAAATGGCCTACCAATTGATCTGATGTACTACACAAATAATACATTTTCCCTAATGGACCTTCCACACCTCTTTGACACACCCATTGCACACCAAGGTGCAATTTCTAGTAATTATTTATATTATTTTATTAAAGTAAGAGTCATAATAAATATTACACAAATATATTTTTAAAATAATAACTGTTCAAAATTATAATAATTAAGAATTAAAATAACTATTTATGTTGAGAGGCATTCACAATTACATCAAAATGTACTAAAATAAAATCCATAAAATAAATGCATGAAATATGGAATTTTTTCAACTTTTGTGGAGGTGTTATTTTATTACTTCAAATAAAATAGAACCCTCGCCACTTGTCTCCATAGATTCAAAAACTTTTTGCATGGAGGACTTTAATGGATTTGTATTCTTGGTGTTCAGTATTTTAGAAGAACATTTATTTTACAAATGATTCCCTTCTATTATAAGATATCTCTAGGCATATTTTACATTTATTTTTTAAATATAGGTACACTTGATTCTATTACAATATTAAAACGACAAATAATTCTTATCATTTTTGTTTCTTTCATTTATTTGTTTGTAAAAAAGAAAAAGAGTTGAATTTATCAACTAGGAAAATTTTAGATACCACCACTTAAATGCATTGCTGTGATGAAATAATTCTAGTTGACTCAATTCTTTATTTTTAAGAACTTTTTGTTTATTTAGCAACTACCATAACAACAAATCTAAATAAATCAATATTTTGTTATTCAGCAACTATCATAACAGAAAAAAACCTAAATAATGTCTCTCTCTTTTAATATTGTGATTTAATCTGACACACATGGCAGAGCCAGGACACAGGCTGGCGACTCTACATTTGCCTTATCTTAGGGTTATTTTGCTTTGCTTAGCAAGTACGGTAAACATAGAACTGATCGTTACGAGATAAGATCGACCTCTTTACATCTTCGGATTTTTATAAATTAGTGAGAATTTTCCCTTTTTGCATTCATTCTTTGTTTTTTTCTCTTTCAATATTTGTGATTTCTGAACTTAAATAGTGGCAATTCTCCAACACAATTTGTCAATGCTCTTCTTCAGGGATAATGACATGTGGAACGAAATTTCTTCTGAACTTATGGCTCTTCAGCTCTTCGTAAGCATGCTCAATGCAATGCTTACAAGATCTGAAGAGTCAGGAGTTCAAGAAATTTCTAACAAGACAGAAGTTAGGGTTTTGAATTGGGGTAAGTATCAGAAGGAAATTGTGCAGATTTTGAATTTTTAAAAGAAGTTTACTGAAGTTTTCAAGTTGTTAAATTTATATTTAGTCTATAAGCAATTGCATATAATATATTGACAGTGCTTAGAAGAAAAAAAATTAAATAAAAAATTCATGACACTTGTGAGGAAAATTTATGTTTTGCAGTGAACATTTTGCCAAAGTGCAGCTGTACGAATAATTTATATTTTGAGTTAAATTGCGGCTGTAGCTCAGTGGATAGACGGTCTGTTTCCTAAGCAGAAAGTCGTAGGTTCGATCCCTATCTGGTGCGAACTACTTACATTTTTCACTATTTTGCTTTTCTGAAAGTCCACCCTGGTGAGTTTGGAGAGTCTAAACATTTTTTTTATTTGTTTACAATCTTTCTCTTGTAACAATAATTTAAGGACGTTGCTTTTCATTTTTTATTTTACATGTGAAAATATTGATTCTGTGTAAGCACATTCCCAGTTTGCATGTGCCAGCGAGAGGAATAGTTTCAAATCAGGTATCCAAAATGGTTTCAATCACTTTCCCAGGGCAAAGCTTTGATTTTGATGTTGTGTGTTTTATGGTATTTATAGTTTGGCACGAAAGAGTCACAACCCTAATTAATGCAGAGTCATCAAGCAATTGTTTTTCTTGTCCTCTAAGCTCATATTCCATTAGTCGATCTATATGAATTCAGTCTCGCAAGTAAACTAATCCACCTCCTGTGCTTGAGTCCTATCCATTTCATTGCCTTTCATCCTATCTTAATACAAGATTTTAATCCCTCCTAAATCAGGTCTGTACAGTCTTGTGAACAAAAAGGTGAAGTCCCATTGTCTATTTACTACTGTCAAGATGACTGTTATATATGTGCATGTACTGTTTTTATGGTTGATATCCTTCAATCTCATGTCGTGGCAGACTTTGAGACTAGCCTATCAACCAAACTAGCAACCCCAACCGAATTGTAGGGCTTGACTGCAGTACCAGGCGAATTTGAGGGAAGTTACCATTCCTTTCCTTAATGTAATCTAGTGAATGAAATTATATATTACAAGTGGTTTTCTTATTAAATGGTTTCTTTATTCTACATTTCAAATCAATTTTTTTTTGATTTTAGTGAATGAAATTGTATATTAGATTATAGTAATTTAATCTTTATGTGTATTTACTTATCAAAAATAAGTAAGTGATACATGGGTTGGTGTAAGTGATAAAATTGTATATCTTTTTAGAGGTGTTTATTTTTTAAATAATTTATCAACATTAAAGTGCAGTAGGTGTTTCTAGAAGATATCTCTCGACATATTTTATATATAAGCTAGTAGCAGTAGTAGCACGATGAATTTGAAGACATGACATAAATTAATTTCAAATTATATATTGTTGTATAATTATATATGTAGACACTTAAAAATAATTCTTTTAATTATTTTTTAATTCCTCACATAATTAATTAATTAATTATGTTAATTAAAATTCTTCTCAATATTAATTAAATATAATTAATATTGTCACTATAGCATATGATTGATTTATTTAATAAATCAATCCCTTTCTTTATTCTTCCAAAAAATCAAATCCTCACAAATATTCCTCTTAGCTAATTAATTTCAATTAATTAGTTAACCTACATGATTCCTACAAATCATCTTCTTAATTCATCATTAACCTAATAAATTCTTCTAAAAACTCCCTAAACTCACTTAACATTATTTTTTTAGTCAAATTCTCCTACAAATATAAATCCCACCTAACATTTCCTCTAATTCCCCTCCTAATGAGTCGTTAATGGCTAATCACCATGATTAGCCACAAAGTCAACTCTTTGTCCTTTCATCCAGCGACTAGCTTTAAATACTCTTTTTCTAGATGAATGTAAGATTTTTGAAATCTCACAATCCTCTAGGCATTTCTCTCTCCCAAAGAATTTTTAATTCCTTTTTATTCTTCTAATCCCCATAATATCCGTTTTTGGAGAATTTTTAATTCCTCCAATGCATCTTGTAGAGTGTGGAGATACGAAATGCCTTTTAAGGCATATTTCTTGGTCTCCACACCCTCTCTTGGACCTTGTGTGACCTCACAAGTAAATCTTAGCCCTTCATCTCGAATTCATCCTAGCCATCCATTTTCCTCTCCTCTTCCTATAAAATAGGGTTTCATCCCTTCATTCAAAAACATCTTGAAATTCAGTAAGCTTATGCTACCCTTTTGAGCCCAGGAAATCATCTTGGCAACTTGATCATCTCATCCTTATCATTTGTGCACAATATTGGAGAGCCATCCATATCCAGCAATCAAAGGAGCACATCAAGTGGAGCATTATCAAGGGGCGCCTTCACTTCATCAACCTCAATCCGAAGGAGAAGGTAAAATAGCCAAGTGAAATGGTCTTTTTATGATATTTTAGCATTCTGCATGTTTATTTCATTATGTTTTGATCAGTTTACCTTTTAAGTCTATTTTTCCCTCTTCATTTTGGCACGCCCGGTGGGACTCACGTCCCTGAGAACTAATGTTATTATTTTTTTTTAAGGTTTTTGTGAGTTGTGAGACGCAGGTTCCAGAATAGCGCGACTGCAGAAAAAAAAAATATATATATATCTTTTTCGCAGGTTCCAGAATCGTGGCTCTACATTTCTGCGCGATAGCTCCTCCTTATTCTGTTCTGTTTCTTTCTTTTTTTTTCTGTTTCTATTGCAGCACAATAGCTCTGTTATCTGATTGGTTATTTGATTTGTTGTCTGTTTTGTTTTAGTATAATCTGTGTGAAAGTAGGAGAGTATGCTCTTGTCTATATAGACAATCAGAAATCCAGACTTTTCACTTTTCTATTCTGTTTAGCACGACTGTATGTTCTGACCGCAGGAAAGTGTGAAAATAGGAGAGTATGCTCTTGTCTATCTAGACAATCAGAAATCTGGACCTTTGACACTTTTCTATCTGTGTAGTGCTACTGTCTGCTTTGTTAATCTGTCTAAAAATTTTAGGCACTGACTGTAGTCTGCATTTAATTTATTTATTTTCTGTTATCTTCTCTATTTAAATATGATCTGTCCACCCGCAGGAAAGTGTGAAAGTAGGAGAGTATGCTCTTGTCTATCTAGACAATCAGAAATCCGGACCTTTGACATTTTTAGTTTATTCTGTTTAGTGCGACAATTTTGCTCTATTAAATCTAGGGTTTCTATTTGCTCTATTAAATTTAGGGTTTCTGTCTGCTCTGTTAAATCTAGGGTTTCTGTTCTGTTAAATTTAGGGTTTCTGTTCTATTAAATTTAGGGTTTCTGTTCCTTTAAATCTAGGGTTTTTGTTTTGTTAAATTTAAGGTTTCTGTTCCGTTAAATCTAGGGTTTTCAAAAAAAAGTAAATTTTTTTCTATTTTTTCGCCATATCTTCTTTATGTTGACTCCATTTCACTTCAAACTTCACCATATTCTCTACATTGCCATTTTCCACATTTTCTTCCTTGGAGGCCTTATCTCAAAAATCCACTTTTTGAAGCCCAAAATCCCATATTTCTCTATTTTTAGGGTTTGTCATAACTTCTTCCCTTTTCATCCAATCACCTCCAAATTTTTCCCATATTATCCTTCTTCAACTTTTGCTTCTTTGTCCCTCTTGGACAAATTTTCCCATTCCTTCATCTCTCCTCCAAAATCCCCATTTTTTCACTTGCGTATCCCTTAGAAAGTGGTAAAAACCTAGTCAAACCCCATTTACCCATCAAAGCTTTCTTCAAATCCACATTTGTCATTAGTAAAAAAGTTTTTATTCATGTTTTTCTATTTATTCCCAAAAAATTAAAAAAATTTAATTTTTTTGTCATTTTGTTGATTTTTTGCAGGAAACTTGTTGAAAACTATTTTTTCCAAACTACTAATCAAGTTGTTTTGCAAGACACTTTTTGAAGACTCCATTTTTCAAACTACTAATCAAGTGGTTTTGCAGGTTGCCTAGCTGATTCAACCAAATATTATGCATTTATTTAAATTAGGCACCCAGATATTAATTAAAATGGAATGAACCATTGTCTTATGTGTCTTTAAGAAAAGCATAAAGGTAGGAAAGTATGCTCTCGTCTTATTAGACGATCAAAAATCCAGACCCGCCAACCTTTTCTTGTTTGATTGTGTGTTTATCTCTAGCGGCCCTATCCTCCCAACTTGCTCTTTGAGAAGGTAAGAGGGGAACGACCCAAGTGAGTACACCAGGACCTGGGGTTCCCAACTCACTATAATAAATAGGCCATTGACTACGAAAGGGTTAATGGTTGGGGCTATATGAGAGTTCACTCTCACATTGGGTGCTTAGTAGGATCCTAGAGATCTCAATCATGCTTGCGTGACTACTAAGTTCTTGGTGCTTCGTTGGGCTATAGGCCTCAATTGCGCTTGCGCAACTTCGAAGGGTAGCTCCTAATGGGAAGACTTACTAAACACCTTGTTCATAGTGGCCAAAAACCCTCTAGTCATTGGTGCAAGAGGTCGGACCTCTGAAGCGGCCCATATTCTTACGGCCCTTAGTAGAGGCATAAAGTTCGCCATGAGGAGTTTTCATGGAATTAATGCTTGGCTGCCCCAAGAAGTGAGTGCCATGGAGGGGAGCCAGTGGGGTCAAGCATCTAAGTGTCCACTCTGGGTAAGCGTAGATGGGAAACCAATTGGGATTCAATGACTATTGTCCTTGCCAGCCTTAAGAATGTTGTATATGAGCATGAATGTCTTTGAGATAATATGCATTTAATCATTGTGTTTGCTTTGTTTGATACATACTTGCCAAGAGTAGACTAAAAACACATCACTATCCCCCAAAAAAAAAAAAAAAAAACTTTGCAAAAATATTTGTCAAGACACAAACAAATTGTCCAAGTTATTACCCACACCAAGTTCAAAATTGCGTCAAAACTCCGTCCGTCCCATTTTTCATAAGCCTAAGAGAAAAGCTAAGAGTTTATCCTCTACATCAACATTCAAGTTTGTCCCTTGAAACACGTACTATCATCCAAATCAGGGTGGTCATATCCCTTCATACAACTTGCCATTTAAATAGATCCTTCATGTTCATGCCAAAGACAACCTAGTCATCAAGTTTTCTTCTAAACCATCACTACCATACCTTCTTCATCAATCATCCTCAAATTTCTTAAGTCCTTTCATCCTCAAATTTCTTAAGTCTTTTCATCACAAATTTCTTAAGTCCTTTCATCCTCAAATTTTTTAAGTCCTTTCATCACAAATTTCTTAAGTCCTTTCATCCTCAAATTTCTTAAGTCTTTTCATCACAAATTTCTTAAGTCTTTTTATCCTCAAATTTCTTAAGTCCTTTCATCACAAATTTCTTAAGTCCTTTCATCCTCAAATTTCTTAAGTCCTTTCATCACAAATTTCTTAAGTCCTTTCATCTTCAAATTTCTTAAGTCCTTTCATCACAAATTTCTTAAGTCCTTTCATTCTCAAATTTCTTAAGTCCTTTCATCACAAGTTTCTAAAATCCTTCCATCACAAATTTTCTAAGTCATTTCATCACATTTTTCCTAAGCCTTTTCATCACAAATATCGTGTATGGTCGCAACTCGATCCCAAAAGAAAAAGATGGCTAATCAACAATATGGCATGCCAGACATTGGTGTCCTATATGAAGATCCCACGCAAGATCATACACAAAGTGGGCAACCAAGCGATCAAGATCAAAGCCAAAATCTTGACATGGTTAACCAAGATGAACTTTGTCCAGAAGTGCAAACTTTCCTAGCGGATTCTTATAGCCAAGAGATGATAGAAAAGTTTATTAAACACAATCCTACTGCACTTCTGAAAACTCTTCTTGAACATGGAGCTCAACTTCCACCTGAATTTAATAGATCCGCTCTCGTCCAACAACCACAAGGAGACCTCGCTCCCACACAAAGTGCTGCACCTACTATTCAAACTCAATCAATTACAGCCCCATCAATCATCCAAGCCCAATCAATGCCACCCGTGACACCTCCCACCACGATCTCCATCCTGCCTTCTTCCTCCTTACCATCCATACCACTATCAAATCCAATCTCATCCATTCTCCAACAAACTTCTATACCACCTCCTTCTATTCAACCACATATTTCTATTCCACAAACTTACCTTTCTCCCAACAATGTCGCAAATTTTATCCAGACCGCATTCAATCTCATCACAACAGTTGGCAAATCACAACCAACTATCACACGAACCCCAACAACATCGGTCATCACATCCCACGTTCCCACTTCCTCATCATATCAATATATTGGTGGTGGTGCACCTTCTTTAGTTCATCCAATACTTGGGGCAGATACAATTCATCAATATCAAAGTCCACAACAAGACCTCATCAAGGAAATTAAAGACATGAAGAATATCATCAAAAACATGATTTAAGAAAAGACTAATAAAAGGAAAGCTTACTCATTCGAAGAGTTTTGCCCTTGTCCTTATGACCCATATATATCAGTTGCACCGTATCCCCAGGATTTGAGATCCCTAAATTCACCAAGTATGAAGGCAAAGGAGACCCCCGCGACCATGTCCGTGAATTCCACATCTTATGCCAAGAAGTCTCCTATAGTGACCTTTATCTTCGCAGACTCTTTCCCAAGAGTCTCACGGGAGACGCCCTGACATAGTTCTCATCTTTACCACGACATTCCATTGTCTCTTTTCCAGACTTGGTAGAAAAATTTGTGGCCCACTATGCATACAACATGGGTAATGATGTTTCTATGATGGACCTATGTAATACAAAATAAAGGCCTGGAGAAACCTTCACCAATTTCCTACAAAGATGGCGACATCTTATCAAAAAATTCTAGTGGGACATGCCAGAACAACATCAAATTGAACTATTTCAAAAGAACTTGGTGCCTGAACTTTCAAGACCTTTAATATTTCAATGTATCAAATCCTTCCAAAAATTGACCGATAAGGGCCTCGCCCTCGAACGTGTCTTGTTGGAGGAAGGAACCTTGAAACATTACCAGAAATCATCACAAAGTTCTTCCTCTTATCATAACGACAAGCCAAAATTCTAGGCTAAAAATAAAAACATGGTCAATGATGGTGTAACTGATGTGAAGCGGGTCCAAACCGTGGCCACTCCCCCAAAATCCACCACCAATATTCATCAATTCAACAATCAAAATAGTTCAAATCAATCTCAAAATCCTCACAACAATGTCTCAATCCAAGGATGACCACCCTGATCGAATAACAAGACTCCAAGAGATTTCACTCCTCTTGTTGAGCCTATTGAAGTGGTGTTTCAAAAACTTGTCCAAGCAGGTATAGTGGTTTTTCCAATCACTCGCCCGTTTGATCCCAATCAACCTAAACCAAGATGGTATAATGAAAATGAGTATTGTGAATACCATCGTATCAAGGGACATGATACACGAAAGTGTATGAAACTGAAAATCTACATACAAGATCTCATTGATAGAGGTGAGATTGAGGTAGCAAATGCAAAACCTGGTAATAACAATGACAAACTCAAAATGTACCAAGAACCCTTCCCAAAGCATGATAAAGGAAAAGGCTCATCATCTAACGTAATGGTTTATGACTATGCTAATCACGTAACCGGTTTTGATTTTTTAGTAAGTCGCATTGAACCTGCAGACAATCATGTCAATGTCATAACCATCCAAGCAGTTAATCCTCCTTCTTCCCAAAGCAGACCAAACCCGACTAGAATAGTCATTCAAGGTGCCACGCCTTCCACCTCCCATTTCCAGAATGACTGTAATGCAACTACACACCGAGGTAGAGTCACCATCCAAGGAGTTCCTCCCCCACCAAACCCTCCACCCATGTCTTCCACCCACCGATATGACCTCCTTGATCAACTTGGGAAGACACCCGTGCAGATCTCCATTTTGGAACTTCTCAAGACTTCTCCAGTCCATAAAGAAATTTTGGAACAAACCCTTCTCCAATCACGCATTCTTGATAACATCAATGCCACCCAATTTCAAACCCTCATTGGAAACCTTGTTGCCCAGCAACACATTGTATTTAACTCCAAAGATGCTCCCACAGATGAGGACCATAACAAACCTTTGCACATTGAAGCTCTCATCCACAAGCACAAGGTCAAACGAATCCTGATAGATGGTGGATCCGGGCTTAATCTGTGTACATACAAATTGATAAAACAATTGGGACTTTCTGAGGATCTGATAGACACATCAAGAAGGATCACAATAAAGGCATATGATGATGCAGAAAGAATTTTAAAAGGCATGGATCACCTTACCTCTTCAAGTGGGCCCCATTACAATTGAAACCCCTTGCCAAGTACTAGATCTTGATCTCCCCTACAACATTCTCCTCGGGAGGCCATGGATTCATTCCTTGCAGGCCATACCCTCCACCTATCACCAATGCATCAAATTCCCCTATAATGGAAGAGTGATCACTATCAAAGGTGATCCCCAACCTTTTCAATATTGCAAACTGTTAGAGGGGAAGTATCCATATCATTTCCCATTAAATAGACCTTTGCCAATGCTTCCATCTGACACATCAAATGTTGCCTCCACATCATCCTAACCAAATAATCAAATCAAGATCTTGGATAATGGCTGTGGAGAATACAAATTGGAGGACATCTTATTAATAGGAAACCTCCCTATCTCTCCTAAGTCATTTGGCAAACCAAAAGAGCTAAAAAAGGACCCGAAACCAGTCATGCAATGCCAAAGTACCACCTTCCAGCAATGGGGCCCACTTGATAACAAGAACCTCGAAGCAGATATTTGTTCATGGCTGTATCGAGAAGAGGACAATGATCCAACAAGAATATCCAAAGAAATGTATCCAAAAGCATTTTCTATAGTTGAAAAAATGGGTTACAAAGGACACGGTCTGGGACCAAAGGAGAAAGGAAGAAAAGTACCCATAAATCCTATCTCCTACAAATACAATAGAGGCTTGGGGTACACCCCGGTGCCTAAGATTACTATCGCTGGTGCCCCTTCTAGTCCTTCTTTGGATATTGAAAGCGCTAACGAAGAGGAATTCCATGAAATGCCTTATGAATACGAGAAAGATACCTTCTTCGATGCTTCCATCAATACCATCACCCCCATAACCCCTCCCACTTCACATGAGCTACATCTTGTCCATCCTGAACTCATTGACTGGGGCCAACGAGACAAACCCAATTTAGATATCTGCGTTGACGATAATGCTCTCATTGCTCTCCTAACAATGCAAAATATGGAAGATGGTAATAGAATTGAGGGTATTCAACTACATGAAAAGGGATACTTTGGTAGTCAAGTCAATGCCCTTATCCACAAAAAAAATAATAAAAGAAAAAGATATGATTTCCTAGGTGAAAACCTTCTTGAGGTGCCTTTGGATGAACAAGAAATAAAAACAAAGGGCATATCTGAAAGTGAAAACCTGGAAAAGGCACTTGATGATGAGGGATTTGACCTCCTTACCATTGGTTACCTTCCGCAAGACAAATCAAATTTGTTGATAGAAGATATAGACAGCATCAACATGGGCACTGATGTCATTCCAAAAAATGTTCTCATTGCCAAATCCCTCACTAAAATTGAGAAACAAGACTTCATCAACTTCCTTACAGAGGTTAAAATCAATTTTGCATGGTCCTATTCCGATATGCCAGGGTTGGATCCTACCTTGGTGGTTCACAATCTCGCCGTCCGCCCAGATGCAAAACCTGTAAAACAAAAACTCCACAAAATGCACCCGCATATTGCTCTCTTGGTCAAGGCAGAATTTCAAAAGTTGTTAGACGCAAAATTTATCAAACCCATAGACTACGTTGAATGGGTCTCCAACATTGTGCCTGTCGGCAAACCTGCTGGGGGCATCTGCATTTGCACAGATTTCTGAGATCTAAATATAGCTTGTCCTAAAGATGATTTCCCGCTCCCAAACATAGATATGATTGTGGATCTTACAGCAAGACATGAAATGCTATCGCTAATGGATGGGTTTTTTGGATACAACCAAATCAGGATAGCAGATGAGGATCAGCACAAAACCGCATTCACAACACTATGGGGTACTTTCTGTTACCAGGTCATGCCTTTTGGCCTTAAAAATGCTGGAGCTACATATCAACGGGCAATGACAACAATTTTTCATAACCTCTTGCACAAAATTATGGAGGACTATGTGGATGATCTGCTAAGCAAATCCAAGACAAGACAAGAGCACATCCCTATTCTAAAACAGATCTTCGAAAGATTGGAAAAATACAAGCTGCGCCTAAATCCTAAAAAGTGTGTGTTTGGCGTCACATCGGGAAAACTACTAGGATTCATTGTTTCCCGCAGAGGCATTGAGGTTGATCCCGCAAAAGTAAAAGCAATTATGGAAATGCCTCCGCCAAAAACTCTCAGACAACTATGCAGTCTCCAGGGAAAACTCCAATCTGTCAGGCGTTTCATTTCACAGCTAGTCGACAAGTGCCATCCATTTGCACATTTGTTACGTAAAGACACAAAATTCAAATGGGATTGCCTCTGTCAAAAGGCCTTTGAAAAATTAAAAGAATATCTAGCATCACCTCTAGTTTTGATGCCGCCTACCCCTGGAAAACCCCTCATTTTGTACATATGTGCTACTATAATGGCATTGGGGGCATTGCTGGTGCAAACAGATGATCAAGGGAAGGAACACGCCATTTACTACATCAGTCGGACGCTAGTAGGATATGAACTCAACTACACCCCCATTGAAAGAGCATGTTTGGCATTAGTATTCAGCACACAGAAACTACGACACTATATGCTAAACAACAAGACAAAATTAATTGCTAAAATTGATCCACTTAAATATCTCCTGTCAAAAGCTGCTCTCATTGGCAGAACGGCTAAATGGGTCATGCTCTTAAGCGAGTTTGACATTGAATATGTGGACAGAAAGGCAATCAAGGGACAAGTCATTGCAGATCAACTGGCTGAAGCTCCACTTCCAAGCGACCATCCTCTTCTCACAGAATTACCAGATGAGTTCATTATGACTGTTACCACATCCTCCACATGGAAATTGTATTTTGATGGCTCCTACACTCAAAATGGATCGGGGGCAGGAATATTATTAGTCACACCTCAAGGAGATGGCATCCCCAAATCATACAAGATAGCCTTTGCATGTACTAATAACATAGCAGAATACGAGGCCCTCATCACAGGTTTACGCTTGGCTATCCATTGAAAAATAAAGGAATTACAAGTCTATGGCGATTTCGAGCTCATTATAAAACAAGTCAATGATGAATACCAGACAAAAGATGATAAACTCCTTCCCTACCATACCATGGTTGAAGATCTTAAGCAACATTTCACGGCAATCAAGTTTGATCAAATCCCACGAACAAACAATAGGGCTGTAGATGCAATGGCCACCATTGGCTCCCTCCTTCAAATGCCAGCACATAGTCAGAAGTGCGAGTTCTTGGTCGAGCAATTGTTTATACCAGCATATGACCTACTAGAATCTAAAATGGTGTGTGTTCTCATTGGTCTAGAGTCCCCTTGGTACCAAGAAACCTTCGCTTTCCTCAAAGACAACACCATTCCCCCACATCTCACCAAAACCCAACAACAAACTTTCATCCGCCGATGTGCCCATTACACCATCCTTGCAGACACCTTGTTCAGAAGGCATTTTGATGGTTCCCTCATAAGTTGTTTAGATAAACAAGAAGCCGAATGGGCATTACGCGAAGTACATGAGGGCATCTGTGGGGCACACTCAAGTGGACTCACATTGGCTAAAAAATTTTTGAGAACAGGATACTATTGGCCTAAAATGGAAGAAGATGCATACAACTATGTGAAGAAATGCATCCCTTGCCAGCAACATGGTGACAAGATTCATGCACCGTCACAAGAATTGTAGCCATTCATTACACCATGGCCCTTCTCGCAGTGGGGCTTCGATCTCATTGGAAAAATCCACCCTTCATCTTCCAACGGACATAAATTCATTATCACCGCCACCGAATACTTCACCAAGTGGGTAGAGGCTATCCCTCTTACTTTCACCACTAGCAAAAAAATATCCAAATTCATCTTGAACTACCTAATCTACCGATATGGCATCCCAAAAGTTATCATCACAGATAATGGTAAACAATTTAAAAACTAGGATGTCAAAGAACTCTGCCAAAAATTCAACATCCAACACCGCTTCTCCACTCCATATTATCCCCAAGGCAATGGCCAAGCTGAGGCTTCTAATAAAACCCTAATAAAAATCCTCAAAAAGACAGTCAATGAAGCGGGTCATGATTGGCACCTCCAAATCCATCCTGCATTGTGGGCCTACCGCACCTCCATCTGCACCCCCACAGGCACCACTCCTTATTCCCTAGTATTTGGTTCTGATGCTATCCTTCCCCTTGAGATTGAGATCCCCTCTCTAAGGGTATTGCTGCAAAACATCCTACCAGAGGAAGAATACAGAATTGCCCGCTTACAAGAGCTAGAATTGTTAGATGAAAGGCACCTCAAGGCCTTGAATCATCTCCGGGTATATCAAAACCGTCTGCGCATGAGTTATCATAAAAAATTTAGAACCCGAGAATTCCAAGTTGGTGATCTTGTCCTCATGGAGAATTAGAAAAATCTACAAGAACGAGAAAAGAAAGGCAAGTTCGAGCCTAACTGACTTGGACCATATGTAATCACAGCGAAATATGGATCAAGAGCTTATCAGTTGGCTACTCCTAAAGGCGATCCTTTGGATGATTCAATGAATATCTTGCACCTCAAAAGGTTTTATGCTTAGTCCTCAGAAAGTCTTAAATTGTCAAAAAAAAAAAAAAAAAAATGAAAAAAAAAATTGTCACTTTGGTGCAAACCTGGCAAACAGTCACCTTATGATACAAAAAGAAATAAAAAAAAAAAAGAAAGAAAAATAATTTGTAGCGCTATGGGCAAGTATCTTGGTGAAAACCTCTGTGCGGGTGCCAAGGTAAATAACCGGATCCACTGTCTATCAGGTCAATACTACAAATCATCTGCCATCCAGCCCACCCATGCACAACATTCCTTCTTTTCCACCTCCCAATAAAACATGCGTATGATGATGAGTCTTCGTCTAAGTCATGAATAAGAAATATCCCAGTGAAACTGAGCTTTCATGCCTCTATATAAGCTTCAAGAAGTCTTGAGAAACAATCCCAAGTCCATCCTAGTTCTACTCTTGGCAAGAGGTACCATTTGGTCGCAAGGAAGAGATTTGTTAGATTTTGTTAGATTTTTTTTCATATAGGCTTGCATCTTTTTCCCTACAAATGCCACTATTTACGACTGCATGGATTCTTCCATATCCAGGTATGTTATGATAGGTGCATACTGGGGCATATTTCATAGTATGGCATGTTTTGGATCCTTCTTGTATAAACCGATGACCTCGTACTAGTGTTTATCAACACTTACCTTCTCGTATACAGGAGGTATCGGTGTGTTTGAGGGTTTCCTTGCACAAACCCACAACTTTGTATTAGTGTTTTTTAACACTTGCATTGTTGTGTGCAAGAAATTCCTGTTTGTCTACAGAGTCAGTCCACGCCCTAGGTTTCTCATGGCATCCTGATTTCTATAATCGGTGGTGCAAGTCACTCAGGGCAACATCAAACTAGGTTGGCTCTCCACATTTGTTGTGCACAAAATCTCACCATCATTCCATCAAATCCTAAACTCAATAATCCCATGGAGTTCTCAATTGCCCCCATTTTCCTCCGTGGTCTCACATCTCTTATTCTTCTTTCCAAATACCTCACGACTACTTCATATATCTTCCTCATTTATCCCTTCCACCCTAATTTTTCTTCCTCTATTTTTTTTTTTCCTCACATAAATCAATTCTGATTCTAATCATGTCTTATACAGGATGTATCCTTCCTGAAACCAGACATTGTGATCTGATCATGTCTTATATAGGATGAATCCTTCCTGAAACCAGACGTTGTGATCTGATCATGTCTTATACAGGATGAATCCTTCCTGAAACCAGACATTCATTATGATCTGATCATGTCTTATACAGGATGAATCCTTCCTGAAACCAGACGAACTGATCATGTCTTATACAGGATGAATCCTTCCTGAAACCAGACGAACTGATCATGTCTTATACAGGATGAATCCTTCCTGAAACCAGACATTCATTGTGATCTGATCATGTCTTATACAGGATGAATCCTTCCTAAAACCAGACGAGCTGATCATGTCTTATACAGGATGAATCCTTCCTGAAACCAGACATTTGTTGTGATCAATCATGTCTTATACAGGACGAATCCTTCCTGAAACCAGACACTTTGATCATCTTTGTCTTATACAGGATGAATTCTTCTTGAAACTAGACTGAATCTAGATCTTATCAATCGAATCAAATCAAATCTATCGGGATATCAATTTCACAAAACTCCAAAGATCAAATACCTCAATTGATCTCCCAAGGGGGCATCACCATACTGTAATTTATAAATCAAGAGTCGGGGCATCCTATCAAACCAATATCAACATCAAAACAAGATTATTCTTTGAATCAATGCGTCATCACACCTCGCTTCAAAGAGGGGCAAAATATAGACACTTAAAAATAATTATTTTAATTATTTTTTAATTCCTCACATAATTAATTAATTAATTATGTTAATTAAAATTCTTCTCAATATTAATTAAATATAATTAATATTGTCACTATAGCATATGATTGATTTATTTAATAAATCAATCCCTTTCTTTATTCTTCCAAAAAATCAAATCCTCACAAATATTCCTCTTAGCTAATTAATTAATTAATTAGTTAACCTACATGATTCCTACAAATCATCTTCTTAATTCATCATTAACCTAATAAATTCTTCTAAAAACTCCCTAAACTCACTTAACATTATTTTTTTAGTCAAATTCTCCTACAAATATAAATCCCACCTAACATTTCCTCTAATTCCCCTCCTAATGAGTTGTTAATGGCTAATCACCATGATTAGCCACAAAGTCAACTCTTTGTCCTTTCATCCAGCCACTAGCTTTAAATACTCTTTTTCTAGATGAATGTAAGATTTTTGAAATCTCACATTCCTCTAGGCATTTCCCTCTCCCAAGGAATTTTTAATTCCTTCTTATTCTTCTAATCCCCATAATATCCATTTTTGGAGAATTTTTAATTCTTCCAATGCATCTTGTAGAGTGTGGAGATACGAAATGCCTTTTAAGGCATATTTCTTGGTCTCCACACCCTCTCTTGGACCTTGTGTGACCTCACAAGTAAATCTTAGCCCTTCATCTTGAATTCATCCTAGCCATCCGTTTTCCTCTCCTCTTCCTATAAAATAGGGTTTCATCCCTTCATTCAAAAACATCTTGAAATTCAGTAAGCTTATGCTGCCCTTTTGAGCCCAGGAAATCATCTTGGCAACTTGATCATCTCATCCTTATCATTTGTGCACAATATTGGAGAGCCATCCACATCCAGCAATCAAAGGAGCACATCAAGTGGAGCATTATCAAGGGGTGGCTTCACTTCATCAACCTCAATCCGAAGGAGAAGGTAAAATAGCCAGGAGAAATGGTCTTTTTATGATATTTTAGCATTCTGCATGTTTATTTCGTTATGTTTTGATCAGTTTACCTTTTAAGTCTATTTTTCCCTCTTCAATATATATGTTAGTTTAGGAGATGATGAATGCCATGTTTATATTTTGATTCAGTTTCATGTTATTGGAATAGTAGATTGGTATTATTATGGAAACTAACGTAATTGTGATCTTGGTGCTCGATTCGAACCCATATCACTAGTTCGAGAGGCATATGGGTTTGCAATCATTTCAGTTATTGATGATTTATGTTTTTATGGACACATGCATGTATGACGTTTTGTGGAGTTCAGGTACAGGGAATCACTTCTCCTGTTTTCAGGACTGAGCGTGCCCTAGTGATTTCCAAGGTGGCAAAAGGGAGATGGCATTCAGGTCTTAGGTGTCCCTTGTGTCCTCCGATGTGGGAGTAGGGTAGCTTATATAACCCTTGCATATCTGATTTGCATTATAGTATAGGTTATGATGTAAGCAATAAATTATCTAATCATTAAAATAAAGTTCATCATTAAAATAATAATCAAAGGTAAAATAAATTAATTAATTAGACTATGATATATATATTGAGTTAATATTTAACGAATGTAAGATTAACATAAAGTAATTAATTAAGCTTCATGAAATTAATTAATAGTATAATTTATAAGGTTAATATAAAACTTATTAATTAAGTTTATTAAATTAAATTATTAAAATAATTAATGAAAAGTTTATGTTAAGCAAGTGGGTGGTTTTCGGGAGTTGGTTGATTCAGTTTTCTGGAAAATATAATTCCCGAATCCTCTTAGAGAAGGGCGATTTCGGGGGTTTTCTGGGACAAATTATTTGGATTGGATAGAGGATTGGAGGCATTGGAGATCGGGGAGGAGGTGAGTTTGCAGTCTCCACGCCCATTTGGCATGTGAAAAAAATGTTAATACCAGCAAAAATATAATACGTATTGTGCAGTCAGGATAGTTTTATATGGTACTTTTAGGGTTTGATAAATAAAATATTGTAAAGCTTAGTGTAATGTCGATATTATATATTATATTTAATGTTACCTGTCCTATTATATATTCTCCTCTCCAATTAATAAGTTTGGTATAAGCCCGGAGATTAATTTTGCCTGTGCTTTTGGCTGAGTAGTTTTGTTATACAAGATTATGATTTCATCATTTTACCCTGTGTGAATGAATCTTCAGTTTATTACCCTGTAAGATTATCTGGTAACCATTTTATACTCCTTAGGTATATTTTAATCCTATCATTTATTTAGGAACTGTAAATTTGGGGAAAGTAATATTTCTGTATTTCTGTATTTGTATATGTATAATATTTATGTATGAGTTTAAATCGGCTCTGAAAGAGATTGGTGGAATATCAAGATTAGTAGATCCTTTTCTATTCACATTAGGCTATATAGAAAGGGAGTTCTGTGCGTGTTTTGAAAGTAAATTAATTAAGGTGATTAATGTATTTTTGTCTTTAGTAAATTAATGTAACGTCGGGAAGCTTAAAGTTAACATCAGAAGATATTAGATTTTTGGAGTAAATTTAAATGGAATCTTTAGGTTTAGTTTATTGTTCCTAGCAAATCATATAATGGATTAAGGTAAGGTAAATTGGATATTGAGTTATTGAATTATTTAGTTAAAAATAAATTTGTGCTTTAATATTGTATTAGTATTTTAATTATGTTATTATCATTATGTACTTTTACTAGATGTTACTATTTGCATATAGGAATATTTTAATGAATTAAAACAAGATTGATTAAGGTTCTCAGATGTTGAATTTTATCTTAATAAATAAAATAATTGATAACATTTAAAGTCACCTCATTTGTGTATGAATAGTGTTAATTAAACCTGGTTCAATGTACCTATGTTCTTTTTATTTTTGTGTTGAATTGGTTTGGTGTGAGGGTGTATAATTACAATGTTGGTTAAACTCTGTTGCTTGGATGTTTGGCCTAGGGTAAAAAGGGCTCCTAGGAGAGATTATTTATCTAGGTCCATGATCATCTTGGTTAGAATCATTATCTTTGCTAGAGTGACAATGGGGGAATTATTCAATTCTTTGTGATCTATCTAAACCTTGTGGTTTTGGTATTGAGGCTTTTTTCAAGGTGTTAAATCCCCTTGGCCTATACCTTTGTATTATGATTGGTTGTACCCTAGGAATGGGTTAATCCATGGGAAGGGAGCATTGCTGTGTTAGAGAGGAGTGGCTCACAATGGGGGCCAGGGCCCAAAGTGGCCACTTGGGTAGCTCTTTGTGGAGCTATTTGTAGACGTATAAAAATGACCATATTCTTAAATGAATATTTTATGTTCATTTCTCTATTTAATTAAATCCAATTTAATTAAATTAACCATTTAATTGAGTAAATTACTCAATTAAATTCACTATACCCATTTAATGAATAAATCATTTTATTCAATTAAATCCCCCCTATCCACTTTTAATTAAATTCAAATTTAATTAAATAGTTATCCTAAATTGAATAAATCAAATTTATTTAATTTCCCAAGTTACAACCAAATTGAATTAAATTAATTTTATTTCAATTAAATCCTATTATCCCTCCATCCACTTGCATTCTCCTACATCTCCCACTTGCCATTCTAAAACTTATTTCTAATCCCTTCTAGACTCTTCTAATCGCTTCTAATTAGCCTAACCCATCTTCTAAACTTTGTCACATCCCTAAGCAAGGGGAGGTCACTTCTCAAAACCTTAAAGTCTTTGATAACCATTAAAGGCTTCAAGTCTTCAACCACTTAATTCCCCAAAGTCTTCATAACCATTAATGGTTAACTCAAACCCTCTTACATGGTTAAAGAGTTTCTTTTAGCTCAACCTTCATCCAACCCAAGGGTCTCATCAAGCCTTTAATGCTTTGACCATAATTATCTCTTAATCATTTGCACAAAGGTTTATCCTTGGATTAACTCTTAATCCATTGGGTAAGCCTAACTTAAGCTTAACCCTTATCTCTAGATAACCATAAGGTCTTCTTGGGCACTTAATGCCTCCAACCCATTCTCTCAACCCAACCCTATGTTGACATTTGTCACCATTTCATTGGTGCAAATTGCAAACATGGATTCCCAACTTTCAAACTCAACCCTTGATCAACCCTTTCAATCCTGACCATCCATTGCCCTATTTTTGCTATAAATAGAGCTCTCATCCCTCCATTTTTAAGAATCCAAGTTTGTAGTATCATACTTATGCTCAAATACATTCAAGCTTTCATACCATTTTATGCTCATCATTTTAGCCTCTCTTTTAACTATGAATTAGTTTAAATATGCATGTTTAGAATACTTTCCTTATCATTTAGCTCAATCATAGACTAATATATCATGTTAGGATAGTATTCATGCTAACCTTGTCATCTTATAGTTAGTTTATTGCATTTTTAGAATCATGCATAGCTTAGGATGCATTTCATTCTAAAATCTATCAAAACATCCCTTGTTCTTGCATTTGCCATCCCTAAACCATTTTGCTCAGTGATCTGAGAGCAAAAACATTGATTTGAGGGACATTGTGAGATAGAGAATCATGGGACCCACCTTGGGAAGCTGAGTAATACTTCGTTACTCCATAGCTTGCACCAAGAAGTCCTGTGTGTGTGTGTAGACAAGTATTTTGGAAATTTTTTGCATATTGAGTTCTATCGACCCACTTTTCCCGCATACATTTCTAGCTCCCTCCATGGGGCCCGACCCCATATATCAAATTAGTTTTTAAATTTAACCACTTTTTACAAGCACGTAGGAAAAATGAATTAGCGCATTAAGTTAACTGTTTAGCACATCCGGTAAATAGCATAGCGCATCTGGTTCACTGTTTAGTGTGTGGAGTCCTTCATCTAGCACGTGAAGTATATATATTAGTGCATCAAATCACTAATTTTCCTGCAAGTCTTGGCACGGGAGAAAACCAGAGCAGCACTTTCAGCACATAGAGTAGCGCATCCAGAAAACAATGTAGTGCATTGAAACTTTATTTTACCGCATCGAAAGTACATTGTAGTGTGTACAGTCTGTTCTGTAGCGCATCGCAGACAGGAAATAAAATTGTAACCGAAAGTTAAAAATTAGGCTTGTGAAGCCCACCATGATGATTTGATTTTTTTCTGCTAACTGACTGTGTGCAGGTTCTAACATTTTTATACAGGAACAAAAGGAATTAGTCTAGTTTTCTTTTCTTTTTTTCAAAGTTAGTAAAAAGAACTCACCTTTCTTCTTTTTTGCAAAAGCTTAAAATAAACCTCATCATTTCATTTGGATGCATAAAATGAACTTAATGCCTTCCTTTTTGGTGTTTTAAAAGAAAATTCATCTTTCTTTATTCATGGTAAAAAGAACAACAAAGCAAACCTTTCATTCCTGCAAGTTAGGAAAAAAACACTTCATTTTGGAAGCTCTAAAAAGAACAAGCAAATTTACTTTTAGCAAGGTTAAAACAAACTTCACCTTCCTTTGGTGCCTAAAATGATCAATCTCAATTCATTGCAAAAGGAAAAAGAACCTCATCTTCATTTTTTGCAAAGCAAAGAGGGAAAACTTTCACCTATCAACTTTAATTTTGTTGACCAAACATCACGATTTACTTTGTTGATCGGGCTTGTTTAAACAAAAATTTTGGAAATACACACTTTGCTATGAAAGGTTAAAACGAACATCATGCTTGTTGGAGCAACATCTCCAAATAGAAGTTAGAAAATCATTGTCTTGAAGGCTAAAAAGAACAAATTGGTTGCTTTATCTCGAAAGTGGAAAGAATATGCTCTCCCCTTAACTGGGTGATCAAAAATCTAGACCACTCTTACAGCTTTCTGTATTTCAAGCATAAAACTTTTAGCAGGCGTGCCTTCCCTAGGAGTTGGAATCAACTCTTAAAGCCATTTATGGCCGGTGTGAAGGGAACGACCTAAGTGGGGAATGACTTTGACGCCAAGAATTCCAACCCACTATAATCAAACGTGGAAAGTGACGAAAGTCCTTTTCAACGGTTGCACGCAGCAATTAGCCTTCCCCCGGTATCCTTGAGATACGTAAAGCCTTTGTTCTAAAGGTTAGGAAGCCTCCTGAGGGATTTTATCACTGACGGCCGAATGGGAAGCCTGATTACGAACCATATAAATAGAAGCTTTGAACCGAGTCAATAACCAGACATTTATAACATCATAGTGCAAGGGTGGGGAAGAATCCACCCCCAAGATTACTCACCATATATCTCCCAAGATAACTACTCAACTGTGAAGCGATTCACTTTGAGTTAATTTCTGGCAAAAGGCAAAAAAATGGGTGCCCTCTAGGGGGTGACACAATTGTTTGAGTTGACGGAGTATCGAGACTAGTGGGCTATGATGTTATTTATGACCTTTGACTAAAGAGTCTTTCTGAAGTGTATTATTCGTATCCAAACCTATTAAAACATTGGGGATTTGAACACATCCTCGCATAACATACACTTTTTGTTAGATTAAGAAAAATGGTTGTACTTTTTGTGCTGTGCTTGCATGTACTACTTCAGAAAATCATCCATCAAACTTGAAAAATTCACAACAAATATCCAAAATTTACAAAAAAACCAACCAAAGGAAAAATTAGGGCAGTTTAGTGCATAAGAGCAACTTCTTAGCGCGTAAGGTACTTCTGTTAGTGCCTCTAACCATCAAGTTAGCACGTCAGTTCTAAACAATAGCGTTTTATCCCAAGTCAAACCAGTATTGAAATATTTAGCGCATCAGAGAAACAGTCTAGCGCATGGAAGCATCAGCTTAGCACGTGGAAGCTAAAAATTAGCTCATCAAGTTCAAAAAATAGCACGTGATAGGCCCAGGGTAGCGCATGACTTTTTAAGCAGCTAAGAAATAAATTTTTGAATAGTCAAAACTTTAGCGCGTGTTTGGGGGTAGCCTAGCACATGTGGTTATCATTTTAGCGCGTGGGGTCATTTTGGTAGCGCATGTAGTCTTTTTTTTAGTGCGTGATCAAAAACGTATAAACAAAGGACAAAACCATGAGGAATTTAAAAATTTTTGAAAATATTTTTAAAAGTCTCTCATTATCAACAACATTTTTCATCAAAACGGAGTAGCGAAAACAAACCATTAAGACTATTTCTTGAGCTAAATTTGTGTCAAAACAAACGTTGTAAAAATCCTAAACTGATCGCATGATAAAACATGTCTATCTTATCATAATCTAGAAACCTCATCATCGATATCAACAAAATCCTTTACCATCTTACGGATTTCATCTCAAAAAAAAAAAACACTTGTTTAAAATTTTCAAGTTGTCAAATCAAGTCTCCATATCGGGAGACTTTTATCCATATCATTTGACATGCTTTATCATGAAGGGGCATCTAAACCTTCACTTTGATAGAGTAAGATTTGAAATTTTCCAAACAAGATCAACTGAATCCAAACAAATCAAAGGAAACCATTGATCACTCATGCATGACTAATCCCCATATTCGGAGAAGAAAGAATCTTTATCATAACATCACGTTGAAGAAACAACAACCTAGTTTTTCCAAGTTCATCAAGAGAAATAAGTTTTTATACATCAATCGTCAACTCTTCAAATCTCATCGGGTATTCCTTCATCACATTAAACATTATATCCAAAACAAATCCAACAAGTTTGACAAAGAACCCTTAAAGACAAGAGCCTACTGTCAAAAATTTGCTTTTAATCAAATCATAAACCGCGGAGGAAAGATCAATCCAGCATTCTTGCCCGATGAGTGTATCACTTATAACACATCTCGACCAGAACCACCCACCCCCAAGCAACACATCGAAGAGGATTTTGTTCCCTTTGTCACATAAAGTTTTTACTAAAATTCCTGTTACTCGCTCTAAAAGAAACCAACAAAGTGAGACACATGCAGAGTCTAGCATGAATCAAAGATTGTCCAATCCTTTTGAAGTTCCACACTTAGAAGAAACTAAAATTTTTGAAGCGCTTCTTCAGGAATTTCAAGAAAACCCTTCATTCCAAAAACTTGTAGAAAGGCTTATGGAAAATGACAAAGAAAAGTATCTACTCATGCTCACAAGTAAAGGCGTTAAACTTCCTGAAGATTTAGACACAAACATCTTTGGAACCGGATCTCGACAATACGCGTATCAAGAACAACAAAGGGAAGAAGAAACTCACATACCTGAGCAACATATTCCAGAACAACGCATACCATAAATGCGTATACCTAAGCTAGAAACTCTAGAACAAAACATACCATTTGCTACACCTTTTCAGCTAAGAACTAATGCAAGGGAAGAACTTTTCCCTTGGCAAAATAATGCACCTTTGGTTTCCCTTACTCAAAAAATGCAAATGTTACAGCGACAAATATAGGACATGCAACAAGGGACAACAATGCGGTACTCTTTAAACAAAATCTATCCTTATCTATTTGATAGAAGATTGAACATGGTGCCTTTTCCTCCAAACTCAGAGGTGCCTAAATTTGATAAATATAATGGAAAAAGTGATCCCCAAGATCATGTTTGAGAATTTGGCACCATGAGTCTTGAGTTTGCTCATGATGACACCTATCTGATGAGGTTATTCCCAAGAAGCTTGGGAGGGCAAACAATGGAATGGTTATCCAAAATTACACCACCTGTTAGATCATTTGATGAATTGGTTAACAAATTCATAACCCAATACTTCTATAACATTCAACATGCCATAACCATGCTAGATGTTTGTAACACCAAACAAAAGAACAACAAAACATTCATGATATTCCTTCAACACTGGTGATGTATGGTATCGAGATATCCTCGAGATATTCCCAAAAAGGAGAAAATGGAAATCTTCATCGATAACTTGAATGGTGAAATGAGTTATAGGCTAAAACTTCAATGCATACCATCTTTCACTAAATTGATTGAAAATGGCATTCAAGTAGAAGAAGCATGTGTCAAAAAGGGAACACTCAAATTCTACAAGGAAGGAACAAACTCATCAAACTACAATAACCAGAAACCTCGACAAATCTTGATTTTGGACTCGAAACAAAAATGAAGGCAACAATGAATCATATGATCCCAAATCTAAGCAACCAGTGCTTGCATTATTCGAAAATCCTCAAAATATGAAAAATCCTAAAAATGCTAATCCAAATGCTAACACATATGCACCAAACACCGATCAAGGACAACTCAAAACAAACAACACCAATGATACTCAAAGCAAAAACATGAATCCAGGACCTAACAACAATTCACGCAACAACGCGAACAATTTCCAAAAGCTTATCTTCACACCACTGGGGCAATCACTAGAATCAGCATTCAGAGAACTTTTGGCAAACAAGATTCTTTCTTTGCCTCCAATCAACAACTATGAACCCCAAATCAAACCACCTTGGTGGAATGATTCACACTATTGTGATTTCCATCGTAACAAGGGTCATCGGACGAACGATTGCATGAGATTGAAACACATGGTGCAAGACATGATTGATCGAGGTGACTTAACGGTGGATGGTCTCAAAACAAATGGTGATCATGGAGCCTTTAAAAATCCTCTCCCAAATTACAACAAAGATGGAGCTTCAACCTCAGATGATACACGAGGAGCTCGTATCAACCATATCTACAACAACACCATAAATCACATATTAGCTGAAGATCATCAAGTAAATGTCATCACCATCCGAGATCAGCATAATCATGAATCTGTCAATGTAACAACCCGAACTCAGAAATATGTCTTGAAAGGACATACTGCACCTACAACTACTACACCAAAAAACCAATATGACTTGGTTAGCCAACTACACAAAACTCCAGCTCAGATATCTATACTAGAATTGTTGAAACTATCACCAAAGCATAAAGACATATTGGAACAAGCGCTATTGGAAACCAATGTACCTCAAAATCTGGATACAGATAGATTTCAAGCCATGGTCGCCCATATGACAGGACCTCATAACCTCACCTTCTCAGAGCATGACAATACTTCCTTGAGTCATCCGCATAATACTCCTCTCCGTATTGAAGTCATTATTTGCAAACACCGAGTAAAAAGAGTCTTAATAGATGGAGGAGTCAGACTTAATATATGTACTTTAAAGCTCATCCGTGCATTAGGCTTCTTAGAAGAGTCTATTAATCCCTGCAAGAAGATTACCATAAAGGCATATGATGATGAGGAAAGGTCCTCTAAAGGAACTGTGATATTACCTATTCAAGTGGGACCAGTACAAAAAGATACTATATGTCAGGTCTTAGACATAGATCTCACCTACAATATTTTGTTAGGGGGACCCTAGATACATGAAATGCAAGCAGTACCTTCTACGTATCACCAGTGTGTCAAATTTCCTTATGATGGACAAGAAATCTCCATATCTACTGATTACGATCCATTTCAACATTGCAACGTAATGGGGGCAGCCCAAGACAGTTTGGTTTCTCATAATAGAGAAAAGCAGTGATCTTTAACGTCAGATCTACAAACAGCAAAGCCCAATTCCCTATTTGGAGAATTCAAATAGAAAATGCAAATCAAAGACCAAGGTATGGGAGAATACTCTTTGGAGCCTTTATGTTTGGCCAAATTACCAACATCACCTAGATCTCATGGAATGCCTACTACATCAACACATCTGGCCACTCAGCCCATCACCAAATTTGATGGTACCTTCATCTAATTGGGCACTCTAGCACATGAATCAAAAGACAAGGATGTTCTTAGTTGGTTATACAAGGATGAAGAAGAAGATAATAGAGCAGCTGCTCTGGACATTGTTCTACCAACACACCTATATGGAAAAGGATATTTAATCATGCAGCAAATGGGATATGATGGTAAAGGACCTATTAGGAAACACAAAGAAGGAGTCGTTGAACCCATAGATCCTCCTTCACAGCCTAGTAGAAACAAAGCAAGATTGGGTTGTGAGCTCACTTTTCTATTAAAAAGGCCACCCTGCATAACTACAAAACCTCAATAGAAAGTAAAGAAGAAATACAAAGAAGAATCCTGGCAAGAAGCACTCTTTGAATTAGCAAAAACAATCCACAAGGCACGGGAACGTCAAGATCAGAAGTTACATCAGGGAAAGCTTCTAAGTCATAAGAAGGCCATATCTGCAGCAGTAGCTCATATTCCAACACCAATATCTCAAGAACAAATAATATCATCTCCGGATACCTTTATTCCTTCTTGAGGAAGCACAGTCTATGAAAAAATACAGAAAATAGAAGCAGGATCTAACACATAATCAACAAAAACTACCAAAATGGTATCCATCATCAAAGATTTGTTTTCACCATACAACATACCTATTTACAGCACTGATAGAATCTAGGATGAGGCCTCTGAGACAGATTCCAATGAATATGAATGGGGTACCTACTCCAATGCTACTACAGATATCCCTGATGATGCTGATTCCATATCCCTTTCTCAAGAAGAACATAACGCAGATGATAGACCTCTTGAATTTGGACTACAAAATATCTATGACACCAAGGAAAGCAAACAGAAACATTATGAACAAGTCTATATAGAAGATCATACCATCAAAGACCTCGACAAAATCCTGGACTTCTTTAAAAACAAAAACAATCACGATGAAAACTCTCTCCTAACACTTACAGTAGCAAAACTTGATCCACCTAACGATTTCTTACCACTTGTCTTTCCTGACCTCATCGACTGGGATGAACCTAAAATCCATGATATACCAATTTTCCCAGATGATGAATCTATTATCCATTACCTATGTACCGCAAATCTAGAAACATGCTCTACCAGTGAACAAAGTAACGATGTCTGCCAATCAGGGAGCACCAAGTCTCTCAGTCGCAAAAATAAATCACAAGAAAGATCTAATGCTGAAAACTAGTCAATGGCAGCTCTAGATCACAAAAAAGTAAAAATAAAGGATGCATTTGAGGGTGAAAACCTTTTTAAGGCACCTAACGATGGGAGACTTGACACTCTTCCTGAGTACTTTCATGAGCGATCACCCATATTGATTGAGCCCACTCAATCAATCAACATTGGTACCACAGAAGCCATCAGAAACATACACCTTGTAGGATCTCTAACAGTGGAAGAAAGATCAGTATTCATCATTTTCTTTAAAGAACAGCAAATTAATTTTGCTTGGTCATATGTCGATATTCCCGGAGTGGATCCACACTTAATCATGCATCACTTGTCCATCTCTTCAGGAGTTAAACCAGTCAAGCAAAAGCTACGAAAAATGAATCCATAGGTGGCACTCATGGTCAAAACTAAACTAAAGAAACTATTAGATGTCAGATTCATCCAACCCATTGACTATGCAGAATGGATTTCCAACATCGTTCTAGTATCAAAACCAGATGGTAGTATCAAAATATACACTGACTTCAAAGACGTCAACAAAGCTTGTCCAAAAGACGATTTTTCTCTGCCCAGTATCGACATAATTGTAGATCTCACAGTAGGCCATGCAATGCTCTCACTAATGGATGGTTTCTTAGGCTATAATCAAATCAAAATAGCTCTAGAAGATCAAGATAAAACTGCATTCACCTGTCCTTGGGGAAAGTACTATTGGAATGTTATGCCTTTTGGCTTAAAGAATGCAGGGGCCACTTATCAAAGAGCAATGACAACAATCTTTCATGACATGATGCACACATTTATGGAAGATTATGTGGATGATTTACTAGCTAAATCCTTCACCCGAGCAGAACATCTCAGCATCCTAACAAAGATCTTTGATCAATTGGAGAAATTCCAAGTCAGGCTCAACCCTAAGAAGTGTGTCTTTGGGGTTACATTAGGCAAGTTACTAGGCTATATAGTCTCAACTAAAGGTATTGAGGTAGATACAGCAAAGGTACAAGCCATTATGGATATGCCACCACCAAAGAATATCAGTCAACTCAGATCTCTACAAGGATGACTTCAATCAATTAGGCGATTCATTGCTCAACTAGCAGATAAAAGTCTACCATTTAACCATTTACTACACAAAAATGAACCATTCAAATGGGAGACCAAGTGTGCAGAATCTTTTTACCAAATCAAATAGTACCTGATGAATCCACGAGTTCTAGTACCACCAGTCGCAGGAAAGCCACTTATCCTATATATCTCAACAACAGATATATCGCTGGGGGCACTATTGGCACAAGAAGATCAACAAGGAAAGGAACGAGCCATATATTACATTAGTAGGACATTGAATGGCTATGAACTCAACTATACGTTCATTGAAAAGCCTTTCCTAATAGTGGTCTTCGTGTCTCAAAAGTTCCAACATTATATGCTGGCACACACCATTAAGCTAGTCACAAAAATTGATCCTCTCAAATATCTACTCAACAAGGTAGCTCTTACAGGCCAATTGGCTAAATGGGTCATGATTCTTAGTGAATTTGACATCCAATAAACAGAAAGATGAGCCATGAAAGGACAAGCAATTGCAGATCAACTGGCTGAAGCACCGCTACCAGGAAAACAAACCGTGGAGATTGAATTTCCAGACAGGGACGTTCTTGCTCTTTCTACCAAACAATGGACCCTATACTTTGACGGATCCTACACACAACATGGTTTAGGTGCTGGCATTTTGTTCATCACTCCTAAAGGACACACTATACCAAGATCATATAGGCTTATGTTTCCATGCACAAATAATGTGGCTGAATATGAGGCATTGGTTATAGGCATCAAAATGGTTGTAGAATGAAAAATCACAAAGTTAAAGGTCTATGGAGACTCACAACTAGTCATCCATCAAATCAACAATTACTATCAAACAAAGGATGACAAGCTACTACCCTACAAGCGAATGGTGGATGACTTCAACTAGTATTTTGTGCACATCACCTTCGAACAAATACCAAGATTGAACAACAAAGCAACCGATGCAATGGCTACAATCGCTTCATTACTACAAATTCCAGAGCAACAGAGTCATTACGAGTTCCTGGTAGAGCAACTATTCTCCCCCGCCTATGACCACTTTGAATCCCATGTTATCTATGCCTTGATTGGTTCAGATTCTCTGCTATATGGACCAATATACGACTACCTCAAGCACAATATCTTACCAATTGACCAATCCCATAACAAAAAATGTAACTTTATCCAACAAGCTGCCCGTTACACCCTTACTGCTGATACTTTGTATCGTCGAGGTCTAGATGGTACTCTTCTTCGTTGCCTTGATCGTAATGATTCCGATTTTGCTTTACACGAGCTTAATGAAGGTATTTGTGGCACACATTCGAGTGGTACTACTCTTGCTAAAAAGATTCTATGGATGAGATACTACTAGCCTACAATGGAGAAAGACTCATACCACTTCGCCAAGAAATGTCCTAAATGCCAGATCCATGGTAATCTGATACATGCACCAGCACAGGAACTGCAGCCATTTACAACATCCTGGCCCTTTTGTCAATGGGGACTAGACTTAGTTGGCAAAATTAATCCTTCGTCTGGACACAAGTTCATTATAACTGCAACAAAATACTTTACCAAATGGATCGAAGCAGTCCCCATGACCACAATGACTGGGAAACAAATTGCCTCTTTTATCCTAAATTATCTGATATGTAGATATGTTATTCCAAGTTCAATCATCACAGATAATGGACGACCTTTCAAAAACCAAGATGTACAAGAACTATGTGAAAAATCCAAAATCCAACATCGGTTTTCTACACCATACTAACCACAGGGAAATGGTCAAGTAGAAGCATCTAACAAGACAATACTAAAAATCCTAAAGAAAACAGTGAATGATGCAGGCAAAGATTGGCATGTACAACTTAATCCAGCACTTTGGGCATACAGAACCAGCATCTGCACACCTACAAGAGCAACACCATACTCATTGGTATATGGATTAGAAGCCATTTTACCCCTGGAAGTAGAAATCCCATCTCGTAGAGTCTCTTTGAAAGGATTAATCTCAGATGAAGAGTATCGACTTAACTGACTGCAAGAACTTGAACTATAGGATGAAAGACACCAACATGCTTACACTCATCTCAAAGCATATCAACAACTCATGTGCAGGAGCTACAATCACAAGGTCATTCCTAGAAACTTCAAAGTTGGTGACCTAGTCCTCAAAGAAAATCCAAGAAATCAGCAAGATCAAGAAAAGAAAGGGAAATTTGAACCTAACTGGTTGGGTCCCTATGTCATCATATTAGTCTATGGATCAGGTGTCTATCAGCTAACAACTTCAAAAGGAGATGTGCTCGATGAACCAACTAACAACATTCATCTGAAGAAATACTACACTTAAGTAGCCTAGTGCACGGAAAAAGCCAAAACAAGAAAAAAAAATCAAAAAAATCCAGAAAAAGCAAAAACCAAGTACAATAAAAACAAATGGTGAAAACCTAGTAAACAAGCGCTCTTGTGAAAGCATGGCTCCTCTATCTATCTCCATACCATTTCATCCACAAAAACACTATCGGCCATCGCCCGACACTTAGCACATATCCATTCAGGACATACTTAGTGTAGTCATTCTCCTAGGTTATCCATATATATCCTCTTACCACATTCCACCATGGCTTGGAAATCACTGTACATATTCACATCAAGAGACACACTCAGCTAGGGGCATTAAAATCATCACCACTTGTGAACATTCAAGATATCAAAACATAGAAGCATGACATCCAACAACCACAACTGCACTTCATCACAAAAACAAAAACAACACAATTCAAGAAATACCAAGGATGGATGATTTTTTGAAGTATTAAATGTTGCATTATCGCATAAAAATCGTGACTATTTTTGCATTTTGAACTTTTTAAATTATTGGATTCTCTTCCTTTTCTCACTAAATGCTTCAAAGCTAGAGATCATGGGGAACTTTCGATATTTTCTTAGTCTTTTGTCTGGGAGGCGATCACTTGTACTGTGTGAATACTTGCCTCGAGACATGATACATCAAATATCACTAAAGGCCTAATTCCACTTCACGCATACAAATGATTTAATCTTGTCTGTTTATGCAATATGCACTCAGGTCATCCTGGTTCAATTATACCTTGATGCTTGTGCTGTCTTGCAAAATCAAACATCGCGTAAATTTTTCTCAGGTCATTATGGTTCAATTATACCATTATGCTTGTATAAATTTTCAACATATCCTAAACAAATCAATGCTCAATGATGATACCTACAAAGAAAGCAAAAAACATATGGCAATGTCGGATGGCAAATACAGAATGAGGATGCTACCCAAAACATAGTTGCATATCATTTTAAATTAATTACATATCTTTTTACAATTAGTTGCATATCATATCATACATCTCATTTTCAAGATACATCTCACAGCATATCAAATCATACATCTCATTTTCAAGATACATCTCACAAACATAACAAAACATACATCCCACATCATACATTATATCATATATTTAAGCATTGCATCATCATAAAGTAAAGAAATATCCCACATAGCATGCATCCATATAAACACAACACATGATCAAAGAAAATGGTGTCGTATATATATATATATATATATATATATATATATATATATATATCTCAACAATGATCAAAATGTACAAAATATATCATCACTATGTCTAGTACAAAGAATACAATGATACAAAATACAATAGAGACCACATCTCTCAAGTATGACTATCCCCTGACAAAGATGGTCTGGCTCCAGATGTCCCCACCCCTGGATCTCTAGGAGGGTCCTGTCTCGGTGGCCCTATCACACCCCAGCTCTCGGACCACTACCCAGTATCTCAAGATTGACTAGATCTCGACTATGTAAAGCTCTATACTCGACAATCCCTGGGTACCGCAGCCTCATAATGCCACCGGTAGTACTCCACCTCCTAAGCTCTCAATGCTAGCTCTCTCAAGATGTCTCTCATCGGACCACCCACTGCTGCTCTCTGCATACTGGCTACCAGCTCCTCCGCTCACCCTCTCCGCTCTGTCTTTGTATCTCGCTCAGTAGTCAACTGCACAATCTATCGCTGATATGTCAACACCTATGCCTGTAGCTGTTGTACAGTCACCTACAGGGTTTGAATGTGAGCATCCTCAACATGTGTAGGGACCCGAACCCGTAGTGGTACCTATGTAGGGGCAACCCCTCCCACTTTGCCTGTCCTCAGTGCTGGAGGTGGGAGCACATCTGTCCTCTTCCTTTGCATTGGTCACCTCACCTCATCAGTACCCCCCACTGCAGCTAGCACCTCCCCCACTCCCCTCTCCACTAGCTCCAATAGCTAAACCACCTCTCCCCCTATCTATCGCCCCCTGTCTAACTGCTCTCTCCACACCTCTATCTCCTCTCCTCCCCCTATCTCCCTGCCTCCCTCTAGCTCCTCTCCCTCGTCCTCATCCTCCATCTCCTCCATCATCCTCATCATCTCCCTCTCCTTCCTCATCATCATCATCAAAAGCTGGCTGCATCTCCTCCGGATCAGATATCCTAGCCACCGCCCGCACAACAAACAATCTCGCAAACTCGTCGGTCATGCCTGCATCCAAAATCTCCGGGGCATAATCGCATATCTACCCTGCCAACCTGACAAACTCCTCCACTGCCACTACACTATCAATGGTCAGGCCCCAATCAGCTACATCCTACCTCTGCCATGCATATAGGCAAGCTCCCTGAGGTATACCCTGCTGACGACCAAACTGTCTCAAAACTCTGGTCACCACAAACCTCTCTATAACAAATGGGGTCCTCCCGATCAGATATCTCGTCATGAATACAAAGGGAATCTCTAGCCCATCCTCTACCCACACCTCACAACCTGTATACGGATGCCATGTGACTGTATCGATATCATCTAACACTCTCCTCCAATGCTCTAGTTTGCCCAGCTTCTGCTGGACAACTAGACCCTTGTATCCATACGCGTATGCTGCTCCAAAGGGCCTATCTCTGTCTGCTAATGGCATCGCAGCTGGAATGTGCTCCCAGCACCATACCTGTAACAATGTCATGCCAGCTGACAAACTGCCCTAACCAAGGTATACCTCCTCATGTAGGCCCCTATACAGATGGGCCAGCATAGCTGATCCCCATGAAAACCTCTAGCCCTGTGTGACCATCTCCTCTAATACCAGCCTCCATCCCACACAGAATCCCTTTGACCTGCGATCAGGACAAAGGAATCCACCAATAAACCCTACCAGTACTGATGGAAGGGGTGCATAATCTAGGTCTAAGAACTCCTACCACGGGATCTCATAACCATAGACTGTCTCATCATGAAAGATGCGATGTAGTGCCTCTGTACCACCCTCCTCTGACTGCTCATATGGTAGTAGTGCACCTACTACGGGAATGCGCAGGATCTTGTAACAGTCCTCTGGTGTGACTGTCATCTCTCCAGTAGCAAAATGAAAGGTGTTCGTGTCACTGTGCCACCTCTCTGCAAGTGCTGTAAGTAGCCCCTGGTTCATAGTGAACTGAGGCATATCTAATAGGGATGTCAACCCACATCTCTTGATAATATCAAGGTTGGCCTGAGTCAACCATGGTATCGATGTCCATGGTCTCCAAAATCTCTCTCACGATTGAACCACACCCAGTCGCTCCTGTCAAACAAGCAAAACAAATCCAATATCAATTTCCACATCAAAACAAAGATATCAAAATCAAACTCACATCAACAACATGAAACAATTTGCTCATATATATCAAGTTTAAAAACCTATCATTTCATATCAACTTGTAACACAACTCAAGTTCTCAAAAACCATATCAAAACTTGTAACACAACTCAAGTCTCCACAATCACATAAACTTGTAACACAACTCAAGTTTCCCACCCATATCAGCTTGTAACACAACTCAAGTTTCCAACCCATATTATCTTGTAACACAAATCAGGCTTCACATATTGAACTTGAAACAAAGTGCACAAACAAATCATATTTTGATCAAAACACCACATTGATATCTATACATAACTTGAAATATCGCACATCAAAACAAGTTATATCAACACTCATATTGGACAAATCCATAAAATCATGATAGCATGACACAACAAATTCACAAATCACCTCATCTTGCAAAATTTTTCTAGATGCACTAAAACAGACTCCCACTATGCTAAAAATCACCCACGCACTAGGCTATTTTTCCTACGCGCTAATCTATTCACCCTATGCACTAGACTGACTCTACGCACTAATCTTTTTACCCCATTCACCACCTAACCCACCAACGGGCTAACCTACACCTCGCTGGTGCTACCTATTTGACCCTATGCGCTAGGTCTTCCCTACGTGCTAAAACCCCTTACCCATGCGAACCCCTGTGGCCCCTATGCGCTATGTCTATGCTACACGCTACCTTGTTGACCTGACACGCTACCCTATGCTCGGCATGCGCTATTTTAACTCGCTGCGCTAACCTAAATTTTCTATGTGGTACCCTATTTTGTTTCGGGCACAGCCCTAAAATAAGATTGATGCGCTATCTAAATTTTCGTATGCACTAATCTATGACTTTGACGCGCTAAAACACTAAAACCGAATTTTAAAAATCAAAAAATGACCAAATCAAAAATCAAAAGAGGGTCAAAAGTGTTGACTTACTGGTGGTCCATACGCTGCAGGTCTCCGGTACCTTCAAACACACTCAAAACGGTGCCTGGAATACGGAATAGGCATTTTGACTTCAAACCAAATTCTCTTTCTCCAAAGTCAACAATGCACAAATGAATCAAATCAAAGCCCTTTTCCCCTTTTATAGGAGGAAAATGAAATTAGAGTTAGCCAAACGGACATGTAATATGGTCGCGGTCTCCCTTCTACCCTAAAATCTATACATTATCGAGAGATGAATCAATTTACACACATCTCCCATAGACAAAATCATACACACCACACACAACTCATCAAATCCAATCAAAAATTTTCAAAATATTGATTCATCTCCCGAGGGGGCATCACCCTCAAATATCGAATCTAGGGCATCATGCATCAAATCAAATCTGGGGCACGACTTGCAAATCATAAAAGCGACACAAAAATTGCATTTGATCATAAACCACGATAATGCATCATTTTCTTTGAAATAACATGTGCACACACGTCACTTCAAAGAGGGGCAAAATGTAGACATATAAAAATGACCATATTCCTAAATGAATATTTTATGTTCATTTCTCTATTTAATTAAATCAAATTTAATTAAATTACCCGCATTCCTCTATTTAATTAAGTAAATTACTCAATTAAATTCACTATACCCATTTAATGAATAAATCATTTTATTCAATTAAATCCCCCCTATCCACTTTTAATTAAATTCAAATTTAATTAAATAGTTATCCTAAATTGAATAAATCAAATTTATTTAATTTCCCAAATTACAACCAAATTGAATTAAATTAATTTTATTTCAATTAAATCCTATTATCCCTCCATCCACTTGCATTCTCCTACATCTCCCACTTGCCATTCTAAAACCTATTTCTAATCCCTTCTAGACTCTTCTAATCGCTTCTAATTAGCCTAACCCATCTTCTAAACTTTGTCACATCTCTAAGCAAGGGGAGGTCACTTCTCAAAACCTTAAAGTCTTTGATAACCATTAAAGGCTTCAAGTCTTCAACCACTTAATTCCCCAAAGTCTTCATAACCATTAATGGTTAACTCAAACCCTCTTACATGGTTAAAGAGTTTCTTTTAGCTCAACCTTCATCCAACCCAAGGGTCTCATCAAGCCTTTAATGCTTTGACCATAATTATCTCTTAATCATTTGCACAAAGGTTTATCCTTGGATTAACTCTCAATCCATTGGGTAAGCCTAACTTAAGCTTAACCCTTATCTCTAGATAACCATAAGGTCTTCTCAGGCATTTAATGCCTCCAACCCATTCTCTCAACCCAACCCTATGTTGACATTTGTCACCATTTCATTGGTGCAAATTGCAAACATGGATTCCCAACTTTCAAACTCAACCCTTGATCAACCCTTTCAATCCTGACCATCCATTGCCCTATTTTTGCTATAAATAGAGCTCTCATCCCTCCATTTTCAAGAATCCAAGTTTGTAGTATCATACTTATGCTCAAATACATTCAAGCTTTCATACCATTTTATGCTCATCATTTTAGCCTCTCTTTTAACTATGAATTAGTCTAAATATGCATGTTTGGAATACTTTCCTTATCATTTAGCTCAATCATAGACTAATATATCATGTTAGGATAGTATTCATGCTAACCTTCTCATCTTATAGTTAGTTTATTGCATTTGTAGAATCATGCATAGCTTAGGATGCATTTCATTCTAAAATCTATCAAAGCATCCCTCGTTCTTGCATTTGCCATCCCTAAACCATTTTGCTCAGTGATCTGAGAGCAAAAGCATTGGTTTGAGGGACATTGTGAGATAGAGAACCATGGGACCCACCTTGGGAAGCTGAGTAATACTTCGTTACTCCATAGCTTGCACCAAGAAGTCCTCTGTGTGTGTGTGGACAAGTATTTTGGAACATTTTTTGCATATTGAGTTCTATCGACCCGCTTTTCCCGCATACACTATTTAATCAAGTGAAAACTAAAATAATAATGAACTGGGGTTACACACTTAATCAAGATAAGTAAGTTTGCCTCACCAATGTCATAAGTGCTCGTATAGGCTCTGGAAGGGTTTGAGAAGATGCTTGTCCATCCATGTGACATTTGGAGTGAGCAATTTCTTTTCCGTCTATGTGACATATGGAGTTGGCATTGCTTGTCCATCTGGGAGACATTTGGAGCTGACAATCGCTTATCCATCCATAGGACATTTGGAGCTAGCATTTCTTATCTGTCCATGCGACATTTGGAGCTGGCATAGTCAACCACCTTGTCTTCATGAAAGGTCGATACTACATGTGTATTCTAGGATAGACCATGTGATGACACTCCTTCCCTAATGTGTCCTAGAACCTTCCCCGAAGTATTGTGGAAGCGAGCCTCTCATGGTATACCTGGATGTTGTACTTGGCTTTCCTTTGTGGTGGTTGGACCTTGTCAACCTTATTATTTCTAGTAGGACCTGGTGTCTATCTCCCTATCATAATGGGGTGGACCTTTGGGTTCCATATGCATGGCCTACCTTTAAAGTCAATTTCCCTTGTTGAGCGTGGTGGCAGTTTCCTCTTGTTGGTGCATCCTATTCGTGGCTCTATGTTCATTTTGAAGATATATTTATGCTTTCATTTGATGTACCTTTTTATGTATGTAATGGTACCACTCTTCTCTAGAGGATCTTGATGTACTTAAATTATGTTATGTATTAAAGATTTACAAGTAGTGATTTAGATTGGTCGGTGTTGGTACCGACAAGATCCATCATATGTTCTTGAGTATCCTTTAGTTATCATTGATGGTTAGTTTGTTTTGGTTTATATATATATAATTGTGTGAAATGGATCATTATGTTCTAATTGTTATGAGTAGGAATGCTTATGATTATTGCTTTCTTGCTTTTATGCAATTTGTTATCATTAGTATGGAGGAACCCCTTGGAAGTAATTGAGTAGTGAATTTAAATGTTCTTAATGTTAAATATATTTATATTTATATTTTTTATTTTTAAAAATTTCACTTATTGTTAATGAATGTTTATTATCATGTTCCATGAGGTTCCTCACGAAGGAAATTACACTTGGTATCAGAGGCCATGTTGCAAACACTAGGATCTCTGGGTGAGGTTGTGCCTTAGGTTTGTGTGGTGTGTTATCATGCTCTCTCTCTCTCTCTCTCTCTCTCTCTCTCTCTCTCTCTCTCTCTCTCTCTCTCTCTCTCTCTCTCTCTCTCTCTCTCTCTCTCTCTCTCTGAATATCATAATTGTGTGTGTGAGGTGTATTCATTTCTTGTTCCTACTTCCTAAATGATAGCAATTATTATATGATGTCACGAGTTCTTGGTTGCCTTTTGATTTCTAGTATTTACTCAACTATTAAAATGGTTAGATATTTAATTGATCTTGTTATAGAGGAAATATTGTGTGTATTCCCTTTATTGATGCTATTGAAATAATGCATTACTCTAGTTATGAATGATAAGATGATATGTTTGTACTTATAAATTTGGTCTGGCATGGATTGTGAAGAGTATGTGGAGAACTATATATATAGAGAGAGAGAGAGTTGAATGATCTCTCTCCCCTTCTCCCTCCTACATGTGAAATATATGGATGACAGTTAATGATGTATTCATACTGATTAGAACTATTGAGTGTCCACCTATATATGATCTTGTTTGTAGGAAAAAGGATTGTCTTGATAGATTTCAGCTTTTAGCAAGAATTTAAGACTTATGCCAGTATTTGTCATGTTGGGAGATCTTGAGGAAGGATGGATTTGTATGTTTCAAAAAATGTGGTAAGTAATTGGATTAGAAGGATTAAGATGATGTGTCTAGAAAATTTAATTATCCTTGCATGATCCATGATCTAGTATATATATGTATATGTGTGTGTGTGTGTCTAAACATATATATATATATATATATATATATATATAGTGTCATGAAATTGTGACCCTTGCAATTATCGACCACATTAGGGTCCTCCCACACGTGATTCAAATCCCTATGTCTGATCGGAGACTGAAGACTTGCTCAACACCTGAGAACTGCTCCTTTTTTTCCCTCCGCATTGCCTAAAATGCATCTTGTCCTGGAAAAAAGGGCAAGAAAAGGGGCACGTGGTGCCCCTATCCTCGTAGGACAGGGGCGTGGGATCCCTTTCCCTATCCCATTTTGGGGAAGGAGCCCTTTCAACTATGCTTTGGTGGTTGTGCATTGAGCGGGAAAACTCCCCTAGTGTCGACCTACGACGAAAAATCAGTCAATTAGCCCTAACTGACAAGTATATAAGTCGCATTTCCCCTTTCATTTGGGAATAAGACAGATACATGAGATCACACATTCAAGCATTCAAGAGCATTCTTTTCCAGCATTGAGCATTCTCAAGTCTCTTTTCAAGGCTAGGTGTTGCATTCAAGTCAAGGATTCAACCATTGAAGAGGAGATTATTTCCAACATTCAACTTCATACAAACAATTTTATCAACATTTGTATCACAACCTCCATTCAGGTGATTTACATTTCATTCTTTCATTTACTTTTACTTTCAAGTACTCTCTTTCATCATTTGGTTAATTACAAAACGGGGGTTTGACCTGAAGGAAAACCCCCAATCCCAACCCCTTTTCCTCTCTTTTTTGTGTGTAGGTTGTAGGTGTGTAGTTTTTCTTTCATATTTGGACTCCATTTGTAGAGGTGGAAAACCCCTTTTCATTTCATAGATTTTTTGGAGGACCGTGTACACTCCTGCCACGGTCCAGGTGACTTTTTCTCAAATTTGCAGGGTGACTTCATCTCGACAGATTATTTCTATATCTAGGTGCATAGCTTCATCCTATGCATCTATATCGAGTTATAATCAGATCTTTGTCGCTTTTTCACTTAGTTATAAGTACACAATTCAATTCAAATCTCTTTCCAGAAGAGGGGATTAGCTTACCATTCTTATATCACTCAGAATTCAGTCTCCTTTTCTAGAAGTTGAATCTAGTGTATTTTCCCCCTTCTTCTAATGTAATTCATGAAAAGTATTTGAAGGGAAATCTGAAGTGAAACTTTCATCTCTTCCCGAAGGGAAGAAAATCTTTCCTCTAGATCTCCATCATTCACCTTTTTCAACATTACATTTTGGTGAACCCGATGTCTTACATTCTTTATTCTGAAAATCATTGCATATTTTTCATTTGCAAGTTTAATTTTTATGCAAACTTAGTGGTTCATTCATTCAAAACCCTATTTTTTAAAATTGAAATTGAACTTATGTTTTATAAAAATTGCTTATTATTGTCTTAGATCTAAAAATTGTTTGGTTAGTCAAATTCAATTTATTCATTGCCTTGTTCAATTTGCAAATCAAATTCACAAAATTAAGAGGTTAATTATCTAAAGCCTAATTTTTAAAAATTATCTTGAACTTCTACGAAAATTGATTTCCCATTTAATTTTCAGATTTGTGACTGTTTTCAGACTTATCTTCTTTCCTACAATTCAAATTTTCAATTTCCCTCCTTTTTCAAAATTCAAAATTTCAAAAATTAAGTGGCTAGGCCCTAAAACCCTCATTTTGAAATTTAATTGGATTTTTTGAAAATTTCAATCAATTTCATTCAAAACATTTTCTAAGGTGTCCCTCCCCTCTAGGTTTGACCCTTTTTAAATTTGCAGTCTAATTCCTTTTTTTCTTCAAAACCCTAATAGGGTCCTATTTTCACATTTAAACCTTATTTTCGCTTATCTAGAAATTGTAAAATCTGCCAATTTTGGGGGATTAGCTTTAAATTATCATAATATTCATCCCTGAAAATTTTGAAAAATGTTGTGCATTCCCACCATGGTCCTCCACTTTTTTCCTAAAATTTTGAGAGACTGTTATGACTATATTTAATCACCTAAATCTAGAAGATTCGCTACTTTTGTTGATTTTTCGTCCCTCTAACATCGAAAATACCTCCAAAATTCAACATTTTAAATTTCATGAAATTTTGTAAAATTAAGAGGTTAATTATAATCTGCCCTGATTTTAAAAAAAAAAATTGTTAATTTTAAAATTAAGTGGCATCCCCTTGGCCCTAATTTTAAAATTCCAATTTCCTTTGATTTATTATTTTGGAAATTGTCTCATTTTCTTCTTCCAACAAAGTTCAAATTGTTTAATCATTATTTTCTTAAATTTTGCATTACTCAATTTTGTAAGCTTTGTTCAAAATTCAAAATTTCAATTTTCCCTTTAGTGCGTGAGTTTTACCACTATTAGTCCTACCTACACTATCCATGTTAGACGAAGCATTAGAATTAAGGCTTCCCAAAGTTTAATTACCAAGGACATGGAGCCTAATTTAGGTGACTTCTTTAATGAGGATAATGCTAATGCTTCCCATCCTAGTCATGAGCCCATTCATCCCATTGATGAATCCCATGATGAAGAAGAAGGTTTGACTAAAGTTTCCATTGATCAACTTTCGAAATTGGACAATCAATTTGATAACATTCAACAAGGGATGTCCCAAGAGTACCCTACTAGTGAAGCTCTTCCATTAATTAAAGGCCTTAAATGCATGATTCAAAGTGATAAGAATGGAATTGACATATTGTGTGTCATTGCTCATATTGTTGATTGTAATGTCATGCCTATCAAGACTTGTGCTGAGAACTTAGGTTATTCACAACCTTCAAATCAAATCAATTCCTCTATTCCTTTGACCACTTCAATGACTATTATTCCTACTTTCACTTCAAACATCATGGCTACATCAACTCAAAATGTCATTCTTACAACCATTGGTCATGGGGTAAATCCCTCTTCTTCATTTAATCCTCCATATTTACCTATGTCTTCCATAAGTATTCCTATTATCCCTCAACCAATCAATGTGACACAAGGGTACAATTCATTCAACAATTTTGTTCCTCCTATAACTGTCCCATTTCCTATGCAATCATCACCTCTGCCTACTTATCATAATGTCCCACCACCTTATTCTCAATCCATTCCTTCCTTCAACAACATCACACCACCTTCTCAATCAACAATTTCTAACATCAATTCTTCTACCTAAGAAACCATTAACAATCTTGCTCAAACTGTGTCTTCCTTACAACAACAAATTGCTTCTATGAGTCAGTCCAAATTTAGTGTGCCCACCTTTGATGTTGTGAGCACACTTTCTCTTGATATTGTTAAAGTCGTGCCACCTAAGCATGTTGAGGTTCCTCAATTAGAACTCTATAATGGAAAAGGTGATCCTCTCACACATGTCAAAACATTTCAAACCTTGTGTACTAATTTTGCTTATGATCAAAGATCGCTTGCAAAACTATTTACAAGAACATTAAGAGATAAGGCTTTACAATGGTATTTCTCTTTGCCTTCTTATTTCATCACTTCTTTTCAACAATTAGCAAATGCTTTCATTCAATGATTTCAAAATAACATTAGTCCTAAAATCACTTTGACTAATTTAATGCATTGTAAACAAGTTGGTAAAGAAAAAGTGACTGATTTCTCTAGTAGATACAAGAATTTGTGTGCTCAAATTTCTTTTCATGTACCTGATAATGATATTCAATGAATTTTCATTTTTGATTTGCAAAAAGATATCAGGGCAAAGCTTCTTTTGTCTGAGTTTACTTCCTTTCCATAGTTGTGTGCAACACTCCATAATTATCAACTGAATGTGAGTCAAATAGAGCAATATACTCCTATGGCTTCGAGTGATAAGGGGGAGAGTGTTCAAAAACCATTTACAAAGTTCAAATCAACAAAAAGCTTCATCAAGTTCAATGATACAATCAACAACAACAATGTGAATGCTACAACAGGTGTGCCTTCTATTTCTAAATTTTTCAAAAGAGAAAGATAATTTACTCCTTTGAATTAATATTTACATAGTATTATGTCTCAGTTGTTGCAAAGAAATGTTATCAAAATTCCTCCTATAAAACAAGTTGATCCTTCTAAACTTGCATCCCCTTATTCTGATAACAATTCCTTTTGTCAATTTCATCATCAGCCTAGTCATGATATTGAGAAATGTTTCGCATTGAAAAGTATGGTTCAAGATTTGATTGATAACAATACTATATTTGTGGCAGGTGTGAATGATAAAGGAAATAAATCAATAGCTCCTCCTAATCAAAATCTTAAAAAATTTACTGATCCTTTGCCTTCTCATACCTCTAACATGATTGATATTGAGTATACTTTTTCTCCTCTAAGGAATTCACTTCTATGGCACTAAACTTGGTAAATATAGTAGAAAAACAAAAGACACTTAAGGATTATTGTATTAAATTTAACCCTAGTGAGACCATTGGAGCACCCAGTGGCCCTTTATACATAGTTGGGAAGGTTAAGGATATCCCTTTTCATGGATCTCTTGTTGATCCCTCGTGTGGTTAACATCATCACTGAGGAGTATCTTTTCACTTTATGATTGCATAAAATAATATATGATGCCTCTAATTTAGTTGTGAAGTTATTTGATGGCTTCTCATGTCCTACCATTGCCTCTATCACCCTTCATGTTGAAGTTCATACTAAATCCATGGATGTTGGCTTTGTTACCATACCCTCTTTCGAGCAATTCCATGTGAAGTTGGGCTATCCTTGGCTATCTTCCATGAAGTCTATTTCTTCTCCAATCCATAAGTGTTTGAAATTTCCTCACAATGGCAAAATCATAACTATGAACCATAGCTTATTTCGTCCATCCGAAAGAAGCCTAGGCATTCCTATTTATTTATTTTGGCCTAAGCAATTTCAATCTCTTCCATCAAGGAGCGATGCTCTTTTTCAATCTTATCAAAAATGGAAGAAACATATGATCTTATCCTTAAGTCAACCTAGATCCCCAACACTTGGCATTCCTATCATACTTGAAGATGAAGTTCTTCCCCTCAAGAATAGAACTAATCTCCCTTCTAAGTAAGATCTTCAACCTATTCCTATGGATGTGACTATGCCTTCTCCTAAGAAGAACAACACTATTCCTCCTAAGGTTAGACCTATACCTCCTTCTCATGATGGGCCTGGTGTTTTTCCTATACCTAACATTCCTCCTTTATATGTCGCAGTTCCACCTCCTTCCTCTTATAGAGAGAAGGCACCTGCTTCTCCTCTTGTCCAGCCTAAAAGACCTCACCCTAAACCTTCAACTATCAAAGAGGAAAACGTTCCTACTTTTTCAAATTTTCCTCCTCCTTCTCTGCCTTCCACTAAGACTCGACATAATCATTGTGTGAGAGAATGCCGATGAAGATACCATATTTGAGCTTGTGAAGTTGTCCCTCAAAATATTCAATCTCCCAAGACTCCAATAGTTGACATGATTGCCTTTTCTCCTAAGCAAGATGTTCAACCTACATCTCCAGATCATATGTTGCACAAAACATGTGATGGTTTTACTCCTATTCATGTTCATGCTCCTCTTTTTATAAATCTTGATGAAGAAATGAGTGAAAATTTTATTCATGCTGGCAATACAACTCCTAATGCTTCTAATAGTAATTATGAATATGTAGATGTAGACAAGCATTTATCAATTGAATTTTCACAAACCCTAATCCTAGCTCCTAGAGTCGAACAAAGCGAATTACCACATGAGCATAGTCCTTGTTTGGATCTTGTGATATCTCCATTTGTTGTGCTTGGTGTCGCTCCTTTGGCATGTTTCTCGCCTTCCCAAAATAGTGATCAACAAGACCGGGAGGCGAATGTCATGCTAGATTAGCACTATTAGCACTATAGATCTTGTCTCTCTCCTTGCTCTTTTGTGACCATTTTTCTATGGGGATCCCTATTCTTCTATTATTCCCCTAATGTCTACTTGGGGACAATGTAAAGCATTAAGATCTTTTCTTGGTCTCTTTCATGTTGACTCAAAAGACATCCTCTCTTCCCTTTCTTCTAAGGTAGTGTCCTTTCTTTAGGGAATGACGACTATTATATACACATACATATATGATATACATGAGTTATCATACAGCATAGTGACCTTGAGGAAAGTGAAACTATGTCATGCTTTATTTTTTGTGTTCATTATCCTTGGCTTTATTGCTCACTTGGGGGCTAAAACATTGAGATAATGTGATCCCTCTCTCTCTCTCTCTCTATTTGGTATATACTACCTTAAAGAAATCACTCCTGATAAGGCATGCGTGATCACTTTAGTGTGGGAGCATACACTCTACTCATATTTTCCTTTTTGATACTTAGAATTATTTAGTGAGCTTGGCTTTTCTTCATAATTTTGGTATCTTTTTTGTGACTCATAGTGAGGGTAACCTTGCCACTTGCAATCATAGTTTTCCATTCTTGATCTTCCCTTTTACTTTGTCACTTGATCTCATAAGATCCTTAGTCCACTGGGGGCTTGGTGCATCTTTCCTCCTTAACATGGTAGAAGTCTTTCAATATTGTTTCCCAAGTACTTTACCGATATTATTGGTGTATGCTTATACTCCCGCTAAAGTGGGGGCTAAATTTAGTGTCATGAAATTGTGACCCTTGGAACTATCGACCACATTAGGGTCCTCACACACTCTATTTGAATCCCTAAGCCTGTTCGGAGACTGGAGACTTGCTCAACACCTGAGAATCGCACCTTTCTTTCTCTTTGCATTGCCAAAACTGCATCTTGTCCTAGAAAAAATGGCAAGACAAGGGCATGGCACCCCTGTCTGTGCCCCATTTTGGGGAAGGACTCTTTTCAATTATGCTTTGGTGGTTGCACATTGAGAAGGAAAAATTCCCCAGTATCGGCCTAGGATGGAAAATCAATCAATTATCCCTAATTGACAAGTATATAAGTCACATTTCCCCTTTCATTTTGGCATAAGACAGATACATGAGATCACGCATTCAAGCATTCATGACCATTCAAGCATTATTTTCCAGCATTGAGCATTCTCAAGTCTCCTTTCAAGGCTTGGTGTCGCATTCAAGTAAAGGATTCAACTATTGAAGAGGAGATTAATTCCAACATTCAACTTCATACAAACAATTCTATCAACATTTCTATCACAACCTCCCTTGAGCTGATTTACATTTCAATCTTTCATTTACATTTACTTGTAAGTACTCTCTTTCATCATTTGGTTAATTCCAAAACTGGGGTTTGACTTGAAGGCAAACCCCCAATCCCAACCCCTTTTCCTCTCTTTTCTATGTGTAGGTTGTAGGTGTGCAGCTGTACTTTCAGATTTGGACTAGACATTTGTAGAGGTGAAAAAATACTTTTTTCGTTTCACAGATTTTTTGGAGGACCGTGTACACTCCCGCCATGGTCCGGGAAAATTTTTCTCAAATTCGCAAGGCAACTTCATCTCGACAGATTATTGCCAAATCCAAGTGCACAGCTTCATCCTACGCTTCTATATCGAGTTATAATCAGATCTTTGTCTCTTTTTCACTTGGTTATAAGTACACAATTCAATTTAAATCTCATTCTAGAAGAGGGGATTAACTTACCATTCTTATATCACTCAGAATTCAATCTCCTTTTCTAGAGGTTGAATCTGGTGTATTCTCCCCCCTCTTCTAATGTAATGCATGAAAAGTGTTTGAAGAAAAATCCAAAGTGAAACTTTCATGTCTCCCCAGAGGGAAGAAAAGTTTTCCTCTAGATCTCCATCATTCACCTTTTTCAACATTACAATATATATATATATAATACATATACATATACATATACGTATACATATACATATACATATACATATATGTATATGTATATGTATATGTATATCTATATGTATATATGAATATTTATATGTATATATATGCATATGTATATGTATATGTATATGTATATGTTTATATATATATACATACATACATATATACATACATACATATATATATATATATGTGTGTGTGTGTGTGTGTGTATGTATATATATGTATATGTACATGTATATGTATATGTATGTGTATATGTATGTATATGTATATTTATATGTATATATGTATATATACATACATATATGTATATATACATGTACATATATGTACATGTACATACATGTACATATATGTATATGTACATGTATATGTACATGTACATGTATGTATATGCATATTTATATGTATATATGTATGTATATATGTACATATACACATATGTACATATATACATACATATATACATATAAATATGCATATACATACATGTACATGTACATATACATATATACATATATACATACATATATACATATAAATATGCATATACATACATGTACATGTACATATATATATATATATATATATATATATATATATATTTGTATATGTACATGTATGTATATGTATATATATATATTTGTATATATATGTGTGTATATTTATATGTACTATTTACTGATGAGTGTGATTTGGCATGTATATAAGGGAAAGAGTTTGGATAGAATAAAATTTTGCCACGAAGGTCTTCATTAATGCATTGCATTTATGATCTCCATCTAATAATGAATAGGTTACATGTGATATCTTTTACAAATATTAGATAATAGGTCATGTTATAGTGTTAAAAAGGTAAAGTTGTTATATTGCATGTAAAATGTCTAGAGGAGATTTAAGATCAGACCTTTGTATTCCTATTTATTTTGAAAGAATAAAGGTCTCTATCTTTGTGAAAGATCTACATGGATTTGATGAAATGATTGTGTTTGATCAATGAAGGGGATAGGAAATGGTGTTATCTTCTTACCCTAGTTGAACTCCAAAAGAATTCTCTCTCTTAATTAAGTTTAGTCTAATGGATTAATCATGAAATGAATGATGCATTAACCTACTAACAGTTTTCCTTAAGTTGTAGAAAGCATTAAGTTTTGAGTAGACATACTTAATTTCTATTAGGAGGTGAATTCGGTAAGAATATTTGTATTAGAGCGATGTTTTATGTACACAAAAATGAAAAATATTGTTTGTAACGCCATTAGTTCCATGATTGGATAAGTAAATTTATGGGTTAGTGATTTGTTAGGAAAATTATCATAAATAATAGGAGTGATTGAAACTAAATCTAAAATTTAATTTTGTTCATCGTTATAGTAATAAGATTGGTCTCTTAAAGGTAATGAGGTAATGTATGAATTAGGTTCTTAAATGACATCATGAAAGGATTTCCGACCCCTACTTGTTTCTTATTATGCATTATGAGCAATGGTATAGAATGTAGTTGTCATCATGTGATTCATTGTGAATCTGATGTCTAATTTTGTTATAGTTCTAATCTGGTGAATTTGATTAATTTGTGTATGAGATGAATGTTGGATTATGTATTCAAAGTATCCCTCATGTGTGTATGAGGAAATATAACTCTCCCTTGCATATGTATTCTCACATAAAGGATGATTGCATAGACACTCATGAGTAAGGAAAAATGATGATATTACATTGTAGATGATAATTGGTTGCATGTAAATAGAAACCATGATTACTATTATTATTACATAGAAAATTTTCGTAAGAAAGATGTAGATAAAAATATGGCCTAATGCATCTAGTGTACATTCTCTAACACATTCAGGACATCGTCTTCTTGGGTGACGTGCAATAGTTACTCCCTTGGGTGCAATTGATATTAGGCCCCTCTTTATGTGGTTTCGTTTGCATTGGATGATCTTCCTTGAGTTATATTTGAGATGTGTACCTAGTTACATTGGGCTAGCTTGATTTTCTTTTGGATTTTCTTATGCTAGAATTGACCATCAACTTGACTTTCTATCTACTTTGTGGCAATTGTCACACTTTATTTATTGTTGATGTTGCCAACATTTTTCATGATTTAATGTTGAATTTGATAATTTCCCATTTGGGGTTTCTCTTTTGCTATCTATGGTGGTCATTTCGGATGTTTAGTGTTGTGGAATCCTTTTTTTTGTGTTAAGTATTGTTTATATCATGTTCGTCTCAAACCTCTAATAGTGTGTGTAAGAGAGGACATCGTATAGAAGTACACTAGGTATGATGGGCAAATAGATAATACTAATGTTGGCTGGGTAAATAAAATATGTTTCTAGGATGAAATGCATCATTGGTAATTTTCTAGACTATATGAAAGGTTAGATAGAAGTGTGTTTGGATAAAGGAAGCTTGTATTATATGGAAAGGTTATATGTCAATGAATTGTAGACTCCCTATCTTCAATAGGTGCCTATTTATATTTTTCATATAATTATGTTGTAGGGATGCCTATGAATTGATTACAAAATAGAAGTGTACATTAAGTATTGGTTATATGTAGTGAGATTCACTCCTTTGTAAATAAGGTTATGTTATACTTCAAGATTGGTACTTTTGTATTGAGATTCAGATTATTGTTAATGAATATTTATTATCATGTTCCATGAGGTTCCTCACTGGGGAAATTACATTTTATGGTGATAAATGAATCAAAAATTAGTTTTAGAATAAATTTAAAACTAAAACTTATACAATTTTAAATTATTAGAGTGTGCTTTTATTGTGAAATTGAAAAACAAAAGAAATTAATCTCGACATATAAGAAAAATTTCTATTCTACTTCCATGCAAATTTTGGAAGTCTTCATCTTACCAGATTCTATAGCCTCATCCAAGTCAGATTTTATCTTCTTTCCTTGCTTGGGCTTGCTTGTCAGTACAGGATCAGACCTTTCTTTCTTCTCCTTCCGTTCTTTTCTCTCTGCACTAGATTAGGGTTTCTAGATAACCCTAGCAAACTCTCCTTTCTTCAGAGCCTTAGGAATGTCTGTATCTGATTCATTTTTAGATTGCAGTGGAAAAACTGCTACATATTCTCTTTAGGGATTCTTACCCTTTGCAAATGAACCAGAGGGTTTTGATCCAGTAAGAGGTGTCTTCATCGCAACAGGAGAAGACCCTGTTACGCTCACCTTGACTAGAGTAGGTGCAGTCTTTTGTTTCTTGCTTTATCAACTGCATCCCTAGTAGCTCTTATAGCTTTGACCTTGTCACAAGTGTAACCTCCTTCAACAAGGCTGTCTTCCACAATGTTTGCAACTTTTCTTTTTGTAGTAGGTTCAGTGAACTTGGTGTGCAACTCCATTGATTTCTCTTGGCAAGTTTCAAACCTTTCTTCTTTGGTGTCTACCGGAGTGTTTAGAAAGTGTTGTGTGTAGGCATCCAAAGTGGCTTCATCAACCTCATAGCCCATAGGAATTATCCACACTATCTAGGGTTGAACTGCTTCCATAAGGCATTCATCTTTGTCTACCATGAAGCAGATTGTCCACTCATATTTCTTCATAATTTCTTTGGGGATTCTAACTCTCTGTCTCATCTTTTCCTAAAAATTCTAAGAATGCCCACAAAGCAGCATTTTGATTGTCCCTATTGCTAGGTCTATCAAGACCCTATTATATTTGTTGGGCCATGAGTCTGTCAAAAGCCCATTGTACTCTATCGCTTATGAGGATCTGATTCATGAAGTAAAGCACCAGATAGATAACCAAGGAACCAAATTTGAAGAAACGCTTTTTATATTGCTTAATTTTTTTAAAATTTATCATCAACTCCTCCAACATAATACTTTATAGGTCATAATGAGAATCTTCTTTGACCATTTCATAGGCTGCATGGATGGCAGTGTCGGATACAAAATGCAGTAGGTTAGACCGATACACTTTGTAACCAATTACCATCGCACCAAACTTGACATCATCCTCCTTAATTGTGTTGATTTTCATTGAATGCCCATCAAACTCTACACCAGTTAATTTGTTGATTGTAGGGTTTGTGACTTTGTGATCTCTAGTCTCATCAACCTTTGCCTTTCCTTTTTCATCTATTTTTTTCTTGTCAACTGGAGTATTGTTTTTGCTTCTGCAGTACTTTGCAATGTGACTGGTTTTTTTTGCATGCTCTGCAGATAACATTATTCTGTATAGGTCTAAAGTTCATCTGATTTGGTCTTGTTCTGCACTAATTGGAGATATGTCCAAACAGTCCACAAGAATAGCATCTCTTGTTTTGAAATTTATTCATTACTGCTCTACACATATTTGACTTGTGTCTAAAATTATTGCATATGAAACACTCATCGGTAAAGGTAGGAACATTATTCATGTTGTTCATCATTCCATTATTCATCCTACTTTTGCATTAACTTGCCCTATGACCAAACTTATTGCAAGTAAAACATCTACCATTGAATTTATGAGCATTAGGTTGTCTTACCAGAGGATTTTTTCTCTTCTTCTGAACAGGTTTTGCATTGTCTTATCCAGATCCAGAGGATTCACCTTTCTCAAATCCTAGGCCCTGCATATCCTTTCCATGTCTTTGACTTTCCACCATCTCAACAAGCCTTGCAGAACTGCTTTTGAATTTGTCTTTGTATTCATTGGCAATAGAAAGTTCATCCCTCAAGGTAGCAATCTATCTTTCAATTTCTTGACCACTATTCCTTGATTGTGTCAACTCAAGCTTCAACTAATCATTCTCATAGGTAAGCCTGAAGCATTTATCAACTCTATTGTTCAATGATTGTCCCAAATTATCCTCATTCTTCTATCGGTCCTCAATCTCCTCAGTCAGCCTCATCATAATGGATTGCATCTCATTCTTCAAAGTAGCATTTTATCTCTTAAACTTGTTAACTTTGTCAGCTTTGTCCTAATATTCCATGATCTGATCTTCTTTCTCCTTAAACTTGTCCATCAATTCCTTCCTCTTCTCTCTACAGACACTTTCTTGATCCTTCAGCTCACTAATGAATTCATTAGCAGCCTTTAGGTTCTTCTTTAAGGTATAGATCTTATTTCTAGTTGCATAAAGATCCTCAAGTGCCACATTGAATTGTCTCTGAAAACTAGAATCCATTAAATCAAACTCTCGGATCTTCCTCAAGAGGTTAAGCTTCCTTAGAGGAAATAGGCTTTGATACCAATTGTTAGAATCAAGGATCACTAAGAGTGGGGGGGGGGGGTGAATTAGTGATCTACCAAAAATAAAATCCACAAACTTATTCTTTATCCACCAGTTAGAAATGCATAACAAAAAAGAACATAAACATGCAATAAATAAACCATAGATCCACAACACATTAATTTTTATGTGGAAACCTGAAAGGGAAAAACCACGGTGGGGCTGAAACCCACAATATTCATATACTATGGCTAGGAGTACATAAATATTATAAATATGGGGAAAGCACTTGTATTTAGGCTCACTTCCTAGAGCTCACCACTCATAATGACCCGAAAGGTTACAACCTTCAGGGAAGTCTCACTGACTTATATTTTTATTACAATGAGAGTATACAATGAAATAGACTCTGAGATAGCATTTGAAAATGCAAGAATGAGTTCTGGTTAAGTACAAGATCTTTGACTATCCTCACTCTGCAAATACCTTGTTTCTGACTCAGCCAGTTACCAGATTGTTTTTAAACTAAATGCACATGTGAAACTGCACTCAATTGCACCAAAATGGATCAACAAACTACTAATATATCAAAAATCAATCACCTCTTTGATCTTATATATCCGGTCATAACATAAAGGCAATCTCCTTCAAGTCGGCTTCAAGAAGTGTAATGTGTAGTCACATGTCGGCTTCAATCTTGAACAAAATATAGCACCATACCAAAAGATTATAATCACACACTTCCTAAGGATCTTCCCATTCATTGAGATCACAAAATCAATCACCAAAAGCACCGCAATCATCGAAAATCATTCCGGACCAAAAAAATATAGAGATGCTCTATTTTACCCATTACCTACCTATCGGTTAACTCTAGCTTCCAGATAGGATGAATCACGACTGCCAGATTGAATCTCCAAGAAGAGTTGTCATCAATGACAATCCTAGACCAATACGAAAGTATCAAAAGTCACCAAATGACTTTCAATTTCCAACATAATGTTCCTCCAAATGTTACTACAACTCTGGATGAGATCAAGGAAGCTAAATACAATATTAGGGCTAAGGAAGCATTGTTGAGTGCCCTGATTGATTATGAGATTACTAATGTTATGGATCTATAGACTGCTCATGAAATATAGAAGAAGCTAGAGACTTTGTATGAAGGTGATAGCCATGTGAAAATTGCTAAGTTACAAATTCTAAAGGGAAAGTATGAGATATTGAGGATGGGCAAAAATGGGAATATTACCTATTTTATGTATAAAATGAATGAGCTTGTGTTGAATATCAGATGTGTCGGTGGAGTATTGAAAGAATCAGAGATAGTGGCTAAAGTGTTGAGATACTTTCCTCCTTCTTACAAGCACAAAGTTGTTTCTATTAAGGAGATTTGTGTTGGCATTGTGTTGTCATTGATGTCAACCGATATAGGAGGGCAACTAGTATGAGAGATTGATGAGTAGTGCTATCATTGATGCATATCGGATGTGATGTCTTTGATGTCACCTAGCTTAGCTAGTCATCAGTAAGTGACATGTTGGCAGTGCATTGTTGCCAACTAACAAGAGAGAAAGATGTTGGGCTATTGATTGTGATGAAGAGGCAAAATGTTACAAAAATCACATCAACACCGCAGGTGAAGTATGTGCAGGCTACCGGTATACTATTGGATGTCAATCAGTAGGACTCCCACCAGATAAAGATGCAGTCACCAAATGAAGAAGATATCATAGGGTGAAGAGAAGTCTAACCGTGAGCATGCCCAACTAGATCACATGTTCCTGTTTGAAGATATGCAAACTAAAATAGGGAAGCTACATTGGTGCAATGTAGGATGCAGATAACAAGGATCCACTCCCACCGATAAGTGGAGCTTATCTCCTATTATGCATGAAATGCATCATAGTTCTCTAAGATAAGATAAGAGAGTTAAAGGCAGGAGTTTGAAGGCTCACACCAGATCAATCAATGAAACACTAAGTTGCCTGAGGAGTGTATAATTAGTAATATGCACCAAATCAGTCGAGTGGATATGATGAGTTGCTGTTATAGAGATTGAAGGATATGTTTGTCACTTTGACAAACCAATTGATAGATGAACCGGTCTATTGATGAAAAAGACTAGTTAGAACAGCTGTAGACAGTGAATGTTGTCGAAATGAAGATGAAGTTTTGTGCCACCGATATGCATGGTATCTTACCAGTATACATGCAAAAGACACTACTAGTATAGATGTCAACTAGTAAGTTGACAAAGTGAACATGCAAAAGGCTCCCATCTGTTGATGATGTGCATGAGGAAGGTTGGCAAGAGTGCTGACCAGTTTAAATGTTCCACCAAAAGAGATGCAAAGTGCCCGAGAGAAGATAGACCGGTTAGGGTAAAAAAGGCAAGGTGTGTGAGTTGGTAGATAAACCCGGTTGTGTGGCTGATTGCTGATCTAGTTCGGACCAACACAGAAGACTTAGCAGAGGTGGATGCCACATGTGATGACACATAGGAGATAGGTGTCATGTATATAATGTTCAATGTAGATTTGTCGATGAGGTAGGTGGTGACAGGTCGACATTAATGTTGATAATGTGTTTCATGGGTCGAGAGCAAAAGGGTGCAGCTTGAGACTAACTCAAGCACAGGGATTTGCTTCAATGGCTTCATGTTCAAGGCCGAGTGTCCAGGTCCTGATCAGGGTAGGTGAAGCTATTTGCGTGATCACTTCATAGGTGTTTGACATGTGCAGACCAAAGAAGGTGACATGTTTGCCAAATAGGGTAAACATGTTTTGGACGCAACGTTATTGGCAGTGATAGGTGATCAGTTATAGGTGGTCGATCTCTAGAAGGAGATCCAATTGGATTTGGTTTACCTCGAGGTCGATGAAGGAACCCTAACGTGCTAGAAGTTTGAATGTATCTTTGGCGAGAAGGCATAGTAGAAACATGCATATCAAAGACCAAATTTGCTGCTATTGTATGTTAGAGTGAGGCTAGTGAAGAAAGCCAATTAGTCAATTGTTCAACGTCAATCAAAGAAGAGACTAAGTGTATGAATAAGAACCGGTTTGAAGAGTTCAACTGGTGAGAGGGTTTGGTAGAAACAAAACTAGCAAGCATAGAGAAACCAATAAACTACAAAGGAGTTGTAATGGTGTAAATCCGTAGTACTAGAACTTGCAAAAAGGTAGGGAAGGAGTTGCAATGCAGTGCAAGTAGTTGAGGAGATCTGGAAAGCCAGAGAAACATGTAGAGTAAAATCAGTAGCTGAGAACTAGTTGTGAGTAGAGAGAATAGTACTGGTACAGAAGAAGCAAAGGTTGAACCAGTTAGGTTGCAGTAGAGATAAGGTGAGCAGAGAACTGACAAAGACCTATATATAGGTGAACCAGCAGGGATACATGTGTGAGAGTTACAAAGCTCATTTGTAACAAGGGTATTACTTTTGTACTAGTGTATGTTATTATAATCACTGAGTTGGACCTCAGTGTAGGCGTAGGTGCTCCTTGGGTTGGTGCCCTAAATCAGGGGTTAGTGCCCTAAAATCAGGGGTGGTCCTCCTTGAGCTGGTGACCTAAATATTGTAACCATCATTTTCATTGTGAGGCTAGATTGGAGCAGTAGTCTCTAGCAGCATTTCTCATCGAGGTTTTTTCCATCTTGGGTTTTCCTTGTATATCTGGTGTTTATATGAGATGTCCCTTTTATGTGTGGTTGCATTTGTGTTATCTTTCCATCTAACCGGTATGTATTCTTTATGTTAGATCTATTAACCAGTTTACACACATAGGATAGAAAAGGGAGAAGTTTTGGAAACCACTGATTCACCCCCACTCTCAGTGAAATCTAGTGTTCAACAATACGGACTGTGACAAATGTGACTAGAGACATGTTGATTGGAAACCTTGCTACCTTTGAATTGAGTGAGTTTGGTGACTATCTTCCTAAGACAGAATCTACATTCAAAGCTATTGTTTTCAGAAAGCAGAGATATGATCCAAGAGAAAGTTCTTCAAGAAAGTTTTCCAACTATGAGAAGGAGATGAAAGAGATAGAAGAAGAAGAGTGAGAGCTTGAGGATCTTGAAGAGATTATTGCTAAAATACTGCCTAAAGGAGCTGATAAGTATGAAGGGAAATTTCCTTTTAAATTTATTTCTTGCAAAAAGATAGGTCAGTTTACCTCAAGATGTCTAGAAAGAGTCCCTAAGTACAACCCTAACAAGCCTAGATATCAAAAGAGATGTTATTATGTTGTTGATGGTGTGACAGATGATGAATCTAAGAAAGGAAATTCAGGTGATGATGAATGGGTGTTTATTGCTACCAAGGAAGATTATCTAGTGCCTACTCATTCTGCTAGCTACATTAATGAGGAGAAAACCTTGACTTCTAAATTTGAAGAGAAATATGAATGGGTTATTGGTAGTGGCTTCTCTCATAACATGATAGGTGATAAGAGTAAATTTGTGAGTATGGAAAATTATGATGGTGGTGTAGTAAGATTTGGATATGACAAAGTTGGTTTAATCCATGGTAGAGGTTCCATTTCTCTTGATGGTAAGCATAACACTGATGATGTCATGTATGTATAAGGTGTAAAGCATAATATTTTGAGTATTGGATAGATGGTTGACAAGGGATATGATTTACAATTCAAGAATGACAAGTGTAGAATCTTAAGTGGTTCCAAAATTGATATTGCATCAGGGAAAAAGGCTAAAGGTAATATCTTTCACTTGAATGCTAGTGGTAAAAGTTGTTTGATTGCTCATATTGATGAAAGTTGGTTGTGGCATATGATAATGTCTTATGTGAATTTTTATTGCATGATCAAGATAAGTTCTACTCAAGCAGTGAGAGATCTTCAAAAGTTGTTAAATCCTACTAATCCGGTATGCAAGGAATGTTAGTTAGGGAAGGACACAAGAGTCACTTTTAAAAGAAAACAATATTGTTCTAATGGATTATTGGATCTTGTGCATATTGATTTGTGTGGTCCTTCTAGAGTGAGAAGATTTCAAGGAAATAGGTATTTCATGTTGTTGATTGATGACTATTCAAGGATGATGTGGGTTACTTTCTTAAAGGAGAAGTTTGAAGCCTTGGAGAGGTTCAAGATTTTCAAAGCCATGGTTTAGACTGAGATAGGATTGAAGCTAAAGTGTTTGAGATCTAATGGAGGTGGTGAATTCACTTTTGATGAGTTCAATGCATTTTGTGACGAGCATGGAATAAAAAGACAGCTATTTGCTCGTAGAACTACTCAGCAGAATGGTATTGTGGAGAGGAAGAATAGAACAATTCAGGAATCTGCTAGAACCATGATGATTGAAGGAAAAGTTATGTATATCTATTGGCGAGAAGCTCTGATTACTACTGTATACACTCATAATTGGGTGCATATCCAAAGTGACAATGGTAAGACTCTATATGAGCTATGGTTTGGTCATGTTCCTATAGTTAGATTTAAGAAATTTTGATGCTAGAGTGATGAAGAAATATTTCTTAGTTATTCTACTAAGAGTAACGCCTATCGGTGTTATAATCAGAGATTGAGAAAGATAATTGAGAGTGCTGATATGAAGCTTAATGAAAGCAATGACAGACAAATAAGATCTTGCAAATATAATTTAGATGATTAAAATGATATCTCTGACAAAGGAAAGCAAGTGCAAACCTAGAATCAAATTCAGATTGTTCTAGAAAATCCTACGAATGAAGGAGAAGGTACAAGTGCTAGTGTAGAAGAAAGAGTTCAAGAGTCTGAAAATCAAGAAAATCCTAAGACTCCCAAGTATGTAAGATTGAATCATTTAGAGAATCAAATCATAGGTGATAAGAATAAAGGTGTGCAAACTAGAAGAATAATAGTTGAAGAGTATTGCTTTATTTATAAAATTGAACCTAAGGATATTAATGAAGCATGTAAAGATGAAAATTGGATTAAAGAAATGGAAGAAGTATTGAACTAGATTCAGAAGAATAATACATGGATTCTTGTTCCCAGACCTAAGGATAAGAATGTAATTGAAACTAAATGGGTCTTCTAAAATAAATTGGATGAACAAGGTGAATGTGTTAGAAATAAAGAAAGACTTGTTTGTAAGGGATATTCTCAAATGGAAGGAACTAATTTTGAGGAGAGTTTTTCTCTGGTGGCAAGCATTGAAGTTGTTAGATTATTTCTTGCTTATGCTACTTAAAAAGATTTCAAAGTTTATTAGATGGTTGTCAAGTTAGCCTTTTTTAATGGTGAGTTGGAAGAGGAAGTTTATATTGAGAAACCAGATGGATTCCAGTTGACAGATCAAGAAGATATGGTTTGCAGATTAAATAAAGCATTGTATGGATTAAAGCAAGCCCCTAGAGCTTGGTATGCCAGATTGGATAAGTATTTGTTGAAGCTTGGATTCAATAAAGGTACTGTTGATAGTAATTTGTATTTCAAGATTGATAATGATAACATCCTAATTGTTGAAGTATTTGTTGATGACATTATTTTTGGTGAAATGATAGTGTTTGCATGAAGTTTGTTGATGATATGAAAAGTGAATTTGAGATGTCTATGATTGGTGAGATGAAATTATTTCTAGGGTTGCAAATTACTTAGTTAGATAAAGGTATTTTTGTATCTAAGTCCAAGAATGTGAAAGAGTTGTTGAAGAAGTTTGGTTTAGATGACTCAAAGCCAGTTGGTACTCCTATGGTGACCGAATGTAAGTTCACTAAGAATGATGATTCTCCTAAGGTAAATTAGACTAGATATAGATATATGATTGGTGTATTACTCCATTTGGCTCAGACTAGACTAGATATTATGACTGTTGTGTGTCTTTTTGCTAGATTTCAAGCTGATCCTAAGGAATCTCAAGTTGTAGATGTGAAAAGGATTTTCAAATATTTGAAAAGGATGGTTGATTTTAGTTTGTTGTATCCAAAAGATGATGATTTTACCTTGAGTGCTTATACTGATGTTGATTGGGTAGGTGATCTTTATGAGTGGAAGAGTACTAGTGGTGGTGCATTTTTCATGGGTAAGAAGTTGGTTTCATGGATGAGTAAGAAGCACAATTCTATTTCTTTATCTACTGCAAAGGCATAATATATTGCTACTACAAGAAATTGTACTTAGGTAATGTGGATGAGGTAGATATTGAGGGATATCAAAGTTGTTTATGATGAGCCTACTACTATATACTATGATAATTCAAGTGCTATCAATATTTATAACAATCTGATGCTGCGTTCTAAGACCAAGCATATATCAATCAAGTTTCATTTCTTGAGAGAGAAGGTTAGTGAGAAGGAAGTCAGATTCGAGTATGTATCTACAAAGGAACAGATTGCAGATATCTTTACTAAGCCTTTTCCTAAGGATAACTTTGAGTATCTCAGAGGGAAGTTAGGGGTGATCACCCCTCCAGATGAGAATTAAGATGCATTGAGTTGCATCAATCTGGTGGATTTCACATAGATATCTTGTGATCTAGATTGATGAGTGGTGGTTGCTACTTAGGGGGAGTAGTCAGTGTTGTGATATTCAAATTCGTGAGTTAATTTAAAGGGATAGAGAATCATGATTTGCAAATATGTCTCTTTTCCATTGATATCAAAGGGGGAGAGAGAATCATGTGAAAAACTACCATATCATATGCTAGATCTCAAGGGGAGATTGTTAAGAGTTGTTCTTTCTTTATCATTGATTTTTTTTCACATCATATGTTCCCATCAATGCCAAAGGGGAATATTTTTGGGATAATATGCAAATATGTGTTTGGATTGACTGGGTGATGTGTTGTCATTGATGTCAACATATTCCTCTGTGTGTTCTAGTGTTGCAGGCAAGTTAAGTGAGTTGGTTTGGCCAGTATGTTGTAGATGAGTTGTTGCAGATTAAAGGGTTTTGATATAAGTATCTCTAGTTGATTAATTCAAGTTTCAGTGGTTTGCATGGAGATTTGATCGAGTAATGAGATCCAGTATTGTGATTGGTTTTTCAGTTATTTGGTGTTGATCAGTGTTTTGGATTTTACTTTGCATTGCAATATCTTGGTTTGTGGATGTGGCAAAGTGTTAGGAACATTCTAGCGAGTCCTTAATTTAGATGGTTTTTTATTTGGAGGTCTACAAGTGAATCCTTTAGTTTGATAGTCAGTTCAATCAGTGTTCTTGAAGTTTAATATGATGATTATGATGATTCTAGTAAGTGATGTTGATGCAGTTGTTGTTGGTGTAATTCATGATGCTTGTGGATGTTTCTAGATTGTGTCCTATTTGTGTTGATGGTCGACATTGATCATTGTTTTTGGTGTTGATGATTTCCCTGGTATGTTTGTGTTATGTGGTATTCTTAGTCGACCGGATGATTATAGCATGTTGCAGATGTTCGAGGCGTAATTCTTGGAGGTGTTTCATGTTTGAGATGTAGATTAGGTCCATACTATATCTTAGCTAACATTGTTTTGGTCTGCATGTGATATTGGAGTGTATATGATTGTAAGTTTGTAATTAGGAGATATGTGTTGAGCCGACCTTGATGATGTTGATCCAAGGTTGATGTCATGTATAAATAAATGTAATAATAATTGTCAGAGGTGTGCAGTGTGCAAATAATGTATTAATCATTCAAAAGGAGAGAAAAAGTATGAAGAATTATGAGAGATGTTATGTGCTTCCCCAAAACTGTAATCAGGCATGAGGAGATGATATTCTATTAGTTCATGATCTTCTGGACACAATCTGAATATGTTTGTAAGGAAGTGAGCCTTCCCAGGGTTGTAGCTCTTTGTTGTTTTTGAACAGTGAGATCTAGGTAGTGTGCCTAAATACACGTGCATTCCAAATATAATATTTCTATACTGCTTACAGAGTATATTTATATTGTGGGTCTCAACCCTACCATGGGTTTTCCCTTAACTGATTTTTCCACATCAAAAATCTCGGTGTTATGTGTGTTTTTGATGTGGTGTTGATTTATGCTTTCACTATTAATTATCAATTCTGAAATTGTGTTTGAGTTAAGTAAAGTTTTTGAAACAACTGATTTGCGCACCCCTTGTTAGTTGTTTCCCTTGTTGCCAACATTTATGGAATGTGTCAATGCTTGTGCACCCTCATCAATCTAGATGACCTTGACACACCTTGTATCCATGTCCCCCCTCCTTTGTGTCCTGCTCATAGGTGCTCCCAGTGCTTCCTACACTTCGCGGGCCCTCTACATTACTACAATCACTATTGCTTCTCTCAAAGAAAGTCGATATGTGTCAACGCTCGCTCCTCAAGTTTGTGCCTGTTGGCATTTGCATGAAGATTGTATTAATGAAATTTTATGTTTCCATTGATGTCAATTAACTGGTAATGATATTATTGTAATGTTGTTTTCTAACCAGTAGGAAGAGCTTGTGAAGGAAATTGTAACTGGTAGGTAAGTTTGTGGACTGAACCAGTATTGCTAAGTATTGGAGAGTTAAGCCAGTAAACCCTAGTTGTTATTTTGAAAAACCCCAACCGATTAACTCTGGTGAATTGGTTATATTAGTTTATGATCTGATGATGAGTGGTAATGATTGTGACACATATGCATATTATATGAAGAGATTTTTAAAGTGTTTTTTGTGCATTGAGGTAATGGTTTTTGTCTTGGGAATGAGCGAGTATATTGCATGTAATGGAAAGCACGTGATAAGTTACTAAGTTTGATGAAGCGGTGATTAATGAGCAGTTGAGGCTTTCTTGAATGATGTGTAGAGATTGTTATGTAATCCAACGGTCTTACTTCAACTGACTTGTTTGTAATCTCTATGAGAATTAGGTTTTTATTGTGTTACCGACCTAATTGATTTTCTTATAAGGTTGATGAGTTTTTTAGTTTCAGAGTAGGCAAAGTTTTAGTTGAGTGTGTGGTTGCCGAACCAGATGATGTATCTATAGTTTAAGGCAAATAGGAGCATGAAAAGGATTCAAACAAGCAAGTGTAGAGCTATTCAAAAAGATCAACAAACTCCTATTGTTTTCTAACAATTACAAAAGTTAAATCCCCTAATCAGGTAATCTCTAACAAGCTTGGTGCTATTCAAATCCTCTAACAAGGTGGTCCATTGGCTTGGATTCTAAATTATTTACAAAGGTTACTCCTCATAGGGTATTGCTTCTAGCAAGGTTCCTAATAGGATCTGTTCTTAACATGACTTTTTGTAAAATCTTTAATAGGTTTGGCTCCTACCAGGGCAAAATTCAGAAGAGTTTAGATAGTTATCCTCGAAGTTTCATCTCACAGTGGTTTTTCCCATTTGGGTTTCCACGTCAAAAATATTGTGTCAAGTGGTGAATGTTTTTGTGGTTATGTTTTCTATGGTTGATTTGCTTTACTACTTAATCCACTTTGATATGTCATGATAATCGAGAGCAATATGAAATGAATTTTTACTTATGTCAATAAAAGTATTTGGATGTTTGTGAGTTACAAGTTGTTTACTATTAATCTGTTGTAATAGTCAACCAGTTTAACTTGACAGTTTTATCTTGATAGTAATATTGCATTGATAGTTCTATGTTTACTTTGAGAGTTTGGTTTTGAGATTGGTGAAGTTTATCAGTTTTTCTATCTACTGATTCACCCCCCCTCTCAGTAGTTGATCAAATACATGTTCTTTCTTCATACCATCAATTGGTATCAGAGAGTCTCAGGTCCTCCAAGGTCTAAGCCTAACAACTTGAGGTAAAGATCTTGTAGAACATGATGAAGAAGGAAGGTCTAAAGTTTAATAGAGAGAAATATAGGATATATGGAGTGATAGAATGAAAATTTATATCAAGATTCTTCAAAATCAATACGAAAAACATGTTAATACTCAATATGTTGCACCTAGTGGGATTATGACTGATGATCAGAAGAAAGAGCAACAAGAAAATAGTGAAGCACTAGAGGCTATTATTAGTTCTTTATCTGATGCAGAGTATGTAGATGTCCATGGTCTAGAGATTACATATGAGGTATGAAAGAAACTTGAAGAGATTTATAGTAGTGATGAATATGTAAAGATTGTCCAAGAAGAGATCTAAGAGGAAAGATTGATGACATGTAGATGGCTGAAGGTGAGAATATCCAATAGTATGATCAAAGGATAAAAGAGATAGTTTGTGAGATCAAGAGTGCTGGTGGTAAAGTGGAAGATTCCATAATGGTTAGTAAGGTATTGAGAACCCTACTACCGGTCTATGCTATCCAAGTTGCAGGCATTCAGTAGTTGAAATCTATTGAAAAAACCAAGGTAACCCTTGACTCCATCATTGGTAAGCTTACTGCTTTTGAATTAAATGGTTATGATGGTAGTGTTTAGAAATCCAAATCAACATTTAGAGATTTTGTTTCTAACCCATCTATGAGGAAAAGTAGAGATGTCAATCACAGATATAAATCTATATCTAGTAGAGAAGTTGACGATGAAGACAGTTTGGTTGAACTTGAAGCATTGTTGACCAAGTGGTTTCCCAGACGTACCAGTAAATATAGAGGTAAATTACTTTTGAAATGTTTTGCATGCAACAAGATTGGACACATAGCTTCTAACTAACCTAATGGTGATAATGAGCACAAGCAAGAGAAATTAAAGAAGTACAAAGGAAAAGGAAAAAGAGATTGTCTTATTGTAGTTGATGGTGGTATCATTGATGAGGAATCTAATGGTGATGCTAATGAAGACATTGTGTTTGTACCCATTAAAGAGGAAACATCTGATCAAAAGGCTTTAGTTTCACGAATGGACAATTTTGATGATTGGATCATTGATAGTGGTTGTTCACATCACATGACCGGTGATCGAAGAAACTTTCTTTCTTTGAAGGAATTTAATGGTGGAGTTGTAAGATTTGGTAATGACTCACCCTGCATGGTTAAAGGTAAGGGAGCTATTTCTCTTAATGGAAAGAGTAGTGCATATCATGTCTAATGGGTTGAAGGTCTAAAGCACAATCTCTTGAGTGTTTCTCAACTCAATGACAGAGGATATCCATTGGATTTTAAAAATGGTATGTGCAAAATATATGGGAGAAAAGGTGAACTAATTGCAACCGGAAAGAAGACTAAAGGTAACTTGTTTCACCTTGATCCTAAAGTCAGCAACTGTTTAATTGCTAAAGTAGATGATAGTTGGATTTGGCATATGATATTTGGTCATATAAATTTTGATAACATTATAAAAGTGAGTAAGTCAAAGATAGTGAGAGGTTTGCCTCAGTTGGAAAAACTAGTTATTGCTCTATGTAAGGAATGTCATTTGGGAAAGATGACATCCTCAACTTTCAAGAGAAAATCTTTTTCAGCAGAACATCTTTTAGATTTGGTTCATAAAGATAGATATATCATGATCTTCACTGATGATTTCTCAAGGATGACATGGTTCACATTCTTGAAAGATAAATCAGAGGCATTTAGTAAGTTCATGGCATTCAAGGCCTTAGCTAAAAAGGATAGTGGTAAGAAGATAAAGTGTTTGAGGACTGATCAAGGCATAGAATTCACTTCTGAAGAATTCACTAGTTATTGTGAAGAGAATGGTATCAAATGACATCTTTTTGCATCGAGGACACCACAACAAAATGGTATTGCAGAGAGAAACAACTGGTCAGTTGTTGAAGCTACTAGGATGATGTTGATACAAGGAGGTGTAGCGAAAACTTTCTGGAGAGAAGTTGTTAGCACAACTGTCTACACTATGAACAAGATTTTGGTAAAAAGAGGTAAGGACAAGACTCCTTATGAATATTATTATGGTAGATCACCTAATGTTATTTATTTCAAGATATTTGGTAGAAAATGTTTATTAAGAGAGGTGACTATGTTAGCAAGTTTGAGGCTAAAAGTGATGAAGGTATATTTCTTGGTTATTCCACCAAGAGTAAGGCCTACAAATGTTATAACAACCGGATATAGAGAATAATTGAGAGTGTTTATGTTCAAGTGGATGAGTATCTTGAATTCTCAAGGGAAACTAGTGTGGAGAAAAAGGATGAAGATCCTTGCATTTTGTTATTGGAACCAGAACCTATGAAACCTGAAACAGGTAAAGAGAATGTTGTTGTACAAATTCAACTGGAACAAGTAGATTAAGAAGATAATGATCATGTTATTTTGAGGTATGTGAGAGTCAATCACAATCCTCAGAATATTATTAGAGATAAGGATACTGGTGTATTAACCAGAAGAAGAATTAGAGAGAATTCTTGCATGATCTCCACTATTGAGCCTAGAACTACTAAGGAATCATTTAGAGATGATCATTGGGTTAAAGCTATGTAGGAGATTCAAAAAATTGATAAGAATAACACTTTGACCCTAGTACCCCAACCAGTAAATAAAAATGTGATAGGTACTAAGTGGGTTTTTAGGAACAAGCTAATAAAGATGGTGTTGTAGTTCGCAACAAAGCTAGATTGGTTTGTAAAGGTTATGCACAAGAAGGAGAAGATTATGGTGAGACTTTTGCACCAATAGCTAGACTGGAAGGTTTCATAACTTTACTTGTATTTGTAGCACATAAGGGATTCAAAGTATACCAGATGGATGTAAAGTCAGCATTTTTGAATGGAATATTGGAAGAAGAAGTATAATTGAGAAGCCAGATGGTTGTGCTCTGACTGATGAGAAAGACATGGTATGTAAGTTGCATAAGGCATTTTATGGATTAAAGAAAGCATCGAGAGCATGGTATGAAAGGCTTCATTCACACTTGATGAAAATAGGTTTTCAAAAAACCAGTGAAGATAGCAACATATATCTCAAATATAAAGGAGATAAGATACTGGTTAGTGAAGTGTTTGTAGATGATATCATATTTGGAGGGAATGATGACATGAGCAATTCAACTTTGTAAATGAAATGAAAAGTGAGTTTGAAATGTCTCTAGTTGGAGAGATAAAAAATTTCATAGGTTTGTAAATACAGCAAATAAAGAGTGGTATTTTCATTACACAGTCTAAGTATGTGAAGGAGGTATTAAATACATTTGGTATGAGTGACTGTAAACCAGTTGGGACACTAATGGTTATAGGTTGTAAGCTTTCTAAGGAATATGAGGCCACATCTGTTGATGAGGAGTATAGGTCAATGATTGGAAAATTACACTATGTTCTTCACAACAGACTAGATATAGCTCATGTAGTTGGTCTAGTTGCTAGATTTCAAAAGAATTTGAAGGAAACACATTTGATAGGAACCAAGTGGATATTCAAATATATTTGAAAGGTACTATTGATTTGATAACTCAATGATGAATAGTGAGTACCAAACCGGTACTGAGAGGGGGGTGAATCAATACAGACACAAAATCTTCTCTTGAATCTGTTTGACTGCAAACAATGCACTTGATAGACAAACACTAATACTGGTCTAAACCAGATTACTACCGGTTAAGCATAATGAGACTGTGAAAGACATAAACTAGCAACACTTAGCTTTCCATAGAATCTACTCCCTCATTTCCACTTCATCCTTATGCATAAACAGATAATCTATCATCAGAGATACAATAATTTACTAGATCAACATGATTCACCACTAAACAGGAAATAACAAAACATCACATGAAAGAGGCATCACACATGACACACATATTTTTCACGTGGAAACCCAATTGGGAAAAACCATGGTGGGATGACTACCCACAAGCTATTTTTGAACTCTTTAGAAGTTTGCTTTGTTAGGAGCCTAGTTTGGTTAAAGACTATTACAACAAGTTCTGTTAGGAACCGATCCTGTTAGGGATCACCCCGTTAAGGGACGGCTAGAATACCCGATTAAGGGTTAAACCCTATTCAAGGTTACCTTGCTAGAGGATTTTATGAACTCAATGGCTTTGAGTCATCCTGTTAAAGGATTTACAGCAAGATGGTTAAAGCTACCCTGTTAAGGGATTTTCCAACTATTGAAGTGATTAGAGATCAATAGGTATTTCAATGATGTGGTAGTAGCACTCAATGCCAATGCAGATCTATTTGAGTTCCTTCCTTCTGCACACATACTTTGCAGGTATCAATTCTCTTATTTGGTCTAGAAATAATCATGTATCTCTACACTTAGATACACACACAACATTTGCCAACAACCTCAACATGAAACACAACATTGACCTTATAGGAAACAGATAGGTTGGTAGCATAAACCCTAAACCCTAAACATTTAGGTTAAGCAATTCAGCCGGTTCAATCCTGACCATTGAACACTTTGCATTTGAATACAATGGTCTTGAACAGATCTCAAGACAATCTCCATTGTTCATTCTTCACTGCTTCTTGGAGGCGATAACCCATCACGTGTTCTTCACCATTTGCAGGGACTTCGCACATTCCTAAGGTAGATAGGATCAATCCTCTTCATGCAAGATCCTTCACGCACATGAGGCTGACATGGCAACATGATCTGATCTCCATTACAATGCTAACTCATCACACAATGACATCGGTTGAATCACACGGGCTCAAAACACTTCAAAAAAAACCCTGAGGCTAGGACTACCAACTGGTAGTCATACCATATTAAAACTTGATAGAAAACATTCCATATACCGGTTCACTTGGACAAACATACCACTTCACCTTTTGCACTTATACCGGTTCACAACATTATACCGGTTCACTTTGCCAGTTGCTTAATTTCAATAAACCGGTTCACTCTTTAGCATATTATTGGTTCTCTCTTCAGCATATTGACATCAATGACAACACAATATCATCATGTCAATATACTTTGCACATATGCCAACAATCTCTCCCTTTGGCATTGATGGCAATATACAAAGATATCTCTCTTTCTACATCACATCTTCTCCTTAATACTATAGATATCTTCTCCACTTCACATCTTTCTCCCCCTTTGACAACAATGCCAAAGTGGAGGCATGAGATTCCCTATTCCACTATGCTACTCCCCCTGAGGAGTAGTATCCTTCAACACATCAATCCTAAAAATATATAGAAAAGGAAAATTTGATTGATGTGGAGCACAAACCTTTAGTTTACCTCTTGAAGGGGTAGCACCCCTAATTCACCTCTCAGATAGGTAAAAGTAGCCTTCAATAGAGGCTTGGTGAATATGTCTACTAACTGCTCCTTACTGGAAACATGTTCCAATACCACGTCTTTGTTTTGAACATTTTCCCTCAAAAAATGATACTTGAGTTCAAAGTGCTTGGTTCTAGCATGTAAAACCAGATTCTTGGAGATGTTAATTGCACTTGTATTGTCACAAAATATACTTACCAGTTCAGATACAGGAACTTTGAAGCCATTCAATATATTCTTCATCCAAATAGTTTGGGTGCAGTTCATAAAAGATGCAACATACTCTACTTCTATTGTAGATTGAGAGATACAACTCTACTTTTTGCTCATCCATGAGACCAGTCTACCACCGAGAAAGAATGCACCATCGGTTGTGCTCTTCTGTTCATCCACATTACCATCCCAATCAGCATCTGTGAACACTTTTAGGTTGAAATCATCATTCTATGGATAACATAATCCATAGTCAATAGTTCCCTTTAGATATCTAAGAATCCGCTTGACTGCTACCAAGTGGGATTCTCTTGGGCTTTTTTGAAACCGAGCAGTAATACCCACTACATGTGCAATGTCTGATCTTCTATGCACTACATAATGCAACTTACCAATCATGGATCGGTATTCCTTCTCATTTACCAATGTTGAGTCATCCTCTTTTGATAGTTTACAACTGGTCACCATTGGTGTACCAACTGGTTTGTTGTCTTCCATGCTAAAGGTCTTCAACACCTCTTTGACATACTTGGACTGAGTAATAAAGATTCCATCTTTCATTTGCTGAATCTGTAGTCCAATGAAGAACTTAATCTCCCCTATGAGTGACATCTCAAATTCCTTCTTCATCTCATCTGCAAAGTCATGACTCATCTTGTCATCTCCACCAAAGATTATGTCATCAACAAATACTTCATAGATCAAAATCTGATCTCCTTCTGATTTCAAGTAGATATTGCTATCTTCACTTGTTCTTTCAAATCCAATCTTCACAAGATGGGAGTGCAAGCATTCATACCATGCTTTAGGTGTCTGCTTCAGTCCATACAAGGCTTTATGTAGCCTACACACCATGTCACTGTCTTCTGATAAGGCAAACCCATCTGGTTGCTCTATATACACCTCCTCTTCAAGTATTCCATTTAGAAATGCAAATTTTACATCCATTTGGTATACCTTCAATACTTTAAAAGATGCATATGCAAGAAGCATACAAACTCCTTCCAATCTTGCTACTGGAGCAAAGGTTTCTCCATAGTCTTCTCCTTCTTCTTGGGCATATCCTTTGCATACTAGTCTGGCTTTGTTTCTAACCACTGAGCCATCTTCATTCAACTTATTTTAGAAAACCCATTTGGTGCCAATGACATTTTTATGCTTCAGTCTGGGTACTAAAGACCATGTACCATTCTTTTCTATTTGGTTAAGTTCCTCTTCCATTTCCTTGATCCAGTCTTCATCTTTATGTGCCTCTCTGAATGTTTTAGGCTCAAATTCAAAGATCATGCAAGAGTTTTCTCTGATCTTTCTTCTTGTAAGAATTCTTGCATCCTTGTCTCCTATGGTTTGCTTTGGATCATGATTTAGCTTTACATACCTAGGAATGATCTTAGTTATTTCTTCTTGATTTTCTTCTTCATCAGCATCAGCATCCACCGGTGTAGGAGCACTGTTACTGGTGCTGGGCTAATTTGCAACCGGTTCCCAAAAGGTTACTACTGGTTCATCTCTTACTTTCTCACTGCTAGTTTCCTCAAATTTCTCAGAGGTTTCATCAACTCTAACATTGATGCTTTCAACAATTATCTGAGTCCTATTGTTGAAACATTTGAGAGCTTTTCTCTTTGTGGAATACCCTAGGAATATTCCCTCATCACATTTAGCATCAAACTTGCTCTGATGTTCACTCCTCTTGATATAGCATCTACTTGTAAACACTTTGTAGTATCTTACCACTGGTGTCTTACCAGTCCACTACTCATAAGGTGTTTTGTCCTTACCCTTTTTGTTGAGTACCTGGTTCATTGTGTAGACTACAGTGCTCACCGCTTCTCTCCAAAAAGTGTGAGCAACCTTTCCTTAGATAAACATAGTTCTAGCTGCTTCAACCATAGTCTGGTTGTTTCTTTCTACTAGGCCATTCTGCTATGGATTCTGTGGGGCAGACAATTGCCTCTTGATGCCATTCTCTTCATAGTATTTGTTGAATTCAACGAAAGTGAATTCTCCTCCTTGATCGGTTCTTAAGCACTTAATCCTCTTACCGCTTTCTTTTTCTAAAAGTGCTCTGAATTCTTTGAACTTTCCAAAAGCTTTAGATTTGTCCTTCAAGAATGTGACCCACATCATTCTTGAGCAATCATTAGTAAGAATCATAAAATACCTATCTCCTTGCACACTCCTAGTTTTCATAGGACCACACAAATCAGTATGCACAAGATCAAGTAATTTGTCTGCAGTGAAAGGTTTACCTTTGAAGGTTGAGGAAGACATTTTCCCTAGTTGACACTCTCTGTACAAAGGATTTTCTAGTTTTCTCAGCATAGGAAATCCTCTAACTACTTTGATCTTACTGGCCTTCACAATATTGTCAAAATTTACATGGTAGAGTCTCCTATGCCATATCCATCTATCCTCAAACTTAGCCATAAGACATGTACTGACATTAGCATTAAGCTGAAATAGGTTACCTTTGGTTTGCATACCGATAGCCATCAGTTCACCACTCTTTCCTTTGATTTTACACACTCCATTTTTGAATTCCAGAGTGAGTCCATTATCATTCAGTTGAGCAACACTCAAAAGGTTGTGCCTTAGACCTTCTACCCAATACACATTGTCAGCACTGCTTCTTCCATTCAAAGAGATGGACCCTCTATCTTTTACCATACATGGTGCATCATTACCAAAATGAACCACACCACCATCATACTCTTCCAAAGATAGAAACTTACTCCGGTCACCAGTCATATGGTGAGAATAGCCACTATCAATAATCCACTCATTGGAATTATCAAAGCAGGAGACAAGAGCTTTCTTGTCTGACACATCTTCCTTGACTTCTATAAACAAAATATCTTCATTTTCTTCATCTTCTAATTCCTCATCAGTGACACGTTCATCAACTGCTACAAAATAGTTTCTCCGGTTTCCTCCTTTGAACTTCTTGAACTTTTCTGGTTTGTCCTTACTATCACCATTAGGATAGTTTACAACAATGTGTCCTATTTGGTTACAAGAAAAGCATTTCAAAGGGAGCTTACCTCTATATTTACCGGTTCCCTTAGGAAGTCTCTTGGCAAGAAGAGCTTCAAATTCCATCACGATCTCCTCATCATCCATTTCTCTATTTTGTCTTGGTTCACCACTGGTACTAGCTTCTTTGCCTTTTTTGGATGGTGCAGCAGATGCTTTGAAGGCTAATTCAGTCTTTTGAATACTACCATCATAATTATTTAGCTCATAAGTTGTTATCTTTGCAATGATGGATTCCAGGGATACCTTTGTCTTGTCTACAGACCTCAACTCCTAAATAGCTGTAACCCTTATTGCATAGACCAGTAATAAGGATCTCAAAACTTTGCTAACAATAATGGAATCTTCCATTTTACCACCTGCACTCTCGATATCTCCAACAACAGTTTTGATTCTTATTTCATATTGTTGAATGGTCTCTCCTTCAACCATCCACATGTCTTAAAACTTTCCCCTAAGGCTTTCTTCCTTAGCTTGTTTCACATGCTCATCACCGCCATAGATATTCTCAAGGGCATCCCATACTTCTTTGGGATTCTCTTTGCCCTGAACATCACTAAACTCAATGTCAGATAAATTACTAATTAGGGCTTCCATGACTTTCCCATTCTCTTGAATCTCTCTCTTTTGGTCATCGGTGAGAGTATCGGTAGGGATAACATAAGTATTCTCAACATAGCTCCAATGTTGAGCACCCATGCTTTTGATGTATATCTTCATTTTGTCCTTCCATATTTTAAAGTTATCTCTATTGAACTTTGGACCTTCCCTCTTCATCATTACACTAGGATATTTCCCTCAAGCGGTTAAGCTTACAACACAAAGGACCTGGAGGACGCTTTGATACCAATTGATAACTCAATGATGAATAGTGAGTACCAAACCAGTACTGAGAGGGGGGGGTTGAATTAGTACAGACACAAAATCTTCTCCTGAATCTGTTTGACTCCAAATAGTGCACTTGATAGACAAACACTAATACCGGTCTAAACCAGATTACTACCGGTTAAGCATAATGAGAATGTGTAAGAAATAAACTAGCAACACTTAGCTTTCCATACAATCTACTCCCTCATTTCCACTTCATCCTTATGCATAAACAGATAATCTATCATCAGAGATACAATAATTTACTAGATCAACATGATTCACCACTAAACAAGTAATCAAAAAACATCACATGAAAGAGGCATCACACATGATAAACATATTTTTCACGTGGAAACCCAACTAGGAAAAACCATGGTGGGGATGAATACCCACAAGCTATTTTTGAACTCTTTAGAAGTCCACTCTGTTAGGAGCCTAGTCTGATTAAAGACAGTTACAACAAGTTCTGTTAGGAATCGATCCTATCAGGGATCACTCGGTTAAGGGATGGCTAGAATACCTGGTTAAGGGTTAAACCCTGTTCAAGGTTACCTTGTTAGCAGATTTTATGAACTCAATGGCTTTGAGTCACCCTGTTAAAGGATTTATAGCAAGCTGGTTAAAGCTACCATGTTAAGGGATTTTCCAACTATTGAAGTGATTAGAGATCAATAGGTATTACAATGATCTGGTAATAGCACTCAATGCCAATGCAGATCCATTTTAGTTCCTTCCTTCTGCACTCACACTTTGCAGGTATCAATTCTCTTATTTGGTCTTGCAAGAATCATGTATCTCTGCACTTAGATACACACACAACATTTGCCAACAACCTCAACATGGAACACAACATCAACCTTATAGGAAACAAATAGGTTGGTAGCATAAACCCTACACCCTAAACATTTAGGTTGAGAAATTTAGTCGATTCAATCCTGACCATTGAACACTTTGCATTTGAGTACAACGATCTTGAATAGATCTCAAGACAATCTCCATTGTTCATTCTTCACCGCTTCTTGGAGGTGATAACCCATCATGGATTCTTCACCATTTACAGGGACTTCACACATTCCTGAGGTAGATACGATCAATCCCCTTCATGCAAGATCCTTCACGCGCATGAGGATGACATGGCAACATGATCTAATCTCCATTAAAATGCTAACTAATCACACAATCCCATTGGTTGAATCACACAGGCTCGAAACACTTCAACTAGAAACCTTGAGGCTGGGACTACCAACCTGTAGTCATACCATATTAAACCTTGATAGAAAATGTTCCATATACTGGTTCACTTGGACAAATGTACCACTTCACCTTTTGCACTTATACCAATTCACTTTGCCAGTTCCTTAACTTCAATAAACCAGTTCACTCTTCAACATATTACCAGTTCTCTCTTCAACATATTGACATCAATGACAACACAATATCATCATGTCAACATACTCTGCACATATGCCAACGTGATTATGGATTATGTTATCCATATGAAGGAAACTTTGACTTGAAGGTGTACACATATGCAAAGTGGGTAGGTAATTTTGATGATAGGGAAAGCACAATTGATGGAGCATTATTTCTGGGAGGAAGACTTGTTTCATGGATTAGAAAGAAGAAGAGTTGTATTTCATAGTCTACTGGTGAAGCTGAGTATGTTTCAGCTTATATGAATTGTACCCAGGCTATCTGGATGAGGCAGATTTTAGAGGGTTTTAAGATGAAGTTTATAGAACTTGTAAAGATCTTATGTGACAATACCAGTGCCATTAATATTTCAAAGAACCTTGTCTTGCACACACAAACCAAGCATATTGAATTGAAGTATCATTTCTTGAGGGAAAAAGTGCAAAGTAAAGATGTGATCTTGGAGCATGTTTCTAATGTTCTACAAAAAGGGCAAGTGTTAGATCAAAAACCTATGGTAGTATAACACATAAACAACAAGAAACAAGTGTTAAGGTTATTGATATTCAACCAAAGATCAACCTAAGCAGGCATATCAAAAGAGACACCAAGAACAAAGTAAAACATTTAAGTATGAATGTAAATGCAAGAAGACATCTCCAAATGCCTTCTACCATACTCTTGGCTCCTTCTCCTTTGTTCCTCTCCTCTCCAAGTTCCAAACTAGTGTAGCTCTCAATAGCTTTTTGCACTATGGATGCTTATGGAGGTTTGAGATTGAAGTATTTGCTCTAAATGTGGATAAAAAGTTAATACTATGCTATTGATACTAAAATGATTTATTTTAACCAAAATGACAATATATGAGTTGATTATGCTAAAATGCTCTCTAAAATTCACTATAGCTTAAATGCATACAAGTTTTTAGGATCTGGATTATGAAGAAATGGGCTCTATTTATAGAAAAAATGGAGCAATGGATGGTTGAGATTGAGTAATCTCAACAAGTGTCAGGATTGAATGAAATTCAATCCATGTGAGGGCTTTCAACCCAATCCTAGGATGACAAGTGTCAATGTGAGATAGGTTGAGAGGAGAGGAAATAAGCATTAAATGCTTGACATGACCTTGGGAGTTAAGGTCAAGGTTAGTTGAATGGATAAATTCTTGTGCAAAGGCAAAAGGGATAACCATGGTCAAAGTAATAAATACTTGAGGAGACACATGAGTGCAAGTTGAAATAACCATAAATGGTTATGTATGAGCCATTAATGGTCATGTAAGAGCCATTAGTGGTTTTGGAAGACTTTGGAGGTTAAATTGTTGAACAAATAAAGCATTAAATGTTTTTCAAAGACTTTGAAGTCTTTGAGAAGTGACTCCAAGTTGCTTAGGAATGTGACAATAATTGGGGAATGGATTAGGCTAATTAGGAAGGGGTTAGAAGAATCTAGAAGGGGGTTTAGGAATGCAAGTGGATTTGGTGGGTGAGGGAAAATAGGATTTTATTAAAATAAAAATTCATTTATTTTAATAAATGTGTGCAAGTTGTGTTTGTAGGAAAATGCAAGTGGGGGGGGATAAATGATTTAAATAAATGTTTTATTTAATTTATTTAAAAGAGGAAAAGGGGGATTAAATGAAATAAATATGATTTATTCATTTAATTGATTGTGAGTTTGGTTTGATGAATTCATTAAAATAAATTAAATAATTTATTTAATTAATAGGAGAATATTTTGAAGATGAATTAATTAAATATTAATTTAAGTAACTGATGGCTAGTGGAATTTTAATTATAAATAGCAAATATTCATTTAATTAAACTGGACAGATTTATGTGACTACAGTTTCTACCAAGGAGAAGCTTGTAGAAAGTACATGGTAAAATGTAAACTAGGATTCCTATTCACAATCACAACAATCAATGGTATTGATATTTGTATTGCCATCAATGCCAAAGGGGGATATTATGCCATGTTATGTTGTCATTGATGTCAATTAACCAATAATGATATTATTGTAATGTTGTTTTGTAACCAGTAGGAAGAGCTTGTCAAGGAAACCGTAACCGGTAGGTAAGTTTGTGGAGTGAACCGGTATTGCTAAGTATTGGAGAGTTAAACTGGTAAACCCTACCTTTTTTTTTATAAACCCTAACCGATTAAGTTTGGTGAATTGTTTATATTGGTCTATTATCTGATGATGAGCGGTAATGATTATGACATGTATGCATATTGTATGAAGAGAGTTTCAAAGTGTTTTTGGCACGTTGAGGTAACAGTTTTTGTCTTGGGAATGAGAAAGTATATTGCATGTAATGCAAAGCACGTGATGAGTTACTAAGTTTGATGAAGCAACGATCAAGGAGAAGTCGGGGCTTTCTTGAATGATGTGTAGAGATTGTTATGTAATACAACGGTCATACTTGAACCGACTTGTTTGTAATCTCTATGAGAATTAGGTTTTTGTTGTGTTACCAACCTAATTGATTTGTTTATAAGGTCAATAAGTTGTTTAGTTTTAGAGTTGGCAAATTTTTAGTTGAGTGTGTGGTTGCCGAACCAGATGATGTATCTGGAGTTTGAGTAATGGCAGACAAGAGCATAAAAAGGATCTGAACAAGCAAGTGTAGTGTTATTCAAATAGATCATCATACTCATGTTATTTTCTAACAATTACAACAGTTAAATCCCCTAACTGGGTAAGGTCTAACAAGCTTGGTACTATCCAAATCCTCTAACAAGGTGGTCCATTAGCTTCGATTCTAAATCCTTTACATAGGTTACTCCTCACAGGGTATTGCTTCTAGCAAGCCATTATAGTCAATCCCTTAACTAGGTGGTTCCTAACAAGATCTGTTCTTAACAGGACTTTTTGTAAAATCTTTAATAAGCTTGGCTCTTAATAGGGCAAACTTCAAAAGAGTTCAAATAGTTATCTTGTGAGTCTCATCTCACCGTGGTTTTTCCCATTTGGGTTTCCATGTCAAAAATATTGTGTGAAGTGGTGAATTTGTTTTGTGGTTATGTTTTGTATGGTTGATTTACTTAACTACTTAATCCACTTTGATATATCATGATAACCGACAGCAATATGAAATGAAGTTTTACTTATGTCAGTAAAAGTATTTGGATGTTTGTGAGTTACAATTTGTTTATTGTTAATCTATTGTAACAGTCAACCGGTTTAACTTGACATTTTTATCTTGACAGTGATATTGCATTGATAGTTATATGTTTACTTTGAGAGTTTGATTTTGAGATTGGTGAAGTTTATCAGTTTTTCTATCTAATGATTCACCCCCCCCTCTCAGTAGTTGACCGGATCCTTGTTCTTTCATCATACCATTAGTGCCTCCCTCTATCTCACTGCTAATGAGGGTAGTCCTAACCTGCCTAGAAGCCATAATATCCTATCGTCTGACCACCCTCTATAGGCATTTGTAACATCTAGATCCACCTATCTAGCCATTGGGTCCCAAGTTGTGGATGCCAGCCAACTCAACTCTGAAATCAAACCCTCCCTATTCTGTGATGTCCAAACTTTGCCACTCTATCCCTAGAGACTCATCAAATCCTATTCTCCAGCTCTAGAACATCTTGTGTGAAATCAAATTGTGGCATCACTCTATGCGGCCTATATCTCTCTATAACATACTCCCATATATTGATGATATAAATGGGTGTAATAACATAGGTTATGGTTTGTTTGTCCTCTTCCCAACCTATCATGCCCATATAGAGTGTCCATTTAATACCACTTACATCAACTCTATCTATGGCTACTCTCTAATGATTGACATCATCAACCTTCTCATAGTGGAGCCCATGATTGGTGCAACCATGGATAGGAGGATCCTCAAAGAGTAAGTCTGGTCTATGTAGCAAGATCAAAACAACAAAAACAACATAGGAGAGAGAGAGAGAGAGAATGCCAGATCAAGCATGGATCAATTTATTAATTTAAATGCAACTATCGATAACATTCATCTTACATGCAGGCAACTACCTTACTACAAAAATATATCTATATGCATCAATCCGGAAGTAACCACCATATCCCATTTATAATATACTAATTTGTATCCTCCAATATTGAATCTACTATGATCAAAGACATCATTATATAGCATCCAAGAACATCTAGGTTGGCCAAGAAAGATCACATTCCCAAAAGAAAGGAAAATGAAACGTGTAGATAGGTTAGCCCAAAGGTGAGATGAAAACTCTTCAAAAAAGAATCACCATGAAGCACGAACCAACAAGAGGGTCAGCCAGGAATCAAATATCATCCCACATATGATAAGTTATCTCTTAAAATAAAGGAATCTCTCTGTAAGATACGTGAGCACCAACTAGCCGTTAAGTTCAAGCATCTGGGGAATAAAAAAATTTCTAGCCAATCTGGAAGCGATAACTTGCCAAAAAGAATCCAAATGAAAAGTGGATCCAGAACAAGAAAGATGAACAATAATGAAGTTCAAATCTAGCTCTACAAGAGAAATGATCAATGTCAAGGCATCATGTAACTCTCAGAAATAAAACTGCTGAAAAGAACAAAGAAATTGAAAGGAAATATTTTTGGGTGATGCAAGATTGCCAAGAACCAGGGATTCTCTTGCATCAATCATGATATCTATATACAATAAGCTCCTTGGAATTCCAAATTTTCCTTCTTGTTGGGGGGGTGATTTCTATGTGCTCCCAAGCCCACACCTATAGCAATGTGATGTACCCAAAACTATGGGCTCCATGGTAGCAAATTTTGTGTATGTCTTAGTAAAGCTCTACCAAATATAATGTACCCAAATCCTTGGGCTTCCCTGCATCCATTGCATCAATTGCTACATTGATCATACACAATACTACTGATGAGACTCCTCTATTTGGAAAAATGAATCCACTGATCAAGTCATGGACATACAAGTAGATGTGCCTATCTAGCAACACCCGTGCCAATGTTTTATCTAGTGATATCTATCCATGGTGGAGTCCTACAATCTCTCTCACCAATCTCTACATAACATCCTATTGGGGTGTACTCTCTGCAATCACCCATACCCCTTAAACCAATAGCCTCAAGATCCTATAGAAATTCTCACCTATGATGGTAATATCTGAGATTAACTAGTGGAAGGTAGTTGTGTCACTCTATCACTCCACCAATGTAGTAATCATGGCCATGTGTACCCTAATGTGAGGAATCCTCACAAGTTATCCCAAGTTGATGGCATAGATCCTAGCCCACTTTGTAGCACCAAACTCATCTTCAATCCTTAGCACTAGAGATCTCCTGTCCTAGCTAACTAGTATATCCATGCTCTACTACATCAAACCCATAGGACATGTTAACCTTTTTGCCTAACTAACTTTTCTTCTAAGTCCTTTTTACCCTCTAACTATCAAACCAGCCATTTTTACTTGCATTCCCCCTATTTCTATTTCCTAGTGACATTCCCACCACTTATCCCTGTGATCTAATAGTTGTTTCCCAACTATGCAATCTTCACTTGTTTCCCCACCCCCTTATTGATGGGGTTGCATTTTCATCATACCTTATAACATGATCTCCCTTTCCCTTATCATGCCAATGCATCCCCAAAGTTCATTAAGCAACAAGAGTGCATTCTCATTGTCTCTGTGTGCAATCTCGTGTTTGTGGGAATGAATTATGGAACCTTTCCCATATCCTATACTAAACCTTGACTCATGTGCACAAATAGTGGGAACACATTCTTGCCACTTTGGCGTGCATTCCCATGTAACATGAAACTATAGGAATGTTATTTTTTACTCTACCATAGTTAATAATGTACCAAAAATGAAATGTGAGGTCTACATTTTTCGGCCTCAACTAGAACTTTGGTCATCAGGTCCATTTTATGCTCGCCACGGCATGAATATAGTTCCCTAGTGTCTATCTGGCTACCATCTTGTCTAGGTGCAAGAAAGCTCTAGAATGCAATAAGTGGCTCTAAATCTCTCAATCTCTCTCTCATGCATATTAAAAGTGAATGGTAAATTAGCAAATTTTATAATATAGGGCCTTCTAAAGCCCTAGTTTTACCATCTTGGTTGCTTTCAAACCATTTTTCATGCCATTTCTTCCTAAAGACTCATTTTTTAGTGTTGTCTTCACCCCTAGGCTCTATTTTGTGTAAAATTTTATCTCGTCCACTAGGGAAATGTTTTTTTTGAGATGTCTTCTGCTCCTCTATTTCTTGTGCACCCTTTAAAGGGGGATCACTAACTTGTCCTCCATTCGTCACCCTCCATCATCATCAGCTTTGTCTAGGTCATCTTGTCATTCCTTTTCTTCAAGAATTTTGTCTCTCATTTTGGTCACACATTGATTAAATAATTATGTTTAAAATATTTTATTAATTGATGTTATCCCTTTATTAAATAAAATAAATACATTATATATTTTATTTAATTCATGTCACTCTTTTACTCTTATCCTTTTTATTTAAATTAAATAATTCAAATAAACTCCATTTTGGTCACATGTCTCCTAACTTGAACCCCTTTCTAACCAATCCTAACCCCACCAACTAACCTTGGTTACTAACTGTAAAGGTGAAAAAGTTGATTTGGCAATTTGCAACATAGAAGGAGAAATCACCAAATCAATTTTTGTCTGATGGGGAGATGGCCTTTACATTCAAAAGAGGGGAGGAATCCACTAGATTCAATCACAAATCAGATAAGGATTGAATTCTAAGTGGATTGATAAATTATGATGTGTTTTTCCCTCTTTTGTAAATTGAAATGCTAATTTAGGGTAAAGTGTTGAAAAATGAATGCAAAAGCATGGAAACAATGAGCTACAGGTTTGAGATTTTGTTGTGCACCTAGATTTGAGTAATGTGAGCTAATTTGGATCTACCCTGCGAAAATGCCTCGAAAAAGTAGGGACCGTGGCGCTGCCTCTTGGTCCTCCAAATTTTTCCTGCATTGAAAAGAGTTATTTCGTTTCTATGTCTGAAGCTTATTTCCAAAATTACAATTGTGCACCTATTTCCTACACACAAAAACAAAGGGAAATAGGTTTGGAATAGGGGCTTGCCTTCGGTCAAAACCCAGTTTTGGAATTAACCATAAAATTGAGATAAATTTAAATGAAAGGAATGAAAGAATAGGTTCTCCTTTTGAGGGAGACATTGAATTATGACTGAAATTGAGATGATTATACCTCCTTGTGAAGTTTTTCTTCCCTCCACATGGAATTAGGGTTCTATGAAATAGGATGTAGATCTCCACTTCAATGCTTTATCTTTGACATTTTGCTGCTACAAGGCTTGAAGTAAGACTAAAAAATGCTCAATTACTCTTGAATGCTTGAATTCTTGATTGCTTGTGAGCTTGAATGCTTCTTGATTTTTTGTGATATTCAAATGAGAGGGGAAGTCCTCTTTATATACCTACCTATTAGATTAATTTTCTAACATGATTTGACATGGAGAAAGGTATCTCGCTCAAATTTGAAATGGGGAAAAGGGTTTAAGTTGGGCCCAAAATGAGGGGGACCAGGGCATAGTGCCCTGGTCCAAGTTAGGACTAGCGTGCAATGCCCTAGTCATGCCCTATTTTGGGCTAGGATCATGTGCAAAATAAGTGTAAAGTTGAAAATTTTGGCATTTGTGATGTGTAAGAGCATAATCAGGTCTTCAATCAAGCCAAGGGGTGCAAACACTAAGGCAAAGAACCAAATGGGGTAAAAAATTGCAAGGGGTGAAATTTTAGGATGCTACATTTAACCTTTACTTTAGTGGGAGTATGAAGTCAATCATACTCTCGATAAAGTAGAAAGGGTTCAAATTGAAATACTTTCACCAAGTCATCAAGGATAAAAGATACACCAAGTCCCTAATAGACTTTAGGATCTCACAAATTTAATGACAAGGTAAAAGGGAAGATCATGAGAGAGAGAGAGAAAGATAGAACCATGACTAGAACTAGTAAGGTTCTCCTACTATGAGTCATGAAAAGAAAAATACCAAAAATTACAAAGAAAAAGCTAAGTAACTTTAAGTATCAAGATATGCAAGAGAGAGAATCATTGAGCAGAGTGTATGCCTTGTCAGGATAAATTTCTTTAAGATAGGATACACTCAAAATGGCAAGAACATTATCACAATAATTTAGCCCCCAAGAGAGGACAAATCAAAGGACAATGATCACAAAACATAAAAAATGAGGTGGTTTCACCTAACTTTGGAGTCAGTATTCTTTTTTATGATAACTCATGTAGATCATGTATATATATATGCATAGAATTGTCCTCATCCCCCAAAGAAAGGAAACCATCATGGAAGAAGGGAACACATGTGTCTTTTGAGTCAACATGGGAGAGACCAAAATAGATCTCAACACTTTGGATTTTCCTCAAGTAGACAACACTAGGGACAAAAAATAGAAGGATGGAGAGACAAATAGAAGAAGAATCACAAACAAGCAAGAGAGGAGTGACATCAAGCTAGTCAAGCATGTCAAGCATGTCATATGCCCCCTGATCTTGCTGATCTTTTTCTCGGGAAGGTGGATAACAAACAAGAGGAGTGACATCAAGCATCGTAGATGGAGCTATCACAAGTTCCAAACAAGGACCATGCTATAATGATGAGTCACTTTGTCTATTACTAGGAGCTAGGATTAATGCTTTTGAATATTTCTTAAATAAATCATTGTCAACATCAACATATTCATGTTTATCATCAAAAATATTAGGATGAACATTTTCATTATTAACAACATTCTCACCTATTTCTTCATCAAGATTACTAAAAATAGGAGCTCTAATTGGAATAGAACCATCATTTGTCTTTATCATTTTGCGCCTTTGATATGGAATTTCTCAACAAAGTGAGAAATTCCATTCACGAGAGCCAATTAATACAAAATAATAAATGAATACAAACTTGGTTGTCTTTATTAATAAAATAAAAAGCTTTTATAGCTTTAAAGAGGAAAAATTACTCCACAAATTGAGAGATACAATCTTTTAAATAAGAAATAAGAAATTAATTGAAATGGGACCTCTTAAAGCTTAAATCATTATATTTTCTAAGAAATGTATGATTTCAGCAAAAATCAGGATGTACCAAAAAGTCGAAACCAACATTGTGAGTTCACCCTTAACATATTTTTATATTATTTCTTATGAATGTAGGTTTTTCATCGAACATGAACTTCTTTGTTCAATGGATTGGGAAAGATAGTAAACTAATTTTAAAAAATTCTAAAAATATCTATACACAAGGTATTGATGTCTTCTTTCAAACAAAAAAAATAAAATTGAATTTTGATATATATAGAACAAGTTATATGTTCAAATGTACACCTATATCTAAATTATAATTAGTCAGACTTCAAAACTTTATAAAATGAAAAATATTCAACATACCACTATCAAACCAAATGCGTGCCCTAGCTATTGATGTTACAAACCAAAATTCAAAAGAATTAAGGTTTAATCATTTATAGAAAAAAAAAAATTATGCGTTTCGGGATGCACATCACTCTTAAAAAATGTTGTTTTCTATAAAATCCTACTTTGTGAGGGAGATGGAAAAATCAATAAAATTTTATTCAAACAAATTTGAAAAAAATATATTTAGAATCTACAAACAAGATGTTACAAATCACTAGTTTACATCATCTTCAAATTCTTAATGGTTTAAAAGTTATAGGTGTCGGAAAGTGAAGTTTTTTTTTTAAATGTTCATCTAAGTGTCAAAGTTGGTCAAAAAGTGAGAACCAGTATTGTGAGTTCACCCGTAAACAAAAAACACACAAGCAACTGATAGCTTAATCACAATAAAAAATACCAAAACACAAACCCTTAACATAATAGTCCAACAAAAGAAAACATAAAATCTAACACAGATTATTCAAGGCTTCAACAACCTCAACTTCCATCTAGTCCAAAATTAGATATTGCAATTAAAACTTTGCTCACTCCCTAGTCTTCTTGAGATGTCCATAGGTATGAGTTGTTGGGCCTCCACTATCATCCTTAGCCAGCTTACCCTTCTTAGCCAAGTTGAGATCAATAACAATGTTTCCCCCAAACTTCAAAGACTGCACTTTCTGCCAATGATTCACAAGGGTTTTAATCCTTTCTACACTAGTGAATGGATCTATAGCTCATGTTAGCCAAATTAGTGATTTATCATCAATTCTCTTCATCTTGGCTTGAATAAACCCAAACCTACCTTCATAGTCCTTCTTCAAGAGAGCAACATCTTTGGCCACATTTTTTAGGACATAGAGAATTCTTTTTTTTCCTCACCAGAGAGATCACAGTTTCAACATGCGCCCTAGAGGTAGCTCAACCATCACCTTGCTCCAGAGAAACCAATTTTCTTTTAATGGATCAAATATTGACATCAAATTGATTCAATTAGTAGTGTCCCTCCAAGACTTGCATTTTGATTTGTATTTCGATAGACCTATATCGACATATGGTGGATTACTCAGATGGTTATTTATGACTCTTCTGCTATCTTAGATTATATTGATCATGCTAGAACTCTATGTGGATTTAGGATACTCAATATGACTCATTATGCTTGGAGATTCATGTGATCGATGATGTTAGACATATTATGTGATATATGACATTTGATGGTTCTTGTGGTTGTAAGTATGTAGAATCACCTTGATGGATGGATTTATATGTTTTATGGATGCTTATGTGATCCTTGCTTATGTGGGATTACATGACTTATGATGAAGATATGTGGATACTAACCCTATTTCATTATTATGGTTCTATGTTATGTTTAATAACTAATTTTGTGAATGTCTTCGTGAGTAGAGACGATGTCATATCATTTATTGCGAGAATGATATGTCGTTGTGATCCTCTATCACCTGTCTATTAATAGTGATGTATATGTATCGTATATGTTGTATTTAGTGGTGATGCACTTTTGTAGGTACTAAACATCGACTCCACCTGGCTTCACAGGTCTAAGCATGTCTTTATTCCAATGGCAAGTTGTTGGAGATGGCATAGTTTCTCTCACACACTCTAGGTCTAAGTTGTGTACCTTGTCGATTTCGCCATAGCACAAGTTGAGGTTAGAGTTTTGTGTTATGTTCTTTCCCCTTTGGTGTAAGATGTTTTGAGTTTATGATTATCCCTAGTTAGAGTTGTGTGATCATTTATTTATTTAATATTTATCTTTAATTGATTTAAGGTTATTTGATTTAATTTATTATTTGATTTAATGGCTAATTGAGGTTTAATTATTCATTGTTTATTTACCTAAGTATTTCATTTATTATTTATTAATTACTTATTTGGTTATTTGATTATTGTTTAATCAATTTAATTTAATTTATTTCATTTATTGATTTATTGTTTATTTAATTAATTGATATTTATTTGCTTGTATTATTGAATATTATTGAATCATTATGTAATGGGATTTATATTCATTTTATTTTATTCTATGGCTTTATTATTAATATTAATTTATAATTATTTATTATTGGGTAAGGAATGTTTTGTATGGAGGATTATTATTTATGGGTGAGTAAATAAATATTACTGATGTTTATTAAGTCACATTGAAATTATATTATTTACATTTTATCTAATTGCTTTTCTACCCTTTTTAATTAATCTTGATTAAACCCACCTACCCTCCAATTTTATTGGTCGGATGAAAAGGTAGGTAAATAATATGTGTGTGTGTGTGTGTGTGTGTGTGTGTGTGTGTGTGTGTGTGTGTGTGTGTGTGTGTGTAATGTCTTTGATTATGTGTGGGGTATGTATAACATATGTGTTTTAGAATATTTTGATTGGTCATCCTTGATTAAGGTTTTTGGTGTTTAATTTTTGTGTTAATTCAGCTTCCTGTGCATTCACGAGGATTGGATTTTTTGGATGCCTTTTGGATATTTTGTTTTGGGAGTTTTTGCTTGTCTTTAGAATTGAATTACTAGAGGATTTTTGCTAGATTGGGAGTCTCTACTTTATATTTCATTTTTATTTCTTCGTTTTCCAGGTTGGCTTCGTTTTTCCTACACTTGGCATTTGATTCAAAAAATATTGCTCGCCATGTTTTGAAAAGATTGTTTGGGGATTTTTAAAATAGATTCCAGTTGTTTATTATTATCACATATTTGTAAGGAAAGAGATTGAAATGATCTACATTTGATTGGGAAAAATTTGAGTTTATGTATTGCCGAGATGGGAATTGTTTCCTAGATTTGTTTGAGACTTTGTGTGATGTTTTATGGCTTTAAATTTGTTTTGTTGAGGATTCCATGGCGCTATATATCCTATTTCAGTATTTACTATGTTTTGGTTCCATTAGGATCAGATGTAAGGAAGGGGTTGTGTCTGTAACACTTCCTATGTAATGTCTTTGTCAATGGGAGTCTTGAATCTTGTGTCTTTTACTCTATTTGATTAGGTGTAAACCCTATTATGCATTCCTGATGTATTTTTATGAGTTGTGAGTCAGTTTTGGGTCTATTGGAGATCTGAGCCCATATCTGGGCAAGATTGATTGACCCTAGATTTTGTTTTCTATTACTGAGACCCTTGATACAAAAGCACTAAATCAACAAACAAAAGCACTGCTCTGGGATACAATAGCACCAAAGTAGTGACAATAGCGCAAAAATAAGTTCAATATATTTATGGGTATGGTTTTCACTCCCAAAGGCTGTGTCTTGCATTGTTGATAATTTTTGGGCATTGTTCAATGCTTCTATGTTGTGTTTAATCCTATTTGGGCTCTATAAATTATTTTTGCACTTGCCTGTTGAGGTTTGGAAAGTTGCACCCACAAGATGAAGACATTCCTTGCTATAGAGGTTGTGTATATGTAGCTCCAACGAGAGGTTATGTGTGCCTCATTGTTGAGGATTGTGTGGTATCGATGCATTCATTATTTTGTCCTCTTTATGTGTTCATATTACTATTGAGGATCTCTTCAATGTTTCTTATGTGGCCATGATCTTATGGTATGTTTCATGTTTTATGGCACTCGTTGTATGCTCATTGCATCCTTTATGTTTCAGTTTGTATTAGTCTTGTATATGACTCTTGGATGTTGTTCTTGTGGAGTTTTATGTGGGTATTGTGTTGTACCTTTTTATGTGCCACCCTATGGTTTTGTTCCATGGTAGGGAGAGTGGGATCTTGCATGTGTGGAGTCATGGACCATGGTCTTGAGCATTAGACCTGAAGTAGTCACCAGTCAGGAGGGATCTCAAGGAGATCAGTCCAAACTGGTTAGTAAGAGTAAACACAATGGAAGCACAAAGATATGATGGAGGAAATGAAGAACATAGTTTTATTACATGGAACCTGATTACATCCAACTTGTAACAATGAGGTTACAACATACCGACATACATGTCTAGTAGAATAGGTCACACCGGGACCTTGAATCAAAAGATCTATCTTCTAGGCATAGTCTATCTCTCTGATACTTCTTGATTCTCCTATTGATTAAATTCTAAAACACGATTACAAATATATATAGTGATCCAAAGGATCCAATCAGCCGAAAAAGGATCAAAACCCAAAGAACAAGACCTAACATGCAAAATGAACAAGGTCAGCCTCCTCCAAGAGATTCCTCCAGAAAATCAAAAGGATGAAACATAGAAGGTTGGCCACACACCAAGAAACATCGAGATCAACATCCAAGGCTCTGCAAGCTTTGGAATGGGTTTTGATAGATCACCAGAATAGGTCTTAGGCAACCAGTAACAAGAGACTGCCAAGGAAAGTGATTGCGATATCTTGCCAAAAAGTGATCCAAAAGAGATGTGGTTTGAAAGAAAGAAATATGATCAATTCTTGAAGTAGAATCCAACTCCATAGGATCCGGTGATCCAAAACAGGGACACATAGAAAGGAAAACTGAAATTGCAAACAAAATAGAAAATAAAATATTTTTTTGGTTGATGCAAGATTGTTGTGAACCAGAGATGCTCCTGCATCAGACATCCAGGGTTAATAAAAAAGTGAGTCTTTTACTTTTCTAGGGTCAGAGGGAAACCAAGGCGGTCTACCTCTACCTGAGAATTCCAAGACGAATCTTCAATTGGTCTGCTCTTCCACTTCACAAGATATTCTTTGTACTAACTGTTCTAGGTACTATGCCCAATCCTACTATCCAAAATCTCTTCAATTTGATCTAGTTCCTTCTGAGGAAATTGTTTCTCAAGGTCTGCAACACTATCCTCATTGAATTCTAATTCATGGTACTCATGAAGATCTGCAATGTTGAATATAGGTGAAATACTTAAACTATCTGGTAGCCCTACTTCATATGCATTTCTAGAACTAAACTTCCTCAAAATCTTACAGGGTCCAAACTTCATCTACAACTTATTATAAGCTCCAACCAGGAATCTCTCTCTTCTCAAGTATACCATCACCTCATCGCCAACTTCAAATTCTTTATGTCTCCTCTTCTCATCTTCCTTCTCCTTATATTTTCTATTCTTGTCTTCTAAATGTTGTTTAACCTAAATATGCAATGCTACCATGTGATCTGCAAATTAGTCTACTTCTGAACTCTTTTGGTCTTCACTGCTAATGTCTCTCAATTCTTCTATTCCTCTAGGATGCACTCTTGGTACTTCTATTCACTAAATTGTTATAGGAAAACTCTGCTTGTGCAAGGATAATATCCCAACTTTTGATTTTATCTCCCACTAAATATCTCAACAAGTTTCCCAAACTTTGGTTAACTACTTATGTATGTCCATCAGTCTGTGGATGAAAAGTATAACTAAACTTCAAATATGTCTTCATATTCCTCCAAAGTGTTCTCCAAAAATAGTCAACAAACTTAGTATCTCTGTCTGAAACTATGTTCTTAGTAATCCATGCAATCTAACCACTTCCTTGAAAAATAGGTCTATTGCATGCAATGCATCTAATGTCTTCTTAAAATGTATGAAATGAGTCATCTTTGAAAATCTATCCACTACCACAAATATAGAATTATTCCCTCTCAGTGTCTTAGGCAACCCAAGTACAAAAACCATGCTTATATCCTCCCAAGGTCTTACCGGTACTGTCAAAGGTTTATACAATCCCACAATCTGACTACTACCTTTTGCAACTTGACAAACTCTACAACTTTGCACATATCTCTTAACATCCTTATGAATATGGGGCCAAAAGTACTGCTCATTCACTAATGCAACTGTTTTATCAATGCCAAAATGTCCTGCTAAACCTCCACTATGTTTCTCTTTGATTAGGTTCTTTCTCATGGAACTCTTAGGTATGTATAACTAAACTCCCTTGAATAACATCCCATCCTAAATGAAATAATCCAATCATTTGCTTCTATCAACCATAATTGGTTCTCTACATGCTTTCCAAGGTTCTACAAAATCTGGGTCTTCATCATACAAGGTCTTCAAATCTTCAAAACCTAATACTGTCACTCTCATCTCTGTTAGAAAATTCCTTCTCCTACTCAATGCATCAACAACTTTATTAGATTTCCCACTTCTATGCTTCAACACAAAGGTGTAACTCTGCAAGAACTCTACCCATCTCATATGTCTTTGATTCAACTTACTCTGACTGTTCAAATACTAAAAAGGTTGATGATCTGTATACAATATAAACTCCTTAGGCAACAATTAATGTCTCCATTTCTTCAAGGCTCAAGCCATGGTATAAAATTCTTGATCATATGCTAAATATCTCTTTTAGGCATGATTCAATTTGTCACTAAAATATGATACTACTCTCCCTTCTTGACTCAAAATAGCTCCTATTGTTGTTCCACTTGCATCACAATCCAATTGAAATACATTATTAAAATTTGGTAAAGCTAACACAAGATGCTCAGTCACTTTTTGATTCAACAATTCAAAACTTTTGTTTGCTCTGGTGGTCCACTTGAATTCCTTCCAATCTCCTCTCATGATCTCAGTCATAGGGTTACAAACTGAACTAAAATTTCTAATAAACTTCTGGTAAAAATTAGCCAATCCATGAAATGATCTTACCTCTCTAATGCTTTCTAGTCTAGGCCACTCAATAATGGCTTTCACTTTCTCAGGGCCCATCTTCAAACCATCCTCAGATATCACAAATCCTAAATAGACTAACTCATCCTTCATAAAAGTGCACTTCTTGATATTGATCAGCAACTTTTCTTCTCTCAACTTCTATAGAACTTGTCTTAACTACAAAAAATGCTCCTCTTTTGTTCTACTAAAAATTAGAATGTCATCCAAACACACAATAACAAAATTATGCGAGAATTTCTTCAATGCCTCATTCACCAGCCTCATAAAAGCACTCGGTGTATTAGTCAATCCAAAAGGCATCACCAACCATTCATATAGTCCTTCATTTGTCTTAATTGTTGTCCTCCATTCATCACCTTCTTTGGTCCTAATCTGATGGTATCCACTCTTGAAATCTATCTTTGTAAAGTATTGTTCTCCACTCAAACAGTCCATTATGTCATCCATCCTAGGCAAAGGAAACTAGTATTTCACTGTGATCATTTTTATTTCTCTTGAATCAGTACACATCCTCCATTCTTCTTAGGTGCTAATACTACTAGTACTACACAAGGGCTCAGACTTTCCCTGATCAAACCTTTCTTCAATAGCTCCTGCACTTGTCTATTCAGTTCTTTATTTTCTACTGGTGTTAACCGATGTGCAACTTTGTTAGGAAAACTAGCTCTAGGAACCAAGTCCATACAATGACTAATACTTCTAATAGGTGGCAATCCATCAGGTACATTCTCTAAAATGATGTCCTCATATTCTATCAGCAAATTTCTTATCTTTGTGGGATGTTCTCCTTCTGGCTCCAATCTCTAAGTCTTCTTAGGAATTAAGGAAAAACACACATTCTCATGTCTCAGTCCATCCATGAATTTCCTTCCATCTACTAAACAGATTATGGCATTCGTACAGACTTCATTATTCAAAGGTTCCTCCAAAGGTAACAAGGTTTGCTTCATCCCTTTGACCATAATAGTGTATGTATTCTTCCTCCCATCATGTATTGCCTATCTATCAAACTTCCAAGGTCTTCCCAACAAAAGATAACAAATATCCATAGGCATAATATCACACAAAACTTCATCATGATAATTCCCAATTTTTAATTTTACTAAATACTATTCACTTACTAACAACTTATGTTCATCCTGAATCCATGCTATTTGATAAGGCTTAGGGTGTTTCAATCTCTCCAATTTCAACTTATTCACCATCTCTTCTAAAATAAGATTATCTCAACTACCACAATCAATAACAACTTTAAAACACTTACCGGATACCTTACATCTGGTCTTGAACAGGTTCTTCCTCTGCAAGGGTTCTTCATCTCCTCCGGTATGACACAAAGCTCTCCTCATCATCAATAGTTCTCCATCTTTCAGTTTATTGTCTGATCTGGTGAGGTTTTCTTCCACCACTACTTCTCTTTTGGTAGCCTCTATCTTCTTACATTTCAATGCACGGTGTCCTTCTCCTCCACACTAAAAGCAGGTTCCTCTAAATGTCCTCTTGTCTTGTCTTCCAAAGTTCTCATTCTGGCAACCATCCAGTTGTCTCCTTCGGTATAAATTCCTATCATACTTCTCGTATGAATTACCCTCCTTTCTCACTTCCTTTTCCTTATTCTAATCTATACTGGTTCCTCTTCCTCGAAATATTCCTTCGGTAAACCTTCCACATCTACCTCTCTATCTCTGCTCATGTCTTTTGTTCAATTTCTCTTCAGCCTTTAGTGCATACCAGTAAGCCTCTTCAACACTCTCCAATTTGATCATACTGAGTTAATATTGTATAGACATCCACAATTCGTTCAAATATCTTGAAATCTACTTAACTTCATCATCAACATGCCCAGATCTAATTTTTAACTTTTAAAGGCTTTGGTGTACTCCTTCACACTAGATTCTTTCTGTCTCAGATTTGGCAACTTCCTGAACAAATCCACTTGATAATTCATCAGGACAAACTTTGATTTTAACTTAGAAATCATCTTATCCCATGTCTTAATCTTTTCTTTACCTCTTCTCTGTCTATCAATTTGCAAATGGTCCCACCAAAGAGATGCATGACCTTTCAACTGGGTACAAGCATATTTCACCTTCCTCTCTTCTGCAGTGTTTTCAAAATCAAAATACTTCTCCATCTTCGAGATCCAATCCATCAATTCATCTGAATCTAACTTCCCATCATATTCTTGTGGGGTAAAATAAGGTTTAGTGTTATCCCTACTCAAAACCCTTAAAAACATTTCTTCATCTGGATCAACTGTCAGTAGGTTCACTTTTTCTACCGAGGCTTCTTCTCCTTCATCTTTTCTCACATCCTCAACATGTTGGCCTCTTCTCTTGGTTGTCAGTACGGCTTCTAACCGGTCTGCTATTCCTTGTAACATCTCCATCACACTAGGGTTTTCATTCCCACGTGCTCCATCATTCTGAGTTCCTCTTCGTACCATTGATTCATACTAGTCCTCTGTAATTGCAAGTCAGATCTCCAATCCTCCACCCTACAACAAAATTTAGGACACACAACCTCTGGAATGAAACTTCACTCTGATACCACTTGAATCAATCACTGATGAGGAGGGATGTCAAGGAGATCATTCAACACCAGTCAGCAAGAGTAGACACAATGAAAACACACATACATGATGGGGGAAATGCAGAACAGATAGTTTTATTGCATGAAATTTGATTACATCCAACCGGTAACTACTGGGTTACAATATACTGGCACACAAGCCTAGTAGAATAGGTCACACCCGGACCTCGAATAAAAATATCTATCTTCTAGGCATAGTCTATCTCTCTAATGCTTCTTGATTCTCCAATTTCTTACATTCTAAAGAATGATTACAAATATATATATATATTGATCCAAAGGATCTAGTTAGCCCAAAAAGGATCAAAACCCGAAGAACAAGACCTAATGTGCAAAATAAACAAGGTTGGCCTCTGCTAAAAGATTCCTCTAGAAAATCCAAAGGATGAAACACAGAAGGTCTACCACACACCAATAAATATTGAGATCAATGTCCAAGACTTTGCAAGATTTGGAATGGGTTATGGTCGATCACCAAAATAGGTCTTAGGCAACCGATAACAAAGGAACAACTAGTAACAAGAAACTATGAAGGAAACCAGTAGAAATATCTTGTTGAAAAGTGATCCAAAAGAGATGTGGTTTAAAATCAAGAAAGATGATCAAGTCTTCAAGTAGAATCCAACTCCATGAGATCCAGTGAGCCAAAACTGGGACACGCAGAAAGGAAAACTGAAACTGCAAACCAAACAGAAAAGAAAATGTTTTTTTTGTTGATGTAAGATTGTTGTGCATCGGGGATGCTCCTACATCAAGACCTCTAGGAGGGGTTCTATACTTGTTGGAACCACATGAAGAGTTTATTTATAATTTCAAGTGATAATCTTAATAATTGATTAGTGGGTTTGGGTATATAGGAATTCACTAAATAAGATAATAATTAGTTTTATGGTCCCACCTCATAGCCCATGAAGTGTGCGCACTTGGGATGAGCTTGGGAAGACCGTTGGAGTGGTAAACTGATCTCCCTTGAATGGATCCAAGGTTGAGATGGTTCCACATGTCTATCAGGGTGAGGCTTGGCCCCTTCAGTTTTGAGGATAGCATGTGATGACACTATTTCCCTACATGTGTCCATTATCCATATGCCTATGTTGTTGATTATGCCTCTTGAAGTTTCATTGGCTGATTTATCCTCTTCATGTGTTTGCATACTTTGTTCATATTGGAGTCTTGTGGTGTCATGTTGTATCCTATGGTTGTTAGGTTTCAGCTTAGGTCTTGAGTGTGATTTGGAATCTTATGTCATCTCTTAGCATGGGAGTGGTTCCTTATTGATTCCACATGGTCAAGTTCTTGATGCCTTCTTCCATTGGGATATTTTATCCTTGGATGCTAGCATGTGTGGATTGGATTCTTGGATTCCTCATGTGACTATTCATTGGAGTTGAGTTCTATGTTCATGGAAAAGAAGACTTTGTATCATGATGCTACGTAATTGTAAAAGAGATTATGTATTCACATGTTATGTATCTTTATATGGTTGATGATGTAATTGAGAAAGAGACATGATGTAATAGTTAGGAAAAGATCTCCTTGTATATTCATGGATCTTTTGGATATCAAACATGTAATTATAGACTATAGTTCTAAGTGAAAGAAAGAGTAGTATTTGTACAATCATTGTGTTGAAAATTACATGATGAATGTGTATATGTATTAGCTTATGGATTTTAAATTGGAAGGGTGGTAGTTACTGTTAAACAACTGGTTATAGTAATGGAAATCATTTAGATGTGAAGGTTTACGTTACATAAAAGATAAAGCTTCTTCTCTTAGAAAATTATTGTTGAAGTTTAAATAATTATCTAGTCTTATTAAAGAGAATGGCTATGTTACTTATGCTGATTTCGTAGTGTATGAAATAATGGATATTATGAGTGTTTGAATTGTTGATTTCTAATAGTGTCAAAGGACATGTTATGTGATTAGATTATGCTTATGTTTTAAATATTTGATATATCACAATGGAAAGTAAATGGATAGAATGTATGATTATATTATGATGTCTAAATTGTTATGCGATGTATTGGTTTTATGTCAAGTAGTGACATTGAGATACCCTATGGAAAGGTTATGCATTGTATGGTCTTATCACATAGAGTTAAGTTTATTGAGTAAATGGTTAATCCACTTGCATAGTATGGTTCATATGTATGTTTATGTATTCATGTATGTAGTTAATGATACAATGATGTTTGATGGTAGTAATGTTGTGCTCTAAATGTTTGTGTTTGTGTTGTTATGAAGATTAATCAAAAGGGAAAAAAAATATCTCCTTTTGTCAGTATATTTTGGTTTATTTCTCTAGGGTATTTTGGCAGGAATTACACATTTCCAAAAAATACCATTTGGAAATCCTAAATTGGTCCATTGTGGCTTCCCTAGTTATACTCAAAAGATCAAGGAGATTTTCAAGGTCACTCCTAAGGAAAGGGGAGTCCCTTTCCATATCTTTGGGAAAGGGTGGATGATTAATTTTGTCCTTATTAGCATGAATAGAAAATGGATAGGAAGGGTCCACTCCCAAGGAGCCTTCCCATATACCCATCGAATTCACCCCTTCACCTATACAATTCCCCCTTCCAAGTTTTGGTTATCACCAATCTCCTCAGCATGCAACTCCTCATTATCCTAACTAGGAGAATCATGCATAGTCTTCTTCATTTTAACAAATATTTCTTTCCTATCCCTAAGAAGGGGATTTTCATTTTTTTTATCCTCTGACATTTAATTCTTGTTTTACTCTAAGGAAGTGTCATCCTCTATTTCCTAGTCCACATCCACTGAGTCATCACCACCTCACCTATATATGTCTCCATATCCTCCTCAAACCTTGTGTTAATGATATGTTGCTTTGCTCTTTTAAATTAATATTATCTCCTTCAATGTTTAAGGTCTTACAAACCTCTCTAAGAAGTATTAACTGAGAAATATTCAACAAATATTTTTTAAGTTTGGATACCCATTATTTAAAAGAAGTTAAAAAAGTAATAAGTTTTTGTTTAATGTTGCTTGAGATCTTATTTGTGATGGAAGTGGATTCACTCTGAGAGGGGGAGTGAATCAGAGTGATATATTTTTTAACTTTGAGTTGAATGCACAATTAAAATTTTCACCTTGAACCAATGTGAGAGATTTGTTTATGCAAGTTAATAACATTAACAACTAATATTAGAAGCATCATGTAACATTGTTCCATTAATGTATGAACAATCTTGTTTATGCTTTTGAAACAAAACTTCAAATTTGCACAAGGCAAGTTTTGAAATTCTTTATGAAAGATTTTTATAATCAGATTTAAATAATTCAGCTTTACAGATTTGAACAATTCAACTTTGCATGAGAGACTTGAACAATTTGAAATATCGACCCTTTTTTAACAAACTTAAAAGTATCAGAGCATTAACTGAATGAACACATTAACGTGTAACATAATGACAGACAAATAATATCACATAACACAAAGATTTCCTAAGTGGAAAAGCCCTCATGGGGTATTAAATACCACTTGCTAAAATTTCATTTTCATTGATCAAAGAGCATCAACTCTATAAAAATGATGGAGCAACAACTCAAGACCTTTTTTTGAAATACCAACTTCATAGGAGCACCAACCCCTCAAATTACAAAGTCACTCTCTTAGTTTGTAGTCAGTAATGACCTTGTAGTCAGTAATGACCTTATAGCTGCATCAAACTTGTAGTCCTAAAATTATTAATGAGTACAAAAAACATATATGATTTTCAACGTTGCCAATTATAATATGTACTATATATAACAGTACTGCAAAATCTTTCTCAAACTAAAATAGAATTCTCTGTTGTAAAAACCAGAGCCAACAAAGTATTTTTCAAACTTTTACAAATTTTTAAATGGAACAATAAATCTTCAATACTTCTTTGTTCTCTCTTTTTCATTCCAACTGAACAATGACTTAAAGTCATGAATTTATAGAGCAAGTAAAAGTGAAACCCTTGAACCAAACTATAAAACTCAAGTTCAGAGCCAACACTCGAGTTAGGGTTTCCATGGAAAAATACCAAATTACAATTGCAAATAAAACCACATTTGTTTTTCATCGGCAATTTCTAACTCTTTCCTTTTTTGAAAACAAGAATCTAGAAAAGTAATTATTCTCAAAACTAAAAAACAATAACCAGAAATGGAGTAATTCTTCTTTCATTTTTACTTTGTAACTTCATTCAATACAAAACAAAGAAAAAGAAATTTGTTAGAAACTGAAACAATGTAATCTTTTCCATTTTACTTTTCCATTTACCAAATTTACCTTTGAAAGACCAAAGCAATGTTTAGATATTACCTCCATTAAGGTGGTTCAAACTGCAAACAAAATCACATAAAATCCTCTATTACATTTGCTTCCAACTCATGGAGAGTCCACCAACCAACTCACCACCCTTCATAATCTGGCATATTTGAAAACCAAGACAGAGTACCAGCTAGAACACTCTCAATTGTAACTGTAATCTTATCATGGAGGCACTAGGGTTCGGTGTTACTCTTGCAAAATGAAATGAACCTTTGTTTACACTAATTTCTTTCATTAGATCCCCAAGACATAGTGAATGCCATAAATGACAATACAATCATTTTCAAATCTGTTTAGAATGGACAAAATGATATTAACCTTGAGTGCCAAGTCAATGTCTACTCACATCCACGTGAGTTATAATGTTGTCCATGTCATCAAGATTGTCGCTACCAACATAACAACAATATACCCATTGATGTGAATGATAACACTTTTCTATCAAACTTAAGCAACATGTGCTCAAATGAAACCTAAAACCTCATGTTAAAGAACTATCAAATGTAATGGTGGTCGACTATTTAAGTTGATGTTAATACATTATATAGAGCCTAATAATCATATATCAAAGTCAGCTTAAGTGCGAGTAGTGGATGAATGGATTGATTGTTTGAAGTTAGAGGGCTCTCTTCTTCTAGATTCAACGGTTAATTTATTGATGGACTTTGAAATTTTTCAAGATGCAAGCTATCAAAACTGCTTTGTCCAAATAAATGGAAGACATTGAAAAGAACACAAATCTCTGGGAAAAAATGGAAGATTTAAGGATTGATGTCCTTGTAGAAAACAAGGTAATATCGACATGAGAGAAATAAATCCAAATTATATCATTATTATCTCATAAATGTAAAATAATAAGGTCAATAATCATAAAAAAGGATCAAGAAAAGAAAGAATGTGATAATGAGATTGAGTAGATTTTGGTAGGGATAGCTGGGATTCCTTGTTGCTTGTATGATGATGGTCAGAAACTTATATCCAGTGAGAACATCATATAGTAATTGATTTCCCTAATTACTCACTGGGCATAACAAGACTTCTCATTGAATGCATTTGATAAAATTCTTGAGATACAAGTTAGTTTTGAAGTTCTTGCCTCAATGTTGAAGGATGGAAGAAAGAAGTATGTGAAAGATGGAGATGCAGTTTCCAGGGTTTGCGCTATCACTAGATCTACCATAATGTCAGACAAAGATGAGATGGAAGTTGTTTTGGCTCAGTTTGAGGGATTCAAGAAAATCAATGAGGAGGATAAAGAAGAATAAAGTGTCCCCATTGACACTATCTTTTCATGTAGTTTCATTCTTAGTTACTTCAAATATTCTTGCAATTGCATTTTAATTTTATGCAGTAGTTGTAGTCAAGTGGGACTGTGCCGTTGAATTAGTCAACTGCGCCCACCTTTTTCTCAACTTCTTTTCCTATATAAGGAGGACCTCTTTTTATAAATATTTATCTTTTACTATGCTAAGAAAGACTTTTCTGAATTTTTGCCTCAATAAAGACTTTGAGCTTTTTGATGTAAAAGTTGATTCAAGGAATTAAAGATAGCCATTTGTTGGTTTCCAAACTTTGTGTTGGGCTAAAGATTGTGTTTATGATTGAATCATTCTTGTGTTCAGTTCACATAATAATTTCCTAAATACTTGAATCTTATTGGTGATGGTGTTTATGTGAGTAAGATAGATTTCTAGTTGTTATAAGTAGACTTTGTGATATTTGCATATTTGGGAAATCTTTTGCTAGTTAAGTGATTACATAGTAAGCTTTGTATTTCTATTAGTTGCTCTAAGTTTTTAGGAAAATCAATCACATCTTGGAGACTTTGAGCTATGAGTTGTGATTATAGTTGTAATTGTGGTGATTAGAGTAAGTTTCACTCACATAAGACTTTGAGCTTACATGATTGTTGAGATATCATTGTAAAGATTGTTTTATTAATTTTTAGTTTTGTTAGTTGTAAGAAATATCATCAAGTGAAGGGAAATACATTAATTCTGAAAAAAGAGAATTACATGCCCCAAGCTTACCCCTGAATTTAATTTCAAAGTTGTTGAAATGCCCAATTTCTTCCAAGGACCATCCCCTTGATAAGAGGAAAGAATTTGTCTTAACATAGCTATGTGTGAAATACATATTTTGGCATTGGTACGCTGGTGACAAAATATTCACCCAATAGATTGCTTGAAGTATTCTACATATTAACTTTAGCCATAAATAAAGTTTCATCTTCATCACCTAAGGAATCATCAGATTCAGCATCTGAATCTTCTTTGCTAAATAGACTCTTTTTTTTCTTAAGTTATTGAAGTTAAACTTCTTTTAAGGACTGAAAGCCTTTTTCTTATAATGTTTTTCAGACATATCATCATCATTGTTTTGATCAACAAAAGGACAATGGGCTGCAAAATGACCAGCCTTGCCACAATTGAAATATTTGAGTGGCAATATTCCTCTATATTTCTTTTTAGTTTTCTCACAAGAAGTGCTTCTAAGGAATCAAACAATTCCGATTCACTATCTACATCTTCTTTCTTTTCAGTCTTAAATGCAGTCTCTTTTGATGTTGAACTAGTGTTGTCTATTTTTCTTGTTCTCATTTCAAATGCAATTAATGTTCCTTGAAGATAATATAAAGTGAGCTTATTAAATTTTTTCTTTTCTTCAAGGGCTTAGACCTTGGTTTCATACTTAGGCAGTAAGCTTCTAATGACCTTTTTAACAATTGTGAAATTGTCTACTTCTTCACCTAATCCTCTCATACCATTTACTACCTCATCTATTCTCAAGAAATATTCAGCACTTTTTTCATCATCTTTCATTTTCATATTCTCAAACTGAGTTTTGAGGGTAACAATCTTTGATTGTTTAACTTTTTCATTTCCCTGATAGATATTTTCAAGTTTGTCCTAGATTTCATGTGCAGATTTACAATGCATGATTTTAACAATGACGTCTTTTGTCAAGCCACACAAGATAGCATGTTTGGCTTGAGCATTCATTTCATATTTCTTTTCTTCATCAGGATCTGTAGGTATGGTAGTAGGTACAATATACTGACTACAGACTATATTCTAGACATCAAGGTCTATTGAAATCGGATATGTTTCTATTTTAATTTTCCAAAACACATAATTAGTGCCATCAAATAAAGGATCTCTAGTGACAGATGACCCCTCTTACTCATGTAACATGATAACAAACTTCCAAGACCAGGACCAATTCTAGGAAAGAGACCTAATGTCAGACCCTATGCTCTGATACCACTTGTTGGAAGTGGATTCACTCTGAGAGGGGGGGGTGAATTAGAGTGATATATTTTTAAACTTTTGACTTGAATGCACAATTAAAATTTTGACCTTGAACAAATGTGAGAGATTTGTTTAGCAAGTGAATAACATTAAAAACTCATATTAAAAGCATCATGTAACATTGTCCTATTAATGTATGAACAATATTGTTAATTATTTTGAAACAGAACTTTAACTTTGCACAATGAAAGCTTTGAAATGCTTTATGGAAGATTTTTATAATCAGATTTAAATAATTCAGCTTTCCAGATTTGAACAATTCAACTTTGCATGACAGACTTGAACACTTAGAAATATGAACCCGTTTTGAACAAAATTAAATGTATCAAAGAATTGAGTGAATTAACACATTAACATGTAATAGAATGAGAGACAAATAACATCACATAACAAAAATATTTCCTAAGCACCAACTCTGTAACAACAATGAAGCAACAACTCAACACCTTTTTTGAGATAACAACTTCATAGGAGCACCAACCCCTCAAATTACAAAGTCACTATCTAATTTTGTTGTCGGTAATGACCTTACAACTGCATCAAACTTGTAGTCCTAAAATCATTAATGAGTACAAAAAACATATATGATTTTCAATGTTGCCAATTATAATATGTACTGGATATAATAGTACCACAAAATCTTTCTCAAACTGAAATAGAATTCTCTATTGTGAAAACCAGAGCCAACAAAGTATTTTTCAAACTTTTACAAATTTTCAAATGGAACAATAAATCCTCAATACTTCTTTGTTCTCTCTTTTTCATTCCAACTGAAAAATGACTTAAAGTCATGAATTTATAGAGCAAGTAAAAGTGAAACCCTTGAACCAAACTATAAAACTCAAGTTCAGAGCCAACACTCGAGTTAGGGTTTCGATGGAAAAATACCAAATTACAATTGCAAATAAAACCACATTTGTTTTTCATCGACAATTTCTAAATCTTTCCTTTTTCGAAAACAAGAATCTAGAAAAGTAATTCTTTACAAAACTAAAAACAATAACCAGAAATGAAGTAATTCTTCTTTCATTTTTACTCTATAACTTCATTCAATACAAAACAAAGTAAAATAAATCTATTCAAAATTGAACCAATGTAATCTTTTCTATTTTACTTTTCCATTTACCAAATTTACCTTCAAAAGACCAAAGCAATGTATAGATATTACCTTTGTTAAGGTAGTTCAAACGATAAACAAAATCCCATAAAATTATTTATTACCTCTTCTTCCAGCTTGTGGAGAGTCCACCAACCAACTCGCCACCCTTCATAATCTGGCATATATAAAAACCAAGACAAAAAACCAACTAAAACACTCTGCAACTGTAACTGTAATCTCATCATGGTGGCGCTAGGGTTTGGTGTTATTCTTGCAAAATGAAATGAACCTTTGCTTACCCTAAATTATTTCATTCAAGTCCCAAGACATAATGAATGCCATAAATCATAATAGAATCATTTTAAAATCCATTTAGAATGGACAAAATAATATTATCCTTGACCGCCAAATCAATGTCTACTCACATCCACCTGAGTTATAATGTTTTCCATGTCTACTCACATCCACGTGAGTTATAATGTTGTCCATGTCATCAAGATTGTCACTACCAACATAACAACAATATAACTAGTGGTGCAAATGATAACACTTTGTTGTCAAAGCTAAACAACATGTGCTCAAATGAAACTAGAAACCTCAATTTTAAAGCACTGTCAAATGTAATGGTGGTTGACTATCTAAGTCGATGTTAATAAATTATATAGAGCTCAATAATCATATATCAGAGTTGACTTAAGTGCCAACTTAAATGCACTTTCATATCAATAAGATATGCAATATAAATGGACCTGACACTTATGAAAAGTGTATAAAGTGCTATGTAAGCCCGATACCAAACTAACCCAAGGGCTAAATGAAACATGATTACCATTTTGACAACCACCAAAAAAATATATGAGCAATATGTATGGATAAATAACTTGCACCAAGGATACTTAGTTGAATATGAAGTGTAGTCTATATGAAGCTATGTAATGGCCAACTCATGAATGCAAAACTGACTATGAGCCAATACAAAGTATATCATAAAATATACTGAAATCAAATGTATATTACCTTCAATCTGAAAACAATCACCTGTATGTGTCACGATAGAACCAAGTAAAACTGAAATCCAATATATCAAAAATAAGTGTCAAGTGATGTCAATATCACAACAGGATAGTATAAAAACATAACAGAATGATATCACCTAAACAGTGAACCATAACCCTATAATCAAGATGTCTTTTCATCTACACATGGAATAAAAAGATTACTACCATCAAAACTGAATATAAACCAACATCACAATGATATCATTGAACAAGATACTAAATGCCAAAGACAAAGACAAGAATGCCAAGACCAAGTGTGCCAAAGCTGAATATGCCATATGCCAAGATCAATGTGCCAACTGGACAACCATTTTGACATCAAGGACAAATATAACACAAAAGGGATGTCAAAAAAATCCCCCTTTGTCCTTGATGGAAAAAATTGAGCCATCTAAAAGAAAGTATGCCAACTGAAGCAAAATGAGAAAAATCACCAATAAATATGTTGAAGCAAAATCAGCAAATATACCAACTGAAGAAAAATTAGAAAAATCACCAATAAACTCATATTTCTCCCCCTTTTTGTCACAAGGACAAAGGGAAAACTGAGTAATGCCAAGAAAAATGAACAAAACCAGCTGTAGATATAGCATGGAGCAACAAATAAGAATCATTGGAAGCAACAGTAAGATGCTTAGAGAGATTAGAATCTCCCCCTGAATCAATGAAGGACATTTAAGAGAGTAAAGATTGAGAGACAAATCCCAATCGAGACTGGAGTCTTTCAGATACCTCTTTAGTCAAAGGCTTAGTGAAGATATCTACCACCTATACTTATGTGGAAACATATTGCATAGTTACCTCATTAGCAACCACTTTTTCTTGTAAAAAGTGAAATTTAATGGCTATATGTTTGGTTCGTGCATGCATAACTGAATTCTTAGACAAATTTATAGCACTAATATTGTCACAAAATATAGGAATGGGTTTTGCAACGTCAATACCCATATCAGAAAGTGTATGAGCCATCCAAAGAAGCTGAGTACAACAAGATGTAGTTGTAATATATTCTGCTTCTCATGTAGACAATGGAACAAAGTCTTGTCTTTTTTTATGCCAAGCCACAAGATAATCACCAAGGAAAAAAGTTGCACCACTCGTACTTTTACTATCATCTAGATAACCGGCCCAATCAACATTAGTAAATGCCATTAAAGAAAAATCATTACTCCTAAGATACCAAAGACCAAAATTAAGAGTACCCTAAATATGCTTAAATATTCTTTGAACAACTATAAGATGTGACTGTTTATGAGTAGATTGAAATTGAGAAACCATACAAATTGCCTGCTTTAAATCAGGTTTTGATGCAATTAAGTATAACAAGCTGCCTATCATAGACCTATATTCAGATTGATCAACATCAGGAGAATCATCATTTTTAGAAAGCTTACAGCCAGTTACCATAGGAGTGCTCACTGGATGACAATTATCCATCTTAAACTTTTTCAACATTTCCTTTGCATATTTTGTTTTTGGTAGAAATATACCATGTTCAAGTTGAGAAACTTGAAGGCCAAGAAAGAATGTTAGTTCACTTGACATTGACATTTTAAATTCTAATTCCATAATCTTTGAAAATGATTTAGAGAAAGTATCATTGTTGCATCCAAAGATTATGTCATCAACATATACCTCAACAAATAGAGCATCATTAACTTCCAATTTGACATAGAGGTTGTTGTCTACACCACCTCTTTTGAAACCATTTTCTATTAAGTGTGCATCCAAACTTGAATACCAAGCTCTAGGAGCTTGTTTAAGACCATACAAAGCCTTTTTCAACCTATAAACATGATCTGATTTGTCTTTTGCAACAAACCCTTTAGGTTGTTCCATATACACTTCCTCATCAAGATAGCCATTCGAAAATGCAATTTTAACATCCATTTGATAAACCATAAAATTATTGAAATATGAGTATGCTAAGAATATTCTAATAGATTCAATTTGAGCAATAGGTGCATAAGTTTCACCAAAGTTGATACCTTCCTATTGTGCATACCCTTTTCACACAAAACATGCCTTGTTTCGAACCACCTTGCCACATTCATCCAATTTGTTTCTAAGTGTCCATTTGCCACCAATAACATATTTATCATCAGGTCTTGGGAGTAATTCCCAAGTTTTATTCTTCTCAATCTGGTTGATTTCTTCCTGCACCTTCCTGCATAGCTTTCAACCAACAATCATCATTTAAGGCACCATTAATAATTTTAGGCTCAAATTCAATTACCAAATAAAACTGTTCAACAATTTGACCTTGTTCATCAAGTTTTTCTTTACCTCGGGTTAATATTCCTACATTTCTATCCACAATAATTTGATTTTGAGGATGATTCTTGATAATAATCCTAGAGGGTGTTTTTATAAGTATTACTACCTTAGAACTTGATGCATCCTCCTACTGAGCATCATCTATTTTAGCAGATGTAGGAGACCTGTCAATTCCTATTGTAGGTTCCTCAACATCTTGCACATGATCATCATCTAGAAGCAACTTTTCATCAAATGTTACATTAATAGATTCAACAATATTATTTAGACTCTTATTGAAATATTTATAGGCTTTACTATGTGCAGAGTATCCTAAAAAGATACCTTCATCTAACTTAGATTGAAAGCTGCCTAGATTTTCATCATCCTTTTTAATAAAGAATTTACGACCAAAATTTTTTAAGTATTTTATTGTGGCTGAATGACCATACCATAGCTCATATGGAGTAAAATTGGATTTCACCCTAATCTGCACCCTGTTTAGAATATATATAGTTGTATGAACAACTTCTTTCCATAATGTATCAAGCAATTTAGCTTCATCTATCATTGTTCTTGCCATTTCTTTCACAATTCTATTTTCCCTTTCGACAACCCCATTTTGTTGAGGTGTCCTAGCAGCAACATACTGCCTTTTGATGCCATGTTGTTCACAATAATAAATGAATTATTGAGAGGTAAACTCACCTCCTTTATCTAATCTTAAACATTTAAGTTTGAAATCTGATTCTTTCTCAACCATTTTATGAAAGATTTTAAATATTTCAAAGGCTTCTAACTTATGTTTGAGAAAAGTTACCCAAATAATTCTAGTGTAGTCATAAATAAACAACATGAAGTATTTTTCACCATTTATTTATCTTGTCCTAGTAGGAACACATAAATCAATGGGGTATGTGCAGGATCATGGTGTGCCAAAACTGGCCCTTAAGTGGCAATGAAATTTTAGAAAATTAGAGTTATGCAACTTGACATGAAAATTTGAATAAGTTGTGAACATTATTTTTAAAATATGTAAGAAGAGAATCTATAGAAAACTGAATTTAGTTTCTAAGCTAATAGTTGTTTTTTGAAAAACAAAATAATCCTATTTGATGAAAATTTCAAATTTCAATGCAGTGGTACTAAAATTTCAAGAAAAAGATAAGAAGTAGGTGTATGTCTGACCACCCTAATCACAATAAAATCATAATTATTTTTTATAATATTCATAATATAAGTATTAGACTCATGTCCGGATGTGACACATATTTTTTTATAATTTTTTATAAAGTAAATAATTATTTATGAATTTTTTACTACAACTTTTTAGAAATTCAGAAACTCCTATGTCTGACCACCTTAACTTGGTCAAAACCTTGTGATTTTTTTATTTTTTATTTTTCCCTATAGTAGACGAAGCATAGGATGTGACGCATATTTTGGATTCGAAAAATCTTATAGCATTTAAAAGTTATGAGTGTTTTTCAATCAGTCTATTAATAAGGACTTTTGTCAGAATTCAATTAGAAAATAAATTATTATTTATTAAAGTTCAAATAAGAAAAGCCTTATATTGTTGGAAAGCTGAAAATGTCCTTAAAAAACCCTTTTCATTTTATAAATTTTGACTATAAAAAAAGGTGTCAGCAACCAGTGTAAAGTTTGGAAAATCAAGGATTACTAAAAAACATGTTTTTTCAATTGACTTTCCAAGCTTGTCACTTCCAAGCCAAATCCCAAAGCATTCCCGAGCCAAAATTTCAAATTTTAAATTTGTACAACAAAAATCGAATATCGGATTTTAATAAGTAAATTCAATAACTAAATTTGCACATAATTAATCTATTGTTTATTAATATAATATATTAATATGCAATATATTAATTTATAAGGGAGAGGGAGAGGGGGGAGAGAGAGAGAGAGAGAGAGAGAGAGAGATGGGGAGGGAAAGGGAGAGAGAGATAGAGAGAGATAGAGAGATTACGGGAGAGGGAGAGAGAGAGGGGGATATATATATAGAGAGAGAGAGAGAGGGGCGAAGGGAGAGAGAGATATTAGGGGAGAGGGGGGGAGGGGGAGGGGGGGAGAGAGAGGGAGGGGGAAGGGGGGAGAGAGAGAGAGAGAGAGAGAGAGAGATAGAGAGAGAGAGAGAGGGAGGGGGAAAGGGTCATATTATGTCCTAAGGGGTCATATTGTGTCCTATGGCCTGTTAGGACACCATAAGACCTCTTAGGTGTCAATTTTTTGTAAGCAATATTGGTACTACTTTTTATATTATAATAATGGTTCATCTTGCCACCTTATGACACACTATGACCCCTTATGACACCATATTGTGTCGTTAGAGGTCATATGATGTACTAAGGGGTCATGGGATACCATATGACCCCTTACCCCTTATGACACTATATTGGGTCATTGTGAGTGCTATGGTGTCCTAAGGGGTCATAATGTGTCCTATGACCCCTTAGGACACCATATGACCCCTTAAAACACCAAATTGTGTCGTTATGGGTCATATTGTGTCCAAAGGGTTCATATTGTGTCATATGACCCCTTTAAGACACCATATGACTCCTTAGGACACAATATGACCCTTTACAACTCCATACAGTGTCGTTATGGGTCATATGACCCCTTATGACACCATATGGTGTTGTTAGGGGTCATATGGTGTCCTAAGGGGTCATGAGACACCATATTACCTCTAAGGACAATATATGATCCCTTATGACACCATATTGGGTCGTTATGGGTCTTATGGTGTCCTAAGGGGTCATATTGTGTCCTACAACCCCTTAGGACACCATATAACCCCTTAAGACACCAAATTATGTTGTTATGGGTCATATCATGTGCTAAGGGGTCATATCATGTCATATGACCCCTTTAAGACACCATATGACCCCTTAGGACATAATATGACCCTTTATGACTCTATATGGTGTTGTTATGGGTCATATGACCCCTTCTGGCCTCTTATGGCATCATATGGTGACGTTAGGGGTCCTATGGTGTCCTAAGGATTTATATCATGTCCTATGACCCCTTAGGAAACCATATAACCCTTTAAGACACCAAATTGTGTTTATATCAGTCATATTGTGTCCTAAGGGGTTATATTATGTCATATGACCCCTTTAAACACCATATGACCCCTTAGGACATAATATGACCCTTTACAACTCTATGCAGTGTCGTTATGGGTCATATGACCCCTTATGACACCATATGGTATCGTTAGGGGTCATGTGGTGTCCTAAGGGGTCATGGGACACCATATGACCCCTAAGGACAACATATGACCCCTTATGACACCATATTGGGTCGTTATGGGTCATATTGTGTCCTAAGGGGTCATATTGTGTCATATGACCAATTTAAGACACCATATGAACCCTCAGGACACAATATGACCATTTACGACTCTATATGGTGTCGCTATGGATCATATGACCTCTTATGGCCCCTTCTGACACCATATGGTGTCGTTATGGGTCCTATGGTCTCCGAAGGGGTCATATTGTGTCCTACGACCCCTTAGGACACCATATAACCCCTTAAGACACCAAATTGTGTTTTTATGGGTCATATTGTGTCCTAAGGGGTCATATTGTGTCATATGACCCCTTTAAGACACCATATGACCCCTTAGGACACAATATGACCCTTTATGACTCTATATGGTGTCATCATGGGTCAAATGAACCCTTATGACAACATATGGAGTCATTAGGGTCATATGGTGTCCTAAGGGGTCATGGGAGACCATATGACCCCTAAGGACAACATAAGACCCCTTATGACACTATATTGGGTCATTAGGGGTCTTATGGTGTCCTAAGGGGTCATATCATGTCCTACAACCCCTTAGGACAATATATGACCCCTTACGACATCAAATTGTGCTGTTATAGGCCATATTATGTCATAAGGGGTCATATTATTTCATATGACCCCTTTAAGACACCATATGACCCCTTAGGACACAATATTACCCTTTATGACTCTATACAGTGTCATTATGGTTAATATGACCCCTTATGACACCATATGGTGTTGTTAGGGGTCCATATGGTGTCCTAAGGGATCATGGGACACCATATGACTCCTAAAGACAATATATGACCTCTTATGACACCATATTGGGTTGTAATGGGTCCTATGGTGTCCTATGGGGCCTTATTGTGTCCCACGACTCCTTAGAACACCATATAACCCCTCAAGATACCAAATTTTGTCGTTATGGGTCATATTGTGTTCTAAGGGGTCATATTATGTCATATGACCCCTTTAAGACAACATATGACCCCTTAGGAAACAATATGACCCTTTACGACTCTATATGGTGTTGTTATGGGTCATATGACCCCTTAGGACACCATATGATGCTTTTAGGGGTCCTATGTTTTCCTAAGGGGTCATATTGTGTCCTACAACCCCCTAGGAAACCATATAACTCCTTAAGACACCAAATTGTGTCGTTATGGGTCATATCATGTCCTAAGGGGTCATATTGTGTCATATGGCCCCTTTAAGATACCATATGACCCCTTAGGACACATTATGACCCTTTACAACTCTATACAATGTCGTTATGGGTCATATGACCCATAATGACACCATATGGTGTCGTTAGAGGTCATATGGTGTCCTAAGGGGTCATGAGACATCATATGACCCCTAAGGACATCATATGATCCCTTATGACACCATATTGGGTCATTATGGGTCCTATGGTGTCCTAAGGGATCATATTGTATCCTACAACCCCTTAGGACACCATAATCTCTCTTTGTCTCTGTCTCTCTCTATCTCTCTCTCTACCCCCCTCTCCCCTAATCCCTGTCTCTCTCTTCCCCTTTCCCCTAATCTGTCTCTCTCTCTCCCTCTCCCCTAATATCTCTCCCCCTCCCCCTCCTCCCTCTCTCCCCTAATCTCTTTCTCTCTCCTCTCTCCCCTAATATTTCTCTCCTCTCTCCCCTAATCTTTCTCTCTCACCCTACCCCCTCCCCTCCTCTCCCCTAATCTCTCTCTCTCTCCCCTAATCTCTCTCTCTCTCTCTCTCTCTCTCTCTCCCCCCTAATCTTTCTCTGTCTCCCCCTACCCCCTCTCCCCTACTCTCCCCTAATCTCTCTCCCCTCCCCCTCTCTCCCCTAATCTATCTCTCTCTCCCACATCCCCTAATCTCTCTCTGTCTCTCTCTCTCTGTCTCTCTCTCTCTCTCTCTCTCTCTCTCTCTCTCTCTCTCTCTCTCTCTCCCTACCCACTCCACTCCTCTCTCTCTCTCTCTCTCTCTCTCTCTCTCTCTCTAAAATATGAGTACTAAAATCAGATATCCGATTTCTGCCACTGCCATTAATGTGGCAACAGTAAAAAAAGGCAGCAATGAGAATAATTTTTGGGACCACAAATTTATACATTAAAATCGAATATCTGTATAATCCGATATCTGATTTTTGTAAATAAAAAAGAGCCTTGTGGGCCATTTTTTGGATTCCAACATCCCACATTCTTCACATTCTATTTTCTATCAACAATCACAAGCTTTTAGACAGGTTGAGACAAATTTGTTCTATTGAGATATTCTTAAAGTCAAATCTTACAATGTCAATCATTTAGGAGCATCTTTGTGGAGGTAAATGGGGAGTAGTAGTCGTCGGAAGTCTGAATGCAAAAGAAAACTTTCAAATGACCAAATTGAAATGTATAGAGAAAGAGATAGAGAAGGTCATAGGAGGAGAAGACAAGGTATGTTAAATATTGCTAATGTTAGTTCAAGTGAAGAGGAAATTGAATTTGAAAATGTTGAAAAAGTTATTGAAAATGAAAATGTAGATTTTGAAAGTTTGAAAATGTTGAAAGTGATAATGAAAATACTCAACATGACGTGATAATGGGAAGTGAAAATTTGGGAGTTGACAATGAAGGTGTCCATAATTTTGGTGTAAATATGAAATTTTTTGACATTGGAGGTGAAAATGTAGAAAACTTTGATGTAGGAGGTGAATTGAAGGTGAAATTTCTCAACCAAGTGAACAATATGTAACACCTAATTACTTCAGAAATGAAGACCCTCTCATGGATGAAAGACAAATTCCAAAGCCAAGACCTTCAAGAACCCGAAAATGGTTACTTGAAATTGATGAGAACATTATTGTGAATCTTGAAGGCAAGATTCGATTGTGGGCTACACAATTTTTCGACCAAAATTTTAGCAATAATTCATTGACCAAGCAATGCCAACTTTTTGTTTAATTTTTAAAGATGATAAAGATGAGACCATTGCTAAACAAATTGAATATTTTTATGAGCAAGAAGATGGAGAGAAATTCTATTATTGCCAAAAATCTATTTGATGCTCTCAATTCTATGGGAAAGAACACCAATGAAAGAGATAAGAGAGCTTCTTGAAGAGTGATTACAATCTCCTAAATAAGACTTCAATTGAGGAAGGCTCATCAAATGAGACAAACTTGTGTTGATTTGAACATAAACCGTAAAACTTTGGATAGAGCACCTGCACGAAGACAAAGACTTGATGATCCACTTCAACATGATACATGGGCTTTTGGTGGGAGGCTTCCACGTGTTGATAGAAAGTTGACTGACAATGTGAAGGAGGAGATTCAACAATTTGGGAACTCTAAGTCTACAGTATCACCCAATGTAAAGGATGTTTTGAAATTAAGAATCGACAATGGAGACCACACACCACATCCCAAACATTTCTTGGAATCAAGCCAAACAATGTTGTACAAAAAATTTTGTGAAGTACATCCAACTTTGTAAATATCACAAAGGGCCTTTGAATCTTTGAAACCATTTTATTATGTACCTCTTAAGATTTGTAATACTTGTTGTTGCAGGTACCATGTGGAGTTTTCAATGTACCATGAAATTTTATGCCATACTTGTTATACGATGCATACTAATGAGATGTTGCAGGAGTATGGTGCAATGCTATTTTTGAGATCATCAAGAGACTTGCAAGATCTATTTTTATGTGCTTGAGATGATGGCTGCTATTTCTATAGAAATGATTTTTTGAATGAGAAGTTATCACAATGTGGTGAGTTGTCAAAGTTTGTTTCATGTTTTCATGAGGGCAGCGAACATGAGTTTGGAAAGAATTATGTTGATAAAAAAAGATATGAGATAGTGAAATATACTTTGAAGAGCAGAGGTGAAGGTTCTAGATGCGAATTAGTCTCAAGAGAAGTGAGTGTTGCTGATTTTATTTTGGATTTTAAGGAAAATATTTTCTACAAGTATGCAAGGCACACCCATAGGTCTCAGTGGTTGGATCAATAGTTCAGGGTGTGTAAGAACTCTTTCCCGATGGGCACTATTCTATCAGTGGTTGATTTTGCAGAGAACAATACATTGCAACCATAGAATGAGGTACAGTCTCAGTACTACAATTCAATCCAGATTGCTATTTTTGTTCACATTACGTATAGACATGCTCCTGATAGTATAGAAGAGGATAGGAAGATAATCAGGGAGTATCATTTTTATATGAGTGATGATAGATCACACTCCTTCGAGTATGTGCAACATTCTTTTGATATTTATTTTGAGTTGTTGCATGAGAAATATATTGCAATTGATTGACATATCGTATGGTCAGATAACTGTACGAGTCAATTCAAGAATGCCCGTATCTTTAGAATGTATGTAGAGAGGTGTATACCTCATATTTGGTGTTTATTTGAGGCAAGGCATGGGAAGGGGGAGCATGATGGAGAAGGTGCATGTTTTAAGAGAGCTCTAGTTAAGGAGAAACTGATGATTTCAGGTGCAAATTTCTTTGATGCATGTTCTATTGTTGATTGGTGTAGCTCAACATTGTCACATGGAGGTACTCTTGATTCAGCAGTGACCAAATTATTTTGGTTGGTTGAGGAGGGCATAGTGGGATACAAATTGGATTGTCAAACAATTAAAGATTCTTCAAAGATGCATTCATTTCTCAGCTTAGATGCAAGTACATGGACCATTTGGACACGAGCATTGGCTTGTTTTTGTCAGAGTTGTGTTTGGTGTGATTGGGTTGATAAGTGGGTTCCCCAATATCTAACTCCTTTATCCCAAACAATATCCTTGTCAAATGATGACATGGAAAGTTCACTTGAGTATGACCGTCTATCAGATCTTGTACATCCAAGACATATTTTTGCAGTTGTTGCACTGCAAGGAAATGAATAGAGATCATAATATTGGTTGGCATGATGTGTATAGGGAAAATAGAAGCTAACACAACCAGTGACAGATGATGATGGGTTCACATATCCTACAAGTTCAATTGTTGCTAAGGGAACTTGGTTGCAAACATACATGATTAGAAAAGAATGGAATACCTACATTTGAATACTATGAGAGACACAAAACCATTCTCATATATTCACACCTTATTATAGCTACAAATGTCAAGTTGTTGAAGCATCAAGCAAAACCGATGACCAAAAACCTATGGATAGTGACTACTACTGATCATGAAGCAATACTGGATACTCTTAATCAAAGAGATGATCCTTTAGGCATACTTGAGTAGTAGGTCTTTAATGGTGCCTTATTTTTTTATCATGCATTTTATTTAAAACAATGATCATAAAACCTTAATGTTCATGTCTGTTACATGTATATTAAGGATGTGTTCAAAATGTAGGTCTATTGATGAACTTTTTTTTTTGGCATCACAGTTTTTGCATGCACATAGAGGGTACACTCGATATAATTCGAAGGGACGTATTTTTGCAACACGGCTTATTATCATGCATTTGATGAGCTTTACAATTTTTGTTATTAGACAACACTATTTGACAATTTTTGATGATATAATTATCATAAAACCTTTATGTTCATGCAAGTCTTTTTGATGATATACAACACTAATGCATTATGATTTTTGCATCAACATAGTGGGTTCTCTTGATATAATTCGAAGGGATGTATTTTTATGGTATATAATCCCACCTTTTCATTTATTATCATGCATTTCAATTGAAGTGATTATCATAAATACTTTATGTTCATGCATGCATTTTATGTGTAGACTAACAATTCTTAAAAATACAGGTTCATGCTAGAACATTCGTCGTTAACTAGTTTACTCTTGTTGATGGTACATATTCCTTTGTGCATTAATCAAATTAAATTTTGTGCATAAACACTAGGTCAAGCAAATGTATTTCCATTTAGAAATGACAATATCTACCATCATCTTCAACCATGCAGTGAGAAGGGCTTTAATCAACATGCATCTTTCTTCAAAGTTATGCTTGTAGACTTTGCAGAGAAACTAGTAAGTTTCATAATTATACAATCTTGTACATCTTAAAAATGTTTCAAATTATATATTTATAATTTGACAAAATAATTTGCATTAAGTGTTATAATTTGTTTCTTGTAGCACATTCATTCTGCATAAAAAGGTTGCTTATTTTGGTCTTCATTTATATGTAGGCATTGTTGTATGTAAGTTTTTCTCTTAGGACATGAGGATGTCTGATGTAGATGAAGTGGGATGTTGTATTTGTATATGGATGTGAATTTATGTAACTTTGTTATGAAGATATACGATGTCCATGAGAAAATTGGTTTAGTTATATTGATGATATACAATGTATCTATACATGAGTACATTGGTGTAGTTGTATTGATAATGATGAAAAATCATATTTGCATATTCGTTCATGGATGTCACATGAAAGTGTAATGGTAATTATGTGTATACAATACATGGAAATATTGATGATCATTATGTTTCTACAGTGTAATGCTTTTTTATCTATATTTTTTCATTTAATGAGACTGACAATTTTTTGCCAACAAAAAAAATGCTGCCCTAATAAAGCCGTGGGGAAACTTGAAAAAGAGAGATAGGATTTTGTAGGAACACCTTTCATGGCCCCATAGGTTCAAATAGATTTTTTGTAGGTGCCACAGATTGTGAGTTAGGGCCCATCAAAGTTTGACAATTTTTAGCACTTAGGGTGCTCAAGGGATGATGCCGGTAAGGTATGACCTTGAGCATTCAACCGAGTGGGCAAGGGGGATAGGAGCATTCATAGGGTAATAATGCCTACTTGGAAATGTCAGAACTAACAGTTCATTATCATGATGAGAAAAACAAGAAATTGGCCACGTGACAACATTCGATTGAATGAGTGATTATTTTTTTGCCAACTGAAAAAATGTTGCCATAATAAAGCCTTAGGGAAACTTTAAAAAATGAGATAGGCTTTTGTAGAGACCCCTATCATGGCCTCGTAGGTTCAAATGGATCATTTGCAGGTGCCACGGATTCCAAGTTAGGGCTCGTCAAAGTTTGACAATTTCTACCACTTAGGGTGCTCAAGGCACGACGCTGGTAGGGTATGACCCCGAGCATTCAACCAAGTGGGGGGGGGGGGGGTAAAATAGGGGCATGCATAGGGTAATAATTCCGAACTAGACATTTTGAAACTGATGGTTCGTTATCACGATGAGCAGAATGAGAAATTGGCCACATGACAACATTCGATTGAATGAGACTGATGATTTTTTTCACCAACTAAAAAAATGGTTCCCTAATAAAATCGTAGCGAAACTTGAAAAACTAAGATAGGATTTTGTAGGGACCCCTCTCTTGGCCCCATAGGTTAATCAAATGGATCATTCACAGGTGCCATAGATTCCGTGTTAGGGCCCATCAAAGTTTGACAATTTTTTGCACTTAGGGTGCTCAAGGGACGACGCTGGTAGGGTATGACCTCGAGTGTTCAACCAAGTGAGGGGGAAAAATAGGAGCATGTATAGGGTAATAATTCCTAACTAGACATTTCAGAACCGACGGTTCATTATCAGGATGAGCAGAATGAGAAATTAGCCACGTGACAACATTCAATTGAATGAGACTGACGATTTTTTTGCCAACTGAAAAAATGCTACCCTAATAAAACTGTAGGGAAACTTGAATAACTGAGATAGGATTTTGTAGGGACCCCTCTCATGGCCTCATAGGTTCAAATGGATCATTTGCAAGTGTCACAGATTCTGAGTTAGGGCATGTCAAAGTTTGACCATTTTTAGCACTTACGGTGCTCAAGGGACGACACCGGTAGGGTATGACCCCGAGCATCGAACTGAGTAGGCGGGGGAATAGAAGCATGCATAGGATAATAATGCCTAATTGGACATTTTGAAAATGATGGTTTGTTATCATGATGAGAAAAACAAGAAATTGGCCACACGACAACATTCGATTGAATGAGACTGACAATTTTTTTGCCAGCTGAAAAAATGTTGCCCTAATAAAACCGTAGGGAAAATTGGAAAAGCAAGATAGGATTTTGCAGGGACCCCTCTTTTAGCCCCATAGGTTCAAATGGATTGTTTGCAGGTCTAACAAATTCTAAGTTAGGGCCCATCAAAGTTTGACAATTTTGAGCACTTAGGGTGCTCAAGGGACAACATCGGTAGGGTATGACCCCAAGCGTTAGACCTAGTGGGGGGGGAGGAAATAGGAGCATGAATAGGGTAATAATTCCTAAATGGACATGTTAGAACCAATGGTTTGTTATCGTGACAAGCAGAACGAGAAATTGGCCATGCGACAACCTTTGATTGAATGAGACTAATGATTTTTTCGCCAACTGAAAAAATGCTGCCCTAATAAAACCGTAAGGAAACGTGAAAAATTGAGATAGGCTTTTTTAGGGACCCCTCTCATGGCCCCATAGGTTCAAACACATCATTCGCAAGTGCCACATATTTTGAGTTAGGGCACGTCAAAGTTTGACAATTTTTAGCACTTAGGGTGCTCAAGGGACGATGTTGGTAGGGTATGACGTCGAGCATTCGACCGAGTTGGGGGGGGGGGGGGGGGATAGGAGAATGTATAGGGTAATAATGAATTGTATTGTATTATTCATTAAATTAATTGTATTGTATTGTTCATTAAATGAATTGTATTATATTGTTCATTAAATAAATTGTATTGTTCATTATACAAATAACACTTACGATGAAATAAAATGAATTGTATTTTTCATTAAATAACCATTATTAACCATTGTTAATTATTGGATTGAAGATTAAATTTTTCCATGATAACACCATGTACACATGAGCAACAATTTATATGATCAAATATCAACTTTTGTATATATCAAAATGTCAAATGACTACAAGTGTATGCCCATACACAAATATGGCATAAATGCCAACTCAAACAAAATGTATGTCTATATACGTGAATGTATGTCCATATACAAAATATACATGCCAACTAGACATGTAAGTAGCCCAAAACTATCTATAACATCCTAATCTACTGATGGATCATCAAAATCAATCCTCTTCACCGCACTGCTCGACTCTGAAGGATCCTGCACAAGAAAAAAAAAACCATGATTAAGATTAGTTATATTATGTAACTCACATTCGAAAAGTTAACATAAAAATGAACTATAATTGAACTATTCTTGTTTACCTCATCTCCATGTTTTCTCTTTGGCTTTGGATGACACTTGATGTATGTCTTCGATAGAGGAGGTATGTTTTCAATATTTTCATACACAACCTACATATGTTCACAAACATGACATTGATACACGTTAGCTTATAATTGTCATCGATAATAACAAATTATATCCACTAAACACAAAATAAAATAAACACACATGTACTTGAGGCATCTCTTCTTCTTCTTCTTCTTCTTCATCATCTTCAGGTATAGTGGTATAGTCAACAAGGATGTGAAGAAAATAATTTTTTGTACATATACACAACACGTATATTAAACTATCAATCTACGTCTAGACATGTATAATCATTATGTTATTTAAAATATTCATTCAATCATATTTAAATTCAATTGCCTTTCCCTTGTCTCCAACTGCACTACCAGATCTTGAATCACATAGCCCCACACTCATGCTACTTGTGCCCTACAAGAGTAAAATAAGATATACATGCAAGTTAATACATAATCTAATTAATACCAATATAAATGATGAGCATGTATCTACAATAAAATACAAACGAATAGGTGCAATAATATATATACCATAAAGCTATCAAGGCCAAATGAAATGGTCATCAAGGTGCCCTCCTGGATCTATGTCAACTCCTCCTCTGTCATCAACTATTAAATAGACCATGTAAATAAAAATTAGTACTTAATATTAAATCTAGATTATAAATATTCATTTAAAATATATAATGAACTGTGAAAATACAAATCTTACCACTACATCATCAATGTATTATGAAGGTTCCTCCTCACCTCTAGCATGCGAGGACTCCAGGGTATCCTCCAGTCTCTGTCATAATATCTGGTACATCGTGCATCTCATGCACCTCATAATCTACAATGTGCATAGGAGGATCAACAAGTTGAACAGCTGGACCCAAGCATACGTGCCAACACATGACACAATTATGGGGCACGCAAATGTGTGGAGCCGAGGAGGCTGTTTTAGTGCCACTGGATGCACCGCTACCATCAAAAGTAGGTTGAGCTACTACCCCAGCCTGAGAAACCAAAAGGCTACTCAAAGAGTGGAAATTTGATATTGTCTGTGATGTTGTCTCATAGATGATATTTGGATGCTGCACTGGAGGTGGGGGATCAACAGGAGGAGGGGGAACATATGGGCCCTAGACTACTCCAATTGCCTAGGTCTATTTTGGGGCATACCTAAACCCACACCCTCGAAAGGTTGGATGTCAAAGTAGTTCACATGTTTTCCTAAAATAAACTTAACATACAATTTTTTGATGAGGTAGAAGGGGACATCAAGATTGTTGTACAATCTTAAAAATTTTTCACAATACCATCATTTGTGCACCATTTAATAGAAAGTTTTATTTTTTTGGGTCTATGGGTTGACCAGTGCAGGGATTCACAAACAATGCAGTGATAATGGTTTTGGATATATCGAAATCCTTAATCTCCTTATAGGACAAGCCATCCGCATATTGTTCCCTCATAGAATCTCACCACAAAAGAGTGATGGTGTTTTCCTTAGTGACGGTTTCTATACTCTTTATGATTGATGCAAGGGGATCAAACATTGGGTTCAGGTGAGGGATCCTACGATAGACATCTGCAATCACCCTCAATTGGTTCAAATTTTGTGTAATTAAATCATGAATTGAGGGGGGTTTTGGCAAAGGAAGGTTTTGTGCAGGAGGGTTTGGTGGTTGTGGTTGTGGTTGATCAATGTTTTCACTATTATCCCCCATTTTTAACCTAATTGAATGTAAACAATTGAATTTAGTTAACAAATTTGAATAATTTTGTATTTGATTTAAAAAAACTTATTTTTCATGATAAAAACACATTTTGAATGAAAAAACAAATAAACATTAAAATAAATACCAAAAATTGAATGAAAATGATGGAAAACAATAAAAATCCTACCTTTTAATGGATTTTTTCGCAAATTTAGGTCACAAAATTGGATATCGGGTCCAATCAGATATCGGACTTTAAAAAATTGTGCAGCCCATGGGTGAAAAATAACTCACGAGTTGTCACCGTCCACTTATATTGTCTCAGAAAATCAGATATCTCATAAAATCTGATATCTAATTTTATCGGATATCGGATTTTTATAGTTAAATTATTTTAAAATAAAATTATATTATACAATATAATAATATATTATATAATATGTTTTTATATTATATAATACGTATTATATAATAATATAATAATGTATTTATATTATATAATACGTATTATATAATATATAATATTCTATTATATTATATAATATATAATTTAATATAATAATATATAATATATTATTATATATTATGTAATATATAATATATTATTATATATTATATATTATATATTATATATTATATAATATATAATTTATTTTTTAATTTAAAATTACCTATAAAAATTGGATATCCGATATTCTCGTATATCTGATTTAATCGAATCTTTAATTGTATCCGATATCCAATTTGCTTAGGTGTTTACCATGCCAAGGTGTACTAACACCTAGGCCAAGCAAAAAGTCAACACGAATTTTCGCGTGTTTAGGCGAGTGGAAAAGGCTATTTTTTTCACATCGCCACTTTTTGGCCCCCCATGATCCTAAACTAACCCAATGTACACAAGTTGCAAAGGTCTTGTTGAGGAATATTCCTTTGATTTTAAACTCACCCTTGTTTGCTTTCTTTTTAGACAACCTTTGCAAACAACATTTTCTAGTTTACTTAGCACAGGTAAACCTCTTACATTCTGATTTTTACTGATTCTAACCAGATTATCAAAGTTTATATGCCCTAACCGTTTGTGTCATAGCCAATTTTATTCAACTAGACCCATAAGGCACATGCCTTAATTACTTAAAAAATTAGAAGAGCCAAGAAGATTGTAAATATTGCCATGTGTTCTCAATCCCATTACAACTATTTTACCTAATTTATTCTTGATTGCACAACCTTGTGAATTGAAAGAAACAATGTAGCCACTATTACAAATTTGACTGACGCTTAAGAGATTTTGTTTAAGACCTTCTACATACTACACATGTCATGAATAGGTGTATCATAATTAAGAAGCAAGGAACCTCTACCTTTTATCTATATCCCTGAATTATCACCAAACTTCACAAATCCACCAACATAATGTTCAAGTTTTAAAAACTTGTCCTTAACTTTGTCATGAGGTTGGAACAACCACTATCTACTACCCACAATGCCTTCTTGTTGGAGAGAAAGGAAGTTTGCACAAGAATGGATTGTTCTATGGTTCGAACAAGTTTGGGTCTCCAAACCTTTTATGTAACTTGCTTATTTTATTTGCACTGTTTGGATGTGTGACCAATAGTACTACAATTAAAACACCTAATTGTATTTGGAAAGCCAAAGTATTGTTTGTGACCAAATCTTGGTGTTCTAGGCATCATGAATTTACAAGTACTCACTTTGTGGACAAATTTATTGCAAAAAAAATAATAGCCATTGAAAAAGAAGTTAAACCTAAAATTATTTCATTTACACTCTAATGATTGCTTCTTACTATTTGTCTTAAATTTTTGATTTACAGTTTTTGAACATTCACTAGTGTCACTATGTTATTTTTTGTTTCTGAAGAATATTATTCAAGTGAATAGTTCTTTCATGCTCTTCAACTTTCTTTGTGAGAGAAATAACTTGTTTTTTAAGAGCTTGAATCTCTTTTTCTTTATCAGCAAGAACTAATTTGAGATTATCCACAACTCTTTTAGAGTCATCTAGTTTAACTTGCAAAGATGTAATCAACTTGTTTGGACTTTTCTCTTGAGAAGCAATGTGGTTCTTAAGTTTCTTTATTTCTTGAAGGGCACAAAGCAGTTCACCCTCAGGGTTTATTTCACAATTGTCTAGATTATATTGATTGCTTGGTGGACCATATGTTTGATTGTGTTGTCATTGATTTCAGCATGGCCAAAATTATGAGGCATCCCTATGAAACTAGTTTGTTTCGTACCTCACATCCTCTAGGAGAGGCTAACCTACTCCGTCAGTTACTCAAAACATTATGATTTTTGTCGTTTGTTTTTGTTATTTTTAAGTTAGTAGTTTTTTCCAGTTTTACCTACAGGTCAAACTTTAAAGTCCGACCTGCAAGGTTTTTAGGTGTTAAGTCAGCTGCACATCGGACCTTTAAGTATGATGTGCATGTTTGCATGTTTTAAATAACTTGCAGGTCAGACTTTAAAGTCTGACCTACAGGGGTTTCTATGTGCAGATCGGACTTTAAAGTCTAACCTGCATGGGGCGGACTTCATTTACTATAGTTATTAATAAATTTATGTTAATCTTATTGTATATTCTTAAATTCATCATTGCTTAACTAGAAATAAAGGGAAATCACGAATCCTTATTTAATTAAATAATTCTAACAAATATCAATGAAATAATAGAAATAAGATAATAGGGTTTATAAAATTCAATCAAAACTCCCTATTCCATGACTACATATGGCTTCCATTATTCCTCTCTTCTTTGTGGTATGATGGCTCTCAGATATCGTGCTGACAACCTACAAATGACACAAAGATTCAAAGTTCGTGATTCATCGTAATTATTGAAAATGGAGATTGAATGCTCAATTTATAGATTTTTGGGCTAGATTGAATGAGAGGTGGAACAGATTGATTAAGAGGTGGAACTCGGGTGAGCTCACATGTTGATTGATAGTTGAAGTGCTGATTTGGAGGTGGAATAGAATTGATTGAACAGTTAATTAAATTGATTGAGAAAAAAGTTGATTGAAAGATGAAAAAGAATGATTGGAGAATAATTAATTGATGACAACGAAAGCTTTATTTAGAAAAAGCTAATTGGAAGATAGAAAAAGAATGATTGGAGAGAATTAAAGAAATGATGCAATTAATCAATTAATTGAAAAGATCAATTAAAATAGATAGAATAGTTAACTGATTGAAATATTTTTGGAAAAAAACGCAAAGTGGAAGATAGAAATAGAGATTGGAAAGATAATTGATTTAATTAATTAATTAATTGAATTAATTAATTTAGCATGTGCTTACACTTTGACTTTGATTTTCAATTTAACCTTTGCATGAGATTTAATTCAAATGTTGAATTTATTTTAAATTCAATTTGTTATTTGAATATATTTAGAACTTGACTTTGATTTCCAATTTGATTTTTTAAATCATGCACATGTATTTGAAATTGGAAGAATATGAATTTGAATTTAAATTTGGAGAATTCATGAAATTTAATGAAATTAAAGGAAATAATTATTTAATTAAATAATTTAAAGAAACTATTTAATTATTTAGAAATTGAATTTAATTAAATAATCAAGATTATTCAATTAAAGCAATTAAATAATGAAGATTTTTCATTTAAAGGAATTAAATAATAATTAATTAAATAAATATTTATTTAATATTTAGAAAAGGGTTAATGATTAAATGATAGAGATAGAAATTGGAAATGAAATTATTTAAATAATAAAGATTATTTAAATTGAAAGATTAAAATCACAATTCATTAAATAATAAAGATTTAATTAACATTAGAAATTGGTTTAAATGATTAAACAATGACCAAATTGAAATTGGAATAATTGGTAAGATGATGAACAAATATGAAATTAGAAGAATAGATTAATTAAATTAATTAAATAATTAAAGAATTATTTAATCAATTAGAGGAATAATTAGTACATGATCAATGAGACATTTTTAGGTGTCTACATTTTCCCCTCTTTGAGACAATGTTGAAACAACTTTGTTTCAAAGAAAACAAAAAATTTATTCCCCAGTATGCCCTAGCGACACTTACGGTGTAAATATACCCCCTCAAAAAAAGTGGTTGAAAAATTATGAAACCGAGACCATATTTTCGATATCATGGTAGTGAGAAGTCGTGTGAAGTTTCATGCAATTTCGAGATCATTTCACTAGCCTAGAAGTTCATTGAAGTTCAAGAGGACCATGACCATTGGAGTGAAAAAATCCTAATTTCGAGCTATAAATAGTGATTTGAACATTTCATTTGCTCATTTGCATTGTTTTGAGTTCTTGGAGATCATTGCTAGTGTATTCCTATGAGTGTTTGATCATCATGGCTGCCTTTAGGGAATGTTTACACTTGTCCGAGTGAGTGTGTTCCTATTAGAGACCACCTGGGATGGGCGGCATGGTATGCATCCAACTTTTTTCTCAAGTTTCTTCCTATTTGTGTCATTTTTGCCAATTTTTTCTAGAGTCATTATTAATATCTCTCCTCTTCTTATTAATTGGGTTTTAAGTTATTTTATTTTTATTTTTTAAAGTCAGCTCCTCTTGTTTTCACTCTACTCCTCCATTTCTCCTATGCAAGCTCATCAATTTGTGGTTTGTGCTCATGTTTTTTTTCGATTTCGATCACTGGTTAAGGTATGTTTTGCTTTAGTTTCGTGTTTTTCTAGAGTTTGTGCATATGTGTTAGTAAGTTAGGGTTTTTTATTTTTTATTTTTGTTTATTTTTGTTTGTTTAGTTTTCCTTTTAGGGTATGTCGGATTTTAAAATCCGAATACCCTATAACTTTACCTTTCCCTTGCCTCCACATCGGACTTTAAAGTCCGATGTGAAGAAGTTGAGTTTTACCTGATCAACATGTCAGACTTTAAAGTCCGACTTGTTGATCCTTTGTTCTTCCCTTCGCTGACAGGTTGGACTTTAAAGTCTAACATGTCAGGAAGACTTGCCTTTCCCTTGGTTGCACATCGGACTTTAATGTCCTATGTGCAGGTCACATGCATTTTCGTTTATGTGCAAATCGAACTTTAAAGTCCGACATGCAGTTGCCTTGTCAAGATTTTCCTGTGTAGATTGGACTTTAAAGTCTGACCTCCATATGATGTTTGTATGAATTTGGATATCGGACTTTAAAGTCTGACCTGCAAATTTTTGTCCAGTTTTTTCCCTGTCATTTTTTACTCATGAAACTTGTTTTGTTTAATAAAATTGCTTGTCTAATGGTGTTGATTTTCAAAACACTAATTCTTAGTCTTGAATGCAGAACTTCATAAATGTCTAAGCCTGCTCAAGGAAAATCAAATCCTTCTTCAAGTCAGTTAGAGCCTTCACTAAGCAAACCACTTGCAAAAAAAAATTAAGTACAAGTATGATAAATACTTGAATATGTTCCCAGAAAGCTTAGTTGAATCAAATATCAAGGAAATCAAGGACACTGAAATTGGCCACATAGACATGCAAGAATTTCTTGATCAAGTTAAAAAGGCTCCATCTCATATGATGTGCTTGATCAATTCAGAGTTGCATAAATATGCTTCCTTCTTGGTAGCAGCTCATGATCCAAAATTTGTACTTGCAGTGGTAGATCATTTCAATCCTAATACAAGACAGGTGAAGGATACAAATGAAAAAGTTGTTATGACACTAGATAGTGTTTTCTTTAATAGCATGTTTAAGGGTTCTCTAGTAGAAGAGGTAGCAGACATAACCAAAGATAATGCTCAAGAGTATTATGAGAAGAATGAAGAAAAATGTAAGAAGATGATTAATGTATAGTTTTCGTATCTTCAACCAGGGTCTCCACTACTTCAAAATGGCTAAAATACTTCCACAAAAGTTATTTTAATGAAGAATACAATGATATGGTCACTATGCTTTCACGATTAAAAGATCTAAGAGATTCTCATTACTTATAGAATTGGATGTGTTATTATATGAGCATAATTGGAAAATGAACTACCAAAATAGATTGGGGAGAGTAAATTAGTGATGCACTATGTGCACAACTAAAAGAGTTCAAAACAACATTGAAATTCTATATGACCTCATACCTTGTGTATGCAGCCGCCTCCATGAGGCAATATCCAAGTTTGTCTACCAAGGGTGATAGAAGACTTGTGCAAGTATGGGATTACTATTATTAGCTTATAATTGATAATCAGAGAAGTCACTTCAAAAGGGTTAATGACGCCTTCTTTTTTGTCTTGAAGTGTATGTTTGACAAAGGCTTAGAGAATAAAATACTTTCAGAAGCGGCATACAATAGAGTTTCTTTCTTTGGTTGTGTATTCCTTCAATTACCTACTTTCACATATATCCGCATAGGATGTTTTACAGGTGAACCATTTATGCTACCAAGGCATCCTTTAGATAAAATTGTCCTCATGGAATTATGTCGACAATTGATTCTTGTGCATGAAAGGTAGTCATAGGCTCATAAAACTAGCCTCAAATTTCTAGAATCTATTGGCTGATATTCAGTGTTGACCAACCCAAAGGCCAGAAATATGGAGGATGAAATGCAATGGGTGACTATCAGGAGGTTCAAAGCCCGTGACAATTTTGACTTTCATGGGATGAAGAACAAAATCAAGAGGAGATATACACATGTATATCAGCTTGAAGATGCCTGGGCAGATTGTGAAGATGAGGAAGATGTGAGGAGGATGGATTTCAGTCGTCTCACCTTAGAACAAATTGAGAACCTAAATCTGGCTAGAATCTCATATACAACTGAAGATATTGATGACATAGTGGACCCGGTCTACTTTGAATGAAAGGTTGTTGATTCTCCCCTACCGCTCATCCAATGGTCCAGGAAGGAAAGTAAGTCTATTACCCAAAGAATTGCTCCTATTTTGGCTAATACTAATGCATTATTTTTGAAGAAGAGGATTAGAATGAAGCAGCTTCCTTCCAGCTCTGGTGATGATGATGATACGATGGTCTAGTTGGCAAAACATCTAAATTAAGGATCAAGAACAAAGAAGATGTGTAGGTCCCACCAAGAATTCCTTCACCAAAACCTAAGTGAAGAGGACCAAAGATCAAATTCACAATCAAAGTTTCAAAGAAAGGTGAATCTTCATCAGCCCCACAAGCAACATCTAAGGATTTTGAATAGCCAGCTGCAAATGAACTAGGAAAAGAACAAGAAGAAGGGGATATTCCTTATGAAGAGGAAATACAAGAAGTAGAAGAATCAACTCAACAAGGAGAAAGTACTACCCCCACTACTTCACAGGTATCAACTCCTACACAAGTTGTCATTCATTCTATTTAATCAAATTCAGATCAAGAGATAGAAGAATATGATGATGAGGGGTTGAATATACAATTAGCACATGGGGAGGGTGATTAGGAATATGTTACATTGTCTAGTCTCTCGATTTTTTATGTTGTTCCTGCATCCATTATTGAGTCTTCAATTCTGGATCACTAAATTTTTGGAGAAAATAGTTGTAGAGTAGTAGTCAATGGCCCTACCTTCTATAACTATCATGGTTGAAGATCCACCTATTATAAGTACTATTGTCACTACTTAAACACCATCAACAATTGTAACTATATTTGTTTCAAGGGAGGCACCAATAATGACTATTGTTTCTATATCAACATAGCCACCATTTGTTACCACAACCATAGTGCAAGTAATACCATCTTTTGTTACGGCATCATCAAGTTAGAATGTGTCTTAGATCCTAGTGACTACTCAAAAGGAGGCCACAACTCCAAACACTAAAGTAGATCTTCCACCATGGATGGATATTGTGGCACCCAAAAGGAAGAAACAAGTGATTTCACCAGATGACTTTGACTTCAAGCAGTTAGTTCCATCCAAGGGAAAAGGGACTAAAAAGCCAAAGACTGTTTCTCAAGTGTTGGTGGATCCTACTACTAAGAGAAAGTATGTTGAAGGTTTGACACCTACGACAAACAAAAGTAAAGATAATGTCCTATCTACAGACTACACAATACAAATAGTGGAATTCAGGGTTAAAACACATAAGAGTGTCAAACAAGACTCTCCAGCTGCATTGAATACAATTATGCACAGGTTGGATGAAGAAAGAGCTAAAAATATTGAGTATAAATAAAAGTGTGATCAGTTGACAAGTATTCTTCTCAAAGTCACACAATCTTCCTAGGAGGTTGAGCCAATTTTTTCCTCAATTGACACTGAGGTGCTCAAAAAGGTGGAATAGGTAGACATCAAAGGGCAAGTAGTGGACGAATAGATTGATCATTTGAAGTTAGAGGGATCTCTTCTTCTAGATTAAAAAGTTAATTTATTGATGGACTTTGAAATTGTTCAAAGTCAAATGCAAGGTATCAAAACTGCTTTGTCCAAAGAAATGGAAGACATTGAAAAGAGAGTGAATCTTTGGGGGAAAATGGAAGATTTCAGGATTGATGTCCTTGTAGAAAATAAGGTAATATCAACACTAGAGAAATAAATCCAAATTCTATTGTTATTATCTCATAAAGGTAAAAAAAAAAAGGTCAATAATCATACAACTAGATCATGAAAAGAAAGAATGTGATAATGAGATTGACCAGATTTTGGCAATGATAGCTGAGATTCCTTGTTGCTTGTATGATGATGATCAGAAACTTTTGTCCAATGAGAACATCATACAATAATTTCTTTCCCTAATTACTCACTACGTAGAACAAGACTTCTCATTGAAAGCATTTGATAAACTGCTTGAGATACAGGTTAGTTTTGAAGTTCTTGCCTCGATGCTGAAGGATGGAAGAAAGAAGTATGTGAAAGATGGAGATGCAGTTTCTAGGGTTCACGCTATTACTAGCTCTACCATAATGTCGGACAAAGCCAAGATGGAAGCTATTTTGGCTCAGTTCGAGGGATTCAATAAAATCGATGAGGAGGAGAAAGAAGAATAAAGTGTCCCCATTGACACTATCTTTTCATTTAGTTTCATTCTTAATTACTACAATTTTTCTCGCAGTTACATTTTTATTTTATGCAGTAGTTGTAGTCAAGTGGGACTATGAAGTTGAATTAGTCAACTATGCCCACCTTTTTCTCAACTTCTTTTCCTATATAAGGAGGATGTTTTTTTTTTAAATATTTATCTTTTACTATGCTAAGCAAGACTCTACCAAATTTTTGCCTCAACAAAGACTTTGAGCTTTTTGATGTAAAAGTTGATTCAAGGAAATAAAGATAGCAATTCGTTGGTTTCCAAACTTTGTGTTGGGCTAAAGATTGTGTTTATGATTGAATTGTTCTCATCTTCAGTTCTCATAATCATTTCCTAAATACTTGAATCTTATTGGTGATATTGTTTATATGAGTAAGAGAGCTTTCTAATTGTGATAAGTAGAGTTTTTGCTATTTGTATATTTGGGAAAATTGATAGTTAAGTGATTACATAGTAAGCTTTGTATTTCTATTAGTTTCTCTAATTTTTTAGGAAAATTAATCACATCTTGGAGACTTTGAGCTACAATTTTTTATTATAGTTGTAATTGTGGTGATTAGAGTAAGTTGCACTCACACAAAACTTGGAGCTTACATGATTGTTGAGATATCATTGTAAAGAAATTTTTATTAGTTGTTAGTTTTGTTAGTTGTAAGAAATATCATCAAGTGAAGGGAAATACATTAATTCTGAAAAAAGAGAATTACATGCCCCAAGCTTACCCCCGAATTTAATTTCAAAGTTGCTGAAATGGCCAAATTCTTCTAGGGAACCTCCCCTTGATGAGAGGAAAGACTTTGTCTTAACATATTTGTTTGTGAAATACATATTTTAGCATTGCTATGCTAGTGACAAAATATTCACAAAATAGATTGTTTGAAGTATTCTACACATTAACTTCAGCCATAAATAAAGTTTCATCTTCATGACCTAAGGAATCATGGGATTCAGCATCTAAGTCTTCTTTGCTAAATAGGCTCTTTTTTTAATGTTATTGAAGTTAAACTTTTTTTAAGGACTAAAATCATTTTTCTTATAATGTTTTTCAAACTTATCATCATCATTGTTTTGATCAACTAAAGGACAACGGGCTACAAAATGATGAGCCTTGCCACAATTGAAACATTTGAGTGGCAGTATTCCTCTGTATTTCTTTTTTCAGTTTTCTCACAAGAAGTGCTTCTAATGAATCAAACAATTGTGATTCATTATCTACATCTTCTTTTTTCTCAGTCTTAAATGCAGTCTCTTTTGATGTTGAACCAACATTGTCAATTTTTCTTGTTCTCATTTCAAATGCAGTTAATGTTCCTTGAAGATCATCTAAAGTAAGCTTATTAATATTTTTCTTTTCTTCAAGGGTTGAGACCTTGGTTTCATACTTAGGTAGTAAGGTTCTAATGACCTTTTTAACAACTGTGAACTCATATACTTCTTCACCTAATCCTCTCATACCATTTACTACCTCATCTATTCTCAAGAAATATTCAGCAACTTTTTCATCATCTTTCATTTTCATTTCCTCAAACTGAGTTTTGAGGGTAAGAATATTTGATTGTTTCACCTTGTCATTTCCCTGATAGATATTTTCAAGTTTGTCCTAGATTTCATGTGCAGATTTAAAATGTATGATTTTAAAAAAGACATCTTTTGTCAAGCCACATAAGATAGCATAATTGGCTCGAGCATTCATTTCATATTTTGTTTTTTTATCAGGATCTATAAGTATGATAGCAGGTACAATGTGCTTACTATAGACTATATTCTAGACATCAGGGTCTATTAAAATCAGATATGTTTTGATTCTTATTTTCCAAAACCCATAATTAGAGCCATCAAATAAAGGAACTCTAGTGACAAATGACCCCTCTTGCACATGTGGCATGATAACAGACTTCCAAGACCAGGACCAATCCTAGGAAAGAGACCTAATGCAGGACCCTATGCTCTGATACCACTTGTTGGAAGTGGATTCACTCTGAGAGGGGGGGGTGAATTAGAGTGATATATTTTTAAACTTTTGAATTGAATGCACAACTAAAATTTTGACCTTGAACCAATGTGAGAGATTTGTTTATGCAAATGAATAACATTAACAACTCATATTAAAAGCATCATGTAACATTGTCCCATTAATGTATGAACAATCTTGTTTATTCTTTTGAAACAGAACTTCAACTTTGCGAAATGCAAGTTTTGAAATGCTTTATGGAAGATTTTTATAATTAGATTTAAATTATTCAAATCTGCATTACAAACTTGAACACTTTGAAATATGAACCATTTTTTAACAAACTTAAAAGTATCAAAGAATTGACTGAATGAACACATTAACATGTAACAGAATGAGAGACAAATAACATCACAGAACACAAAGATTTCCTAAGCAGAAAAACCCTCATGGGCTATAAAAACCCACTCGCTGAAATTTCCTTTTAATTAATCAAAGAGCACCAACTCTGTAACAATGGTGAAACAACAACTCAACACCTTTTCTGAATTACCAACTTCATAGGAGCACCAACCCCTCAAATTACAAAGTCACTGTCTAAGTTTGTAGTCGGTAATGACCTTACAGCTGCATCAAACTTGCAGTCCTAAAATCATTAATGAGTACAAAACATAGATATGATTTTCAATGTTGCCAATTACAATATGTATTGTATATAACAGTACCACAAAATCTTTCTCAAACTGAAATAGAATTCTCCATTGTAAAAAACAGAGACAACAAAGTATTTTTCAAACTTTTACAAATTTTCAAATGGAACAATAAAGGCTCAATACTGCTATGTTCTATCTTTTTCATTCCAACTAAACAATGACTTAAAGTCATGAATTTATAGAGCAAGTAAAACTAAAATCCTTGAACCAAACTGTAAAACTCGAGCAGAGCCAACACTCGAGTTAGGGTTTCCACATAAAAATCCCAAATTATAGTTGCAAATAAAACCACATTTCTTTTTCAATTGCAATTGATAACTCTTTCCTTTTTCATAAACAAGGATATGGAAAAGTATTTCTTTTTAAAACTGAAAACAATAACCAGAAATGAAGTAATTCTTCTTTCATTTTTACTCTATATTTTCATTCAATACAAAACAAAGTAAAAGAAATTTGTTCAAAGCTGAACCAATGTAATCTTTTCTATTTTACTTTTCCATTTACCAAATTTACCTTCAAAATACCAAAGAAATGTATAGATATTACCTATGTTAAGGCAGTTCAAACTACAAACAAAATCCCATAAAATCCTCTATTACCTCCGCTTCCAACTCATGGAGAGTCCACCAAACAGCTCGCCACCCTTCATAATCTGGTATATCTAAAAACCAAGACAAAAAACTAGCTACAACACTCTCAAACTATAATTGTAATCTCATCATGGCAGCGCTAAGGTTTGGTGTTATTCTTGCAAAATGAAATGAACCTTTGTTTACCCTAAATTTTGTCATTTGAGCCCCAAGACATAATGAATTACATAAATCACAATACAATCACTTTAAAATCTGTTTAGAATAAACAAAATAATATTATCCTTGGTTGCCAAATCAATGTCTACTCACATCCACGCGAATTATAATGTTGTCCATGTCTACTCACATCCACATGAGTTATAATGTTGTCCATGGCATCAAGACTGTCGCTGCCAACATAACAACAATATAGCCATCGGTGCAAATAATAACACTTTGTTATCAAAGATAAGGAACATGTGCTCAAATGAAACTTGAAACCTCATGTTAAAGCATTGTCAAATGTAATGGTTGTCAACTATCTAAGTCGATGTTAATACATTATATAGAGCCAGATAATCATATATCAAAGTCAGCTTAAGTGCCAACTTAAATGCACTTTGATATCAATAAGATATGTAATATAAATGGACCTCACACTTATGAAAAGTGTGTAAAGTACTATAATAGCCTGATACCAAAGTAACCCAAGGGCTAAATGAAACATGATTACCATTTTGACAACTACCCAAAAAATATATGAGCAATATGTATGGATAAACAACTTCCACCAAGGATACTAATTTAAATATGAAGTGTAGTTTGTATGAAGCTATGTAATGGTCAACTCATGAATGCAAAACTAATTGTGAGCCAATACAAAGTATATTATAATATACTGAAATCAAATGTATATTACCTTCAATTTGAAATCAATCACCCATATGTGTCACTATAGATCCAAGTAAAATTGAAATCCAATATATCAAAAATAAGTGTCAACTAATGCCAGTATCACACCAAGATAGTGTAAAAACATAACAAAATGATATCACCTAAACAGTGAACCATAACCCTGTAATTAAGATGTCTTTTAATCTACACATGGAGTAAAAAGATTACTACCATCAAAACTGAATATAAACCAACATCATAATACTATCACTGAACAAGATACTAAATGCCAAAGGCTGAATTAAGAATGCTAAGACCAAGTGTGCCAAAACTGAATATGCCATATGCCATGATCAATGTGCCAACCAGCCAATAGTTTTGACATCAAGGACAAATAACACAAAAGAGAAGTCAACAATTTGGCCAACCCATTCATTTTTTTTCTATAAGTCAAGATATGTATATCATGGATAATTTATCATCTTTTGCTTTATCAAGTGTTAGCCAAATGTAGTTGATCATAGATGTGACCCCACTAATAGAATGTTATGGTTTATTTTTAATAGAAGCAATCATTATTTTGGATTTGTTAATGTTTATAAATTTAATAATTTTGTTAGAATATCTACACTTTAACATTTGTTTGTTGATTCAATGCATGCCAACACTAGGGTGCTACGTGGAAATTTAATATGATAGAGATAGCATGCTATAAAGATGGCATTCTTCATGTACTATATGTCTAGTGAAATAGAACCCTTATATATCATGCATAATAGATTGGTTCTTTACAATTCCAATATGGGTCACTACAACAATCACTAGAATTGGTATGTATGGATATGATATAGTATACAAATTAATTGATAATGATATAATTTTAGTAAAAATTTTATTCATTTTTCCATTCTAGTGCACCCATTGGTAGATGTTCTCTCTAACAACTCTCCCATTTGATTTTACATTGAATAGAAATTTACAAAACCTGATGTCAATAAGATCTTTCTTTTTCTCAACACTTCTCTACAAACCCATGAGCCCATAATTTCCCATATCTAATATGTCTCAAAACTTGATCCTCATCCCACTTAGCAATTAATTACATTAAATTGTCAAATAGTATTATCAAGAACACCTCTTATTTCATAAAAATTATATCTACCAATCGGTACAATTTTGTGGCCACTTATACAAGGCCACTACCATAGAGCTCCATAATTCCATTACTACGATGGAATAGAATTTATTTGCACCTCTTTATATATGCACATGCAATTGATCTTTATCAATATTTTTTTTTATAATCATACAACTAGATATACTCTGATTAAAGCTTATCTACATTTTATCAACGTGGAAGATCATGTTTATAAGGGAATTTTCCAAGCACTTTATGCTTGTATCACATTCTTAATCATTAAATCCATAAAACATGACCACTAGATCCAGTTCTTGATATTCTTCAAAAGTTCGTATGCCATTATAAGGAAGTGTTTAAAGCTCAATGGATTCTAGCATTCAATGGAGAAAGAAAGAAATTTTGTAACCAATTTTTTTCTCCTAAACCTCCTTAACTTGACAATATTGTGTGGAACTAGATAAATCATTGGAGATTATTTTATCTATTGCACTTTATAATAGTACTGATCATATTTATGGAAGGTTTTTATCTCCAAAATTGAAAAAAGGTTGGCTTAATTGATTACCAAGCCTCTTTCTAAATTAGATAAATTCCAAGCATGCTCAATTATTTTCATGGCTAGTCAACTTTATTAATCTTGTTGGGTCCCTTTTACAAATTCATATCAAAATCTTGAAAACATTCATAAGGAGTTTCTTTTTTATTCCTTTAACAAACATATAGGCTTTAAAGGGGTGAGCAATATTTTTTCTTAATGACAAGGTTTAGCCTTATGTACCAAATGTATTATCCAATCTCTTGAAGGCAATAAGGCCTAGAAAATATTGATATTGCATTACATCCCCTTAGGCATTCGCTACAATAAGACTACTTCTCATAAAGGATTTGCCTTCATATCCTCATTGTGAACAATCTCATCCAAATTCAACACAATTTTGTGCTGAAAATAATTTAGAGAGCTTATGAAGCAATCAAATCTTGGGTAGTGAAGAAATAAAATAAATCAAACTAGGGTTTCAACTAATCAACACTCTCCATGGAGATCTCTTATTTTCTCTTGTCAATGTTAGGCTCTAGAGACAACTCCATGGGACCACATGCTATGAGAGTTTTACTAATCAACACTCTCCTTCAATGTTTGAGGTCTTAGAAACCTCTCTAAGAAGTATTCACTAAGATATATTCAACAAATATTTCCAAGTTTCGATACCCATTATTTAAAAGAAATTAAAAAAGTAATATTTTTTTCTTTAATGTTTCTTGACATTTTATTTGGCCAACCCATTCATTTTTTTTCTATAAGTCATGATATGTATATCATGGAGAATTTATCAGCTTCCTCTTTGTCAAGTGTTAGCCAAATGTAGTTGATCATAGACATGACCCCACTAATAGAATGTTATGGTTTATTTTCAATATAAGGAAACATTATTTTGGATTTATTAATGTTTATGCATTTAGTAATGTTGTTCAAATGTCTTCACTATAACATTGGTTTATTGATTCAATGCATACCAACACTAGGGTGCTATGGGGAAATTTAATATGATGGAGATAACATGCTATAAAGATGGCATTCTTCATGTGATATATGTCTAGTGAAATGGAACCCTTATATTTTATGCATAATAAATTGGTTCTTTATAATTCCAATATGGGTCACTACAACAATCACTAGGATCGTTATGCATGGATATGATATAGTATATGAATTGCTTGATAATGCTATAATTTTAGTATAATATTTATTTTATTTTATTATTCATTTTTCCATTCTAGTGGACCCATTGGTAAATATTCTCTCTAACTACTCTCCCATTTGATTTTACATTAAATAGAATTTACAAAACCCACTATCAATAAGATCTTTATTTGTCTCAACACTTCTCTATGAACCTATGATACCATAATTTCTCATATCTAATATGTCTCAAACCTTGATCCTCATCCCACATAGCAATTAATTACATTAAATTTTTAAATCGTATTATCAAGAACACCTCTTATTTCATTAAAATTTATACTACCAATTGGTACAATTTTGTGGCCACTTATACAAGGCCACTACCATAGAGCTCCATAATTCCATTACTATGATGAAATAAAATTCAATTGCACCTCTTTATATATGCACATGCAATTGATCTTTATCAAAAAAAAAAATTCTTATAATCATAAAATTAGATATACTCATATTAAAGCTTATCTACATTTTGTCAACATGGAAGATCATGTTTATAAGGGATTTTCCCAAGCAATTTATGCCTGTATCACATTCTCAATCATGAAATGAATAAAACATGACCATTAGATCCTAATTATAGTTCTTGATACCATTCAAAAAAAATTTTGCCATTATAAGAAAGTGTTTAAAGCTCAGTGGATTCTAGCAATTAATGGGGAAAAGAAGCAATTTGGTAATCAATTTTTTTCTCCTCAACCTCCTTAACTTGACACTATTGGGTTGAACTAGATAAATCATAGGAGAATTTTTCATTCATTGCACTTTCTAATCATACTCATCATATTTAAGGTATTTTGTTATCTCCAAGATTGAAAAATGGTTGTCTTACTTGATTACCAAGCCTCTTTCCAAATTAGATAAATTCCAAGCATGCTCAAATATTTTGATGACTACTCAACTTTATTACTCTTGTTGGGTTCCTTTTAAAATTCCTATGAAAACCTTGAAAAGATTCTTAAGGAGTTTCTTTTTTATTCCTTTAACAAACATATAGGCTTTAACAGGGTGAGCTTTATTTTTTCTTAATGAAAAGGTTTAGCCTTATGTGCCAAATGGATTATCCAAGCTCTTGAAGGCAATAAGGCCTATAAAATATTGATATTGCATTACGTCTCTTGAGGCATTCACTACAAGAGAACTACTTATCATTAAGATTTTGCCTTCATATCCTCATTATGAATGATACCATCCAAATTCAACAAAATTTTGTGCGGAAAAGAATTTAGAGAGCCTATGAAGCAATCAAATCTTGGGTAGTGAAGAAATAAAATAAATCAAACTAGGATTTCAACTAATCAACATTATACAACAACACCTCTTGTATAACATTATCATTATATCAATGCTTGAATAATTTTAATAAATAAGACATTATCATCATAGTATAAATGGTTGACAACTATTTGCAACTAAGATAACCTATTAAAATATAGCTGACACAATATTAAGAGTATAACAATTGTATAAAATGAACCCATAATTTCCCATTTCTAATATGTCTCAAACATTGATCCTCATCCCACTTAGCAATTAATTATATTAAATTATCAAATGGTATTATGAAGAATACCTCTTATTTCATTAAAATTTATATCTACCAATTGGTACAATTTTTTGGGCACTTATACAATGCCACTACCATAGAGCTCCATAATTCCATTACTATGATGGAATAAAATTCATTTGCACCTTTTTATATATGCACATGCAATTAATCTTTATCAATATTTTTTTTTTTATAATGATACAACTCGATATACTCTTATTAAAGCTTATCAACATGGAAGATCATGTTTATAAGGGACTTTTCAGAGCACTTTATTCTTGTATCACATTCTCAATCATTAAATAAATAAAACATGACCACTAGATCCTAACTATAGTTCTTGATATCCTTCAAAATTTTGTTTGCCATTATAAGCAAGTGTTTAAATCTCAGTGGATTCTAGCAATTAATGGGGAAAAAAAGAAATTTTGTAACCAATTTTTTTCTCCTAAACCTCCTTAACACGACACTATTGGGTGGAACTAGATAAATCATAGGATAATTTTTCATCCATTTCACTTTCTAAGCATACTCATCATATTTAAGGTATGTTTTTATCTCCAAGATCGAAAAAAGGTTGTCTTACTTGATTACCAAGCCTCTTTCCAAATTAGATAAATTGCAAGCATGCTCAAATATTTTGATGACTACTCAACTTTATTACTCTTGTTGGGATCCTTTTAAGAATTCCTATCAAAATCTTGAAAAGATTCATAAGGAGTTTCTTTTTATTCCTTTAACAAACATATAGGCTTTAAAGGGGTGAGCTTTATTTTTTCTTAATGACAAAGTTTAGTCTTATGTGCTAAATAGATTATCCAAGCTCTTGAAGGCAATAAGGCCTAGAAATATTGATATTGCATTACATCTCTTAAGGAATTTGCTACAAGAGAACTACTTATCATAAAGGTTTTGCCTTCATATGCTCATTGTGAATGATCCCATCCAAATTCAACACAATTTTGTGCTGAAAAGAATTTGGAGAGCCTATGAAGCAATCAAATATTGTGTAGTGAAGAAATAAAATAAATCAAACTAGGATTTCAACTACTCAACATTATACAAGAACACCTCTTTTATAACATTATCATTGTATCAATGCTTGAATAGTTTTAATAAATACACCACTATCATCATAGCATAAATGATTGACAACTATTTGCAATTAAGATAACCTATGACATTGTAGGTGACAGAATATTAAGAGTGTAAGGATTGTATAAAATGAACCCATAATTTCCCATATCTAATATGTCTCCAACATTGATCCTCGTCCCACTTAGCAATTAATTACATTAAATTGTAAAATGGTATTATCAAGAACACCTCTTATTTCATTAAAATTTATATCTACCAATTGGTACAATTTTGTGGCCACTTATACAAGGCCACTACCATAGAGCTCCATAATTCCATTACTATGATGGAATAGAATTCATTTGCACCTCTTTATATATGCACATGCAATTGATCTTTATCAATATTTTTTCTTATAATCATACAACTAGATATACTCTGATTAAAGCTTATCTACATTTTATCAACATGGAAGATCATGTTTATAAGGGACTTTTACGAGCACTTTATGCTTGTATCACATTCGCAATCATTAAATGAATAAAACATGACCACTAGATCCTAACTATTAAAGCAAGTGTTTAAAGCTTAGTGGATTCTAGCAATTAATGGGGCAAAAAGCAATTTTGTAACCAATTTTTTTCTCCTAAACCTCCTTAACTTGACACTATTGGGTGGAACTAGATAAATCATAGGAGAATTTTTCATCCATTGCACTTTCTAAGCATACTCATCATATTTAAGGTATGTTTTTATCTCCAAGATTGAAAAAAGGTTGTCATACTTGATTGCCAAGCCTCTTTCCAAATTAGATAAATTCCAAGCATGCTCAAATATTTTGATGACTACTCAACTTTATTACTCTTGTTGGGTTCCTTTTAAAAATTCCTATGAAAATCTTGAAAAGATTCGTAAGGAGTTTCTTTTTTATTCCTTTAACAAACATATAGGCTTTAAAGGTGTGAGCTTTATTTTTTCTTAATGACAAGGTTTATCCTTATGTGCCAAATGGTTTATCCAAGCTCTTGAAGGCAATAAGGCCTAGAAAATATTGATTTTGTTTTGCATCTCTTGAGGCATTCGCTATAGGAGAACTACTTATCATAAAGGTGTTGCCTTCATATCCTCATTGTGAATGATCCCATCCAAATTCAACACAATTTTGTGTTGAAAATAATTTAGAGAGCCTATGAAGAAATCAAATCTTGGGTAGTGAAGAAATAAAATAAATCAAACTAGGATTTCAACTAATCAACATTATACAACAACACCTCTTGTATAACATTATCATTGTATCAATGCTTGAATAATTTTAATAAATACAACATTATCATCATAGCATAAATGGTTGACAACTATTTGCAATTAAGATAACCTATTAAAATATATGTGACACAATATTAAGAGTGTAAGGATTGTATAAAATGAACCCATAATTTCCCATATCTAATATGTCTCAAACATTGATCCTCATCCCACTTAGTAATTAATTACATTAAATTATCAAATGGTATTATCAGGAACACCTTTTATTTTATTAAAACTTATATCTACCAATTTGTACAATTTTTTGGCCACTTATACAAGGCCACTACAATAGAGCTCCATAATTCCATTACTATGATGGAATAAAATTCTTTTGCACCTCTTTATATATACACATGCAATTGATCTTTATTAATATTTTTTTTTTTTATAATCATACAACTAGATATACACTTATTAAAGCTTAAATACATTTTATCATCATGGAAGATCATGTTTATAAGGGACTTTTCCGAGCACTTTATGCTTGTATCACATTATCAATCATTAAATGAATAAAACATGACCACTAGATCCTAAATATGGTTCTTGATATCCTTAAAAAAAAAAATTCCATTATAAGCAAGTGTTTAAAGCTCAGTGGATTCTAGCAATTAATGGGGAAAAAAAGAAATTTTGTAACCAATTTTTTTCTCCTAAACCTCCTTAACTTGACACTATTGGGTGGAACTAGATAAATAATAAGAAAAAATTTCATCAATTGTACTTTCTAAGCATACTCATCATATTTAGGGTATGTTTTGATCTCCAAGATTGAAAAAAGATTGTCTGTCTTGATTACCAGGCCTCTTTCCAAATTAGATAAATTCCAAGCATGCTCAAATATTTTGATGACTACTCAATTTTATTACTCTTGTTGGGTTCCTTTTAAAAATTCCTATCAAAATCTTGAAAAGATTCATAAGGAGTTTATTTTTTATTCCTTTAACAAACATATAGGCTTTAAAGGGGTGAGCTTTATTTTTTCTTAATGACAAGGTTTAGCCTTATGTGCCAAATGGATTATCCAAGCTCTTGAAGGCAATAAGGCCTAGAAAATATTAATATTGCATTACATCTCTTGAGGCATTCTCTACAAGAGAACTACTTATCATAAAGGTTTTGCCTTCATATCCTCGTTGTGAATGATCCCATCCAAATTCAACACAATTTTGTACTGAAAAGAATTTAGAGAGCCTATGAAGCAATCAAATCTTGGGTAGTGAAGAAATAAAATAAATCAAACTAGGATTTCAACTAATCAACACTCTCCATGGTGATCTCTTATTATCTCTTGTCAAGGTTAGGCTCTAGCGACAACTCCATGGGACCATGCTATTAGACTTTATATTATTATTCATAATATTGATGTTCATTATTTCAATCCATGGTGGATTGACTAGAAATCATATCCAAACACAATGCCACTTACTAAAATCCTTGAAAACATTATTGATATTTGTCACGTTGTAACAATAAAATAAAAAAAAATCTTTCAAAACAACTTTTAAAAGATGTTTTTCCATTAAATGCAATGATTGCAGATAACACAAAAATTGAAATTTCTGAAAAAGCTTTATAAAATCTGAATAAAATGCATTTGATATAGTTGAAGACAAATTCCATAACCTTTGCCAACATCTACTCTATTTATGTTCAAATGAGAGGTTTAGATCAAAATATGAACATAGCAAAACATAAAAAAAAATGATGATTTTTCTCTAGATGTTATATTACAACTATATATATATAAATAATACCTTTTAGCTAATTGATAGAACTTATCAAAGAAATGTCGTCCATAACTAATAATTACAACCATTGAAATATATCATTGTTAAAGTTTGAAATATAAAATCTAAATGAGAAATAATAGTTTAAATTTTTAATAAAAGATTTTAAATTACAAACATACATGAAAGGAAATATAATATTTCTCTTATTTATAAAATATCTAGATAAACTCTCTCAGGTTCCTTTCCAACTCGTACCCATTAATTTAATTTCATAACTGTATCCTATTTATTCAATGGGCTCCCATTAATTTAATTTCATAACTGTATCCTATTTATTCAATGGGCTCTTGTGGATTTGTGGACAAACTGAAAGATGGAGAAATACTAAAGGGTGCACAGATCGCTCTCCTTGGAACGCAATCAACTAGATCTTCAGCACTGTAGCCTGGCAATACATTCCATTCCATGGACCTCAAATTAAGGGTCAACAGATTCATGCTTCCTCTAATGGTAAACCAAATTTTATCCGATAAAGCAGCAACCATAAAATCTGTTCCATGCGACGACTTGACTGTGTCTTCCAACAAATCTTGGGGAGTGACAGAAACGAGAGACCAATTCTTACTATCATCTACTCTTGAATCCAATTCCCATATCCCCAACAGAGTGTGCTCAATGAAAGGGAAGCCACCCCATATGGAGACGCGGCCTTCCCCGGCCTCCTTCTCTAACCTCCCCACCAAAAACAACTTCCCATTACACGCCACCAAGGAAGGCAGAGAGGCGTCAGAATTGTTATGCAGATCACGAGAGTCAATCTTTGGAGGCCGTCCTCCCTCGATCTCCTTAAACTGGAACTCTCGGGATGCAATGTCATAACAACCCAGATGATGACCATAGTCATTCGTAAAGTAAGCCATGTCATTGTGTTGTGTGCTCTTCCAAGAATGTATGTATTCCCCAATCTCCAGAAAATCGGCCGTAGCAGGGATATCCTTCCACGCATTTGTAGTGGAATCGTAGAGCTGAACTCTATCGTGGTAGATGCCTATTACAATAATTTCAAAGTGACCGGCCTGGATAATCAGTTCGAAGGCTGGTCCGCCAGTTATCCAGCCCTTAGGACGAGGCAAGAATCTGTGCTGTTTGGTTAAAAGATTAAATATCACGGGGTCATTTTGAAAATTAACAAAGAGAAAAAGCCCTTCCGCTTTTAAATATCACGGGCTCATTTTGAAAATTAAATATCACGGGGTGATTTTGTTTGTAAATTAATAACTTATAGACTCTGGGTTGTCTTTAAGTAATCAATAATTCTGCTTTTAACAAATTAGGAGAGAATATTTTTTATATAAAAAAATATTTATCTTTTGTTAAAGTATAGATGAAAAATTGATAACAAAAAGGAATGTCCCTCCAAGGCAAAAGGAATTTATGACAGAGTGATAAGATGGAGATGTCATGTGCCAGTTCTCTAAAAAATGTGGCCTCACTAGTTCATAGCTCCAGTCAAAGGTATAGATGAATTCAGCCCCCTAACCATAAAAAAAACAATAAAAATAAATGAATATAGAAGAAATAAAGAAAATTCAATTTTCTTCAATAATAAATATCATATTTGAAACAATAAATGTTACACAAGGAACTTTCTTTAGTTTATTATTAAATTGTATCAATACTTGAATAGTTTTAAGAAATATAGGCACAAATAAAGACCAACATGATTGTCCCGGTGGCAAAAATATACTTGACAGCTATTTGGAGTTAGAGTGACCTATTCAAAATTGCATTAGGAGTATAAGGACTATAAAAATATATATTAACTCCTCGCAGTATAACTGCCATGAAATTTGGTTTATATTCAACTTTCCACATTTTCTAAACAAGCTTTGTTTCTTTGGCAAAGAGTTATCTTTATGTAATTTAAATGTAAAGTTTTTATCTAAAGGATAGAAATAATTTTATTTGTAAATTATTAATTATTTTTTAGTTTCATATGTAAGGATTATCTTTAAGTAATTATTAATTTCTATTATTAAATTGTTATATTGATACTTGAATAGTTTTAATAGTTATAAGAAATATAAAAATAAGTAAAGACAATTATCATAAGGCATGGTGTAAATAGTTGACAACTATTTGTTGTCAGGGTAACCTATTAGAATATTAGTGACACAATATTAGGAAAGTAAGGATTATAGAAAATGAAATAAATTGTGGAAATGATGTGAAATGGTTAGCTTTCATAATTGTCATGAAGTTTGGTTTGTACCTCACTTTCCACATTTTAAAAACAACTTGTGCAAACTTAAAGTGTCATTTCATTTTATTACAAAATTTATTTTTTTGTGTATTTTTAATGTACATTTTTTAAGACTTTTTTGCAAGGGGTTATCTTTAAGTAATTTAAATGTATAGTTGTTTTGGAAAGGATAAAAATAATTTTATGTGTAAATTATTAATTATTTTTAGTTCATAAATGATTGACAACTATTTGCAATTAAGATAACCTATTAAAATATAGGTGACACAATATTAAGAGTGTAAGGATTGTATAAAATGAAACAAATCCTCTCAATAATGTGACATTATTACCTTCATCAATGCTATGAGGTTTGGTTATATCCAATTATCAAAATTTTAAAACAGATTATGGAAATCTATTGTGTTCTTTCATTTTATTGGACTCTTTAAAGGTGCTCGTCATTTTACATTTGAGTGAACTAGACTTGGGTACCTCTCATATTTGTTGCATCTTAAGTTCTTTCCCAACACATTTGTTATTTTGGGTGATTTTTTTAGTATTTGTCGTTAGTTATTATTCAATTGTTTTTTCATCAACTATATCTATGATTTTTTTCTTTCCATGTTTTTTTTTTCAATTTTTAAATAGTTAAGATGTGGCTCAAATAATTTGCATATTATTACTAGATAGACAAATTTTTAGGTACATTAAAATAATATCTAGTATGTTTTAATTTTCTTTTCAAAATATTTAGAATCTATATCTAAATCTTTTAAATATTTTAAATCTTTATTTTAGTTTTCCTCATGCAATTTGATAATATAAAAATTTGATAATAAATTAAACTTTCATTCTATTTGATATATGTTACAAGACAACTACCATGGCAAATAAATTTTGTCTTTATTATTGAAGTTAGGTGAAAATATTTTGATGCTAATTAATTGATTATTAAGTAATTTATAAATAGCTCTTGGTTAGTTAGGTTAGCATTATCCTCACCTAATTTAATACTATTAAATTTTGATAACATAAAAAGATTAAAATAATAATTGAATAATAACATAATATAATATAGAATAGTAATATAATGTTTAAAATAAAAATATTCTAATAATTTTTTTGTATTAAAAATCGAGAGACCAAAAAATAGAGAGTTTATACAAAAGAGACCAAGGGAGGCAAAGCCTCAACCATCAAGCAGTAAAGTCAGAGAGACTAACCGACTAACCATATACAGTAATCCATCAGCCAAAAAGATTATGCATAATTATACATAATACAAGGCATCTATAGCAGAAACTCATCCTGATTTTCCAACCACGTGGTCCAGCCTTGTGGTCCTTCCATCCACACCACCTTCTTCCACTCTAGGATCTAAGTAAACATCTCGATCTTGTCAAAGTAGGGACCTTTGTTATCATCGAGTTCCTTGATCAGCTTCTTTAATGCATCATTGAAGGCGATATGATTCTCCGCAATCCTGACCCATTCATATCCATCTTTCATCTCATAGATAAACATGGTAGTACGACCATCCCTGAGGAAACACAACAACTTTTCCCTCTTGACATTCATCAAGAAACATACTTGCACAACAATTTTATATCGTGTGAGTTTTCTAAAAAACCCAGTAAGAGCTCTATCATTGCCTTGAAAATTTTCCTCATTTCGAAGTTTCCAAATAAACCAAAGTATGAAAGAAGAGAGAATTTGCCAGAATATGTTAGCATACTTATTAAGCCCACGACTGAAATGATTAATACTAGAAAGAGTACAAACATGTTCAGTAATAGAAATTCCAAACATTAACCAGACCTTTCGAGCAAAAATGCAGTCAAGAAAAATGTGACATGTAGTCTCAGGCTTCCTACAAACAGAGCATAGGTCATAAGCAGTCGAGTTATTCCTAATAGGCAGTCTATCCAGCATAAGTTGCCACCTGAAGCATTTGATCTTAGGGGGGACAGGAGCTTTCCATAGCTTCTCAAAAAATTTCTGCCATGTAGAGGAATTAGAGTCAACATACCAAAGAGAGTTAACATGATTGACCACTAAGGTGTCATAGTTGAGCAACTTGTAAATAGATTTGGTTTTGATCTTGGAGAGGAGGGAGCCGTCCTTCCACAGGAATGAGAGGTATCTATGAGCATCTACATCAGTTTTTCTGGGGAGATTGAAACAAGCACAAGCATTTTTTATCATATTGTAGGTTCTCTTATGCGAGGCAAGGAGGCCATACTTATTACTAAGATACTTCTAGCTAATGAGATTATCATGTTCCAAGATGTCCATAAGATACTTAATGCCCTTATTATACCAGCACCTAGCAGAGCATCCTTGGGTTAAGGCAAGGGGTTTAGAGTTATGGTAGAGATTCCACCATATTGAGCTCTCTCCATGCAGAGTGTTATCATACTTAATGCTAGAATTATCAATAAGTTTGCGTACATGCTCCCAAGATTTCCAAATGGACTTAAACACCCAGGTGCCTTGGACAGACATAGAGAAATCACCTACTACTAGATCACTAAAGGGGAGGGCTTTCCAAGATTTGGCAAACTTGGGGACACCATTTTGTATGTTATTTCTGACAAGAATCTTCCAGGGTTCTTGTCCTTCCAAAGCATGAAATATCCATTTGACAGCAAGGAAAATTCCTTGCATTCTGATATCCTTAAGACCCAGCCCACCAAGTTTTTTGTCTATGTGGCACCAAATCCATTTGACTGCGTGGGCCTTTCTTTTACCCTTTCCATAAGACCATAGGAAGAGTCTGAAAGATTTTTGGATTTCAAAAATTTCGTAGTTGTTGAACATCCAAATAGAGGAGTAGTATATATTGTAGGAGGAAAGGATTTTTTGGCAGACATGAATCCTGCTAGCCAGGGAGAGAATCCTATTGTTCCACTTGTTAAGCTTTTTATCAATCTTTTCTTTGAACCAAATCCACATGTCTTTAAGAGAGGGAGATACAGAAAAAGGGATACCAAGGTATCTGACTATTTTATTGGGTCATCCACATGAATATCCGAACTGTTGAAGCCAATCCAGGGGTTTATCTTTCCACCCAAGCAGAATAGATTTGGAGCTAGAGATCCAAGTGTTAGAGGCTCTACCAAAGGTGTCAAGTTTTTGATTAAGGGAGTCAATGTTCTTCTTAGAAAGCTCTAGGAAGAGTGAGGTATCATCAGCAAACTGAATGTTGAGCAATTCAGAGTCATCTGGCATCTTAATGCCATGAAATCTAGGAGATAGGGTGTCATCTCTTAGGAGGTAGAATAGGGCATCTGAGGCAATAACAAACATAGTAGGGTCAAGAGGGAAGCCTTGCCTAATGGATCTAGTAAAAGGAATAGGCTGGGAGAAGGTCCCATTAACTTCAATCAAGGCAGAGGCATCTATGAGGAGGACTTGAACATAATTACAAAACTTGCTAGGGAAACCAAAGGCTTTGAGCGTCATAAGGATGAAGTCCCATTCCGCCATGTCATAGGCTTTCTCAAAGTCAACAAGGAACATGGCGGAGTCTTGATTAGAGGTCCTGGCCCATTCCATAGATTCCCAGCTAGTGACAAGGTTCTCCAAGATATACCTACCTTTAATGAATCCAGTTTGGGTAGAGAAGATGAACTTGGGAAGAATTTTCTCAAGGCAAGAAGATAGGGCTTTGGCTAGGATTTTATATGAGACGTTAAGGAGGGTAATTGGCCTCCAATTTTTTATGAGGGCTTTGTCCCCTTCTCTTGGGATAAGTTTAGCAATTCCCCTATTGATGAACTCCCCAAGGGTGCCAGTCTCAAGTGCTTCAATGTATATGTCATAAAGGTCTTTAGTGACCCACTCAATATTGGTTTTGTAGAATCCAACAGGAAGTCCATCAGGGCCTGGCACCTTATTATCCTGGAGATCCTTAATGGCATTAGTAATTTCTTGCATAGAGATTTTGGTCTTGAGAAGGAGAGCTTCATTCTCAGAGATCCTTTTTGGGATAATGTTACTACATCTATTTCTAGCATCTTTCAAAGCTTCATTATCCTCTGAGGTAAAGAGAGTCTTATAAAACATTTCAAAAGAATCTTTGATATGATTGATATTCAGGAGCTCCTAGTCCTCTACTATGATTCTGTCAATTTTCTCTCTGGTCTATTTTTGTTTGAAAAGGTTAAAGAAAATTTTGGAGTCCGTCGCCAAATTGGAGCTAGTGATTACGGGCTCTTATGAAGGCACCCCTGAATTTGAAATGTTGATGTTTCCTAAGGATGTCTCTAGCCTGAGAGACCCATTCAGCCAAAGTAGAGGAGGAAGGTTGTGATTGAATTTCTTTTTCCAAAGAGTGGAGTTGATGAGTGAGAATTTTTTCTAGCAATCTGTAATCCTTGGCTTTCATCTGGCCAATAGTTTGAAATATTTTTTGCCAAGAGGAGATGTTCCTCTTCCATCTAAGAGTGTGGGATTGGGGATGATGAGGCTACATGTTAAAGAGTCTAATCATTTTAATGGCAATTAAAACATCCTTGTCTTTCAACAAGGAGGTGTTGAGGATAAACTTCTTATTGCAAGCACTATTGTTGGAGATGGAGTTTCTAGTATTAATGATAGCTATGATAGGAAAATGGTCAGATAGAGTTACGAGCAAGACAGCCACTGCATTCCCCAAGTGGTTAGGGGAAAAGGAGAAGTAGTCATTATTGACATAGAACCAATCTAATCTGGAGTAGATTTGGCTAGGGCATTATTGAAAGCTGCACCAAGTGTACCATAGGGCAGAGGTTTCAGATTTGCTGCCTTCAAGGGGGTCAAACAACTACATTTGTTGCTTAAACCTATCCCAATGAGGTTTCTCTAAGCTTTTCCATTCGAAAGGAATACCCCCGGCCTTATCATCTTGGCTTTCAATCATGTTAAAGTATCCAGCCATAACCCAAGGGATACTTGGGAGGGATGCCAGCCAATTCCATAGGGACATTCTTTCCTTGTACTCATTAGGTGCATATATAGAACATACACCAAAACAAGAGCCTCTAATATCCAGGGTAACCTAGGCCACTCTATTACATGGGGAGGTGCCCTTATCCCTAATGCAATTCACCCATTTAGGGTTAATGAGAAGACCAACTACACCCTTTCCTTTAGGGTGATTGGTATATATTTTGATTGCATCTCTCCAAATAAAATCAAGTGCAGTGTCAAGAGAGAACTGAATGGCTTTAAGTTCTTGAAGCATCAAGAAGTCTATATTTTTATGACAGTTCAAAAACCTTTTAATAACAAACTTTCTATCAGGCAACTCCATGCCTCTAATATTCCATGAGATGTACTTCATGAGAGTAGAGGATTAGGAGGGACTATTAGGGAGACCATTTTGATCTCCAAAATTTTTCTTATTCTTGGAACCCATAGGTCTACCTTTCTTCTTAGCCATGGAGGATCCTTTCATGAGGTCATCATCATCCTCACTAAGCTCAGTTGGGTCAATCTTACCATCAGTATTTTCTCCTATGTTAGACCCAGACAGTTGGGAGCCTGGAAAGCCAAGGAGCACTGAGCTAGACTTAATGTCTTCTAGACCCGTATTAGCATAAATAACTTCAATAACATGGTTTTCCTCTGTTTCATTGAGCATAGATGTTGTCGAGGGGTTGGTGGTGTTAACATTAGGGGTAAGCCCTGTAGATAATGAGGAGTCAAATCGCTTGGGAGTCCCGGACTTGAGCATCATTTTCGCAGGCTTATCACTCATGCTAGCATCTCTAGCACAACGATCAGCATTTTCCAAATTTTTAACCATACTTTTAACTAAGGAATTGGCCAGGGTTTGAGAAGTAGTTGGTATTTCATCACTCGTAGGGATGGGATATTTTCTAGTGGCCGCTAATTGGTTGGAATTTTGATAACCAGAACAGATTTGATTCAGGGCATGTTGATGGGCATTTTTCCATCTTCATTTTCATGATGTGACCATTTGAAAACAGTCAAAAGGTGAATCCTTAGGAATTTTTGAGGGAGCGGAAATAATGTTGTGGGGTTTGGATACCAGAGATGTGTTGTCAATATTCATTTGATTCAATTCAACAAGGTTGAGGCTAGGGGTAGAAGCACCTTCGCTAATAGAGTGAAGATTACTTGAGTTCAGGATTAAATCTTTACTGGTGCTAGGAATTTCAAATGTTTCTACTAGGTTAATGTTATTCTTTTGTTTTCTATGGTTAATAATTGGATAATTCTTTCAAAGATGCCCTTCATTTTTGCAAAGGAAATAGGCATTTAGTCCTCCAAGTATTTCAATAGGGCAAACAAGGGTATCCCCATTAATGTTGAGGTTTAAGAATGGAGGGATGTCAATCCTAGGTTTAATGGAGATAAGCATTCTTTCATCAAGGTTGGGCACCAATTGCATAGTTTCATCAACCTGAATTATTTTCCCAAATGGCTCCAATACTTGGGGAAGAAACTGCCAGAGGAAGGGAGGGACATCCTTAAGGATGACCCGTCTAGGGCAAGATAGCGCAAGAAATCCCTCATTAATGGCCTCTAGAGACCAAGCTAGGGCATGAAAAGAGTTGTTCCCGACCGTCCAATATTGATGTTTGAGGACTTGAAGCTGGGACTCATGACTGTTAAAGAAAATAATATAAAGACCTTTTCTGCAATTTCCTACAGAACAAAATCTTAAGCCCTAATTTCAAATTCCAGAGATTATGAAACCAATCATCTAAGAACTTTCTAGGTGGACATCTTTCAATATCAACACAAGCAAAGAAAATGGTAGTGTCACTTAACCTAGATTTTTCCAAAGCAATTTCTTTCAACATTTCATCATTTGGTGAAATGTAGAAGGAGTCCAAGGGAATGGTCAGGCTATTACCTTCCTCACTAGGTCGTTGGCCTCCAGGAGTCTTAAGAAATCTCGCACCAGGGTGGACTACATTAGCAGGCAGGGCAACGGTCTCAGCAAACATTTTTTTCTGGGTTAAGTGAGTCTGATCGGCAGAGCTAGAGCCATTAATGGAACCACCATCTGATCCTACCTCCATTGGGAACCACAAATGGGTTGCACGAGCAACCAGGGAGGGTGCATTGGAGAGTTAGGTTGGAATGCAAATGCAGTACATTTAATTACCAAAGGAAATTAAGCAGAGTAAACGCAAGTAATCAATGAGCGAGGATAGAGAGCGCAAACCATGTGGAGGAGATTATCTCCTCATCATCGTAAAGGTGACCACGTCATTCATCTTGGTCGCATTGTATCTGTAGTTGCCTCCAAAATTCAAGGTCCAAAATTAGTCAAAATAATCTTTTTCAATTATTATTCCTATTCTAATAATTAAAATATTAATTGATAATAATATAATAAGTAGACAATATAATATATTAGTAATTAGAATAATAAAAAATAATAATCTAATACTTTTAAAATCAATAATATAAAATTAACATTTTTTTAATACAAATAAAATATAAGATTAGATTATGCTTAAGATTGAAGATCATTTTATTGAATAAATATTAATGTAAGATAAAACAAAATAATAATGTTTAAAAAAATAATACAATGAATATCAGTGAAAAAATAATATAATGAATATTAATACAATGTAATATAAATAAAAATTATTTATTTACTACATTTATATGTACTAGTTTGATTAAGTTCTTTGTTTACATATTCATTCATTATAATTAATACAGTATAAATTATTAATCTCTTCTATTTGTTATATTTTTGCAAAAAAAAATATATTCAATTGCTATTACAAATAAGGGTTAGGATTGTAGTTCAATTAGGATTAGATTTATAGCTTAGTGTTAGAGTTTAATTAGGAGAAGGGTTCAATTAGTGTTTAATTAAAGTTATAAAAGAATTTTTTTAGTTTGGATTAAATTATGGTTATAGTTCAAACATGGTTAGGGTAAGTATTTAATTAGGGTAAGGGCTAGGTATATAGTTAAATTGGAGTTAGGGTTGAGGATCTATTAGGCTTATAGGTAAAAATTTTGATTTAGGGTTAGGGTTAAATTATGGTTAGGATTGGAAGAGGTTATGAATACAATGCAATTAAGATTACAGTTATAATTATAATTAGAGACAAGACTTTTATTAGAGTTAAAATAGGGTTACGGTAAGGGTTAAGATTAGTGTTCAATTTAGGTTAGGGATTATTATGTGTTAAATTTAGTATTCAATTAAATTTATAATTAACATTCAATTAGTATTATAGTTAGCATTCAAATAAGATTACAAATTAATTAGAGTTTGAATTCAATTAAAATTATAGTTACAAAATTATTAATCTCTTCTATTTGCTAATTATTTGCAAAATAGCATACTCAATTACTATTACAAATCTAAATGACAAGTACTAGCCAATAGGTCGCACTTGTTTGTGAGTGGCAAAGACATCTCCTTGAAAATTGAATCTCTCTGTAATTTTAATTTAAATAGTTGTGAATTTTTTTTCTTTCTTTCTTGTGTGGTGTGCATTTTGTTGCCATGGCAATTTCTCTCACTCGTATGAGAAGAATTACAGTACTGCATGAAATTAGAAATATAATTTCTAAATATATTAATTTCTCCCACATCACATAGGAAGAACTATTGTTTGCAGGAGCTAAAAATAAAAGCTCTAAAAATAGAATTTGCATGAAGTTGCCAACTATAATTTTGTACAAAAGATGAGGGAGCATTGCAAATCAAGCATTAGGGTTTCAAGAAGAGGAGATGCTACAATGGAGGTAGATGAGGAGGATGATAGCAGTGATAAGTGTTAGAGTAAAAGGTATTAGTTTACTTAATTA